>NC_091977.1:5357926-5673854 GCF_044704955.1 Pristiophorus japonicus
GTGTTTCTGTGTGTGTATATTTCTGTGTGTGTGTGTTTCTGTGTGTGTGTGTGTTTCTGTGAGTGTGTGTGTCTGTGTGTGTGTGGTGTGTGTTTCTGTGTGTGTGTTTCTGTGTGTGTATGTGTGTTTCTGTGTGTGTGAGTTTGTGTGTGTGTGCGTGTGTTTCTGTGTGTGTGTGTTTCTGTTTGTGTGTGTTTCTGTGTGTGTGTATTCCTGTGTGTGTGTGTGTATGTTTCTGTGTGTGTGTGTCTGTGTATGTGTTTCTGTGTGTGTGTGTGTTTCTGTGTGTGAGTGTGTTTCTGTGCGTGTGTTGCTGTGTGTGTGTGTGTTTGCGTGTTTCTGTGAGTATGTGCGTGTTTGTGTGTGTGTGTGTTTCTATGTGTGTTTGTGTGTGTATGTTTGTGTGTGTGTGTGTTTCTGTGTGTGTGTATTTCTGTGTGTGTGTGTTTCTGTGTGTGTGTGTGTATTTCTGTGTATGTATGTTTTTCTCTGTGTGTGTCTATGTGTGTGTTTCTGTACATGTGTGTGTTTCTGTACATGTGTGTGTTTCTGTGTGTGTGTGTTTCTGAGTGTGTGTTTCTGTATATGTGTGTTTCTGTGAGTGTGTGTTTCTGTGTGTGTGTATTTCTGTGTGTGTGTGTGGTGTGTGTTTCTGTGTGTGTGTGTTTCTGTGTATGTGTTTCTGTGTGTGTTTTTGTGTTTGTATGTGTGTTTCTGTGTGTGTGCGTGTTTCTGTTTGTGGGTTTCTGTGTGTGCGTGTTTCTGTGTGTGTGTGTGTTTCTGTGTGTTTCTGTGTGTGTATGTTTCTGGGTGTGTGTTTCTGTGTGTGTGTATGTTTCTGTTTGTGGGTTTCTGTGTGTGAGTGTTTCTGTGTGTGTATATTTCTGTGTGTGTGTGTTTCTGTGTGTGTGTGTGTGTTTCTGTGAGTGAGTGTGTCTGTGTGTGTGTGGTGTGTGTTTCTGTGTGTGTGTTTCTGTATGTGTATGTGTGTTTCTGTGTGCGTGAGTTTGTGTGTGTGTGCGTGTGTTTCTGTGTGTGTGTGTTTCTGTGTGTGTGTGTTTCTGTGTGTGTGTATTCCTGTGTGTGTGTGTGTATGTGTGTATGTTTCTGTGTGTGTGTGTCTGTGTATGTGTTTCTGTATGTGTGTGTGTTTCTGTGTGTGAGTGTGTTTCTGTGCGTGTGCTGCTGTGTGTGTGTGTTTGCGTGTTTCTGTGAGTATGTGCGTGTTTGTGTATGTGTGTGTTTCTATGTGTGTTTGTGTGTGTATGTCTGTGTGTGTGTGTGTTTGTGTGTGTGTGTGTTTCTGTGTGTGTGTTTCTGTGTGTGTGTGTGTGTGTTTCTGTGAGTGTGTGTGTCTGTCTGTGTGTGTGTGGTGTGTGTTTCTGTGTGTGTGTGGGTGTGTTTCTGTGAGTGTGTGTGTCTGTGTGTGTGTGGTGTGTGTTTCTGTGTGTGTGTTTCTGTGTGTGTGTTTCTGTATGTGTATGTGTGTGTGTGTGTTTCTGTGTGAGTGTGTGTTTCTGTGTGGGTACATGTTTCTGTGTGTGTGTTTCTGTGAGTGTGTGCATGTTTGTGTGTGTGTGTTTCTGTGTGTATATGTGTTTCTGTGTGTGTGTGTTTCTGTGTGTGTGTATTTCTGTGTGTGTGTTTATGTGTGTGTGTTGCTCTGTGCGTGTGTGAATGTTTATGTGTGTGTATATTTCTGTGTGTGTGTTTCTGTGTGTGTGTGTGTGTGTTTCTGTGAGTGTGTGTGTCTGTGTGTGTGTGGTGTGTGTTTCTGTGTGTGTGTGTTTCTGTGTGTGTGTGTGTGTGTGTGTTTCTGTGAGTGTGTGTGTCTGTGTGTGTGTGGTGTGTGTTTCTGTGTGTGTGTTTCTGTGTGTGTGTTTCTGTATGTGTATGTGTGTTTCTGTGTGCGTGAGTTTGTGTGTGTGTGCGTGTGTTTCTGTGTGTGTGTGTTTCTGTGTGTGTGTGTTTCTGTGAGTGTGTATTCCTGTGTGTGTGTGTGTGTATGTGTGTATGTTTCTGTGTGTGTGTCTGTGTATGTGTTTCTGTATGTGTGTGTGTTTCTGTGTGTGAGTGTGTCTCTGTGCGTGTGTTGCTGTGTGTGTGTGTGTTTGCGTGTTTCTGTGAGTATGTGCGTGTTTGTGTGTGTGTGTTTCTATGTGTGTTTGTGTGTGTATGTTTGTGTGTGTGTGTGTTTCTGTGTGTGTGTGTTTCTGCGTGTGTGTGTGTGTTTCTGTGTGTGTGTGTGTATTTCTGTGTGTGTATGTGTTTCTCTGTGTGTGTCTATGTGTGTGTTTCTGTACATGTGTGTGTTTCTGAGTGTGTGTTTCTGTATATGTGTGTTTCTGTGAGTGTGTGTTTCTGTGTGCGTGTATTTCTGTGTGTGTGTGTGGTGTGTGTTTCTGTGTGTGTGTGTTTCTGTGTATGTGTTTCTGTGTGTGTTTTTGTGTTTGTATGTGTGTTTCTGTGTGTGTGTGTGTTTCTGTTTGTGGGTTTCTGTGTGTGCGTGTTTCTGTGTGTGTGTGTGTTTCTGTGTGTATGTGTGTTTCTGTGTGTGTATATTTTTCTGGGTGTGTGTTTCTGGGTGTGTGTATGTTTCTGTTTGTGGGTTTCTGTGTGTGTGTGTTTCTGTGCGTGTGTTGCTGTGTGTGTGTGTTTGCGTGTTTCTGTGAGTATGTGCGTGTTTGTGTGTGTGTGTTTCTATGTGTGTTTGTTTGTGTATGTTTGCGTGTGTGTGTGTTTCTGTGTGTGTGTTTCTGTGTGTGTTTCTGTGTGTGTGTTTCTGTGCATGTGTGTGTCTGTTTCTGTGTGTGTGTATTTCTGTGTGTGTGTGGTGTGTTTCTGTGCGCGTGTGTGTTTCCGTGTGTTTCTGTGTGTGTGTGTTTCTGTGTGTGTGTGTGTATTTCTGTGTGTGTGTGTTTCTGTATCTGTGTGTGTGTCTGTTTCTGTGTGTGTGTGGTGTGTTTCTGTGCGCGTGTGTGTTTCTGTGTGTGTACGTGTTTCTGTGTGGGTGTGTTGCTGTATGTGTGTGTGTGTGTGTGTTTCTGTGTGAGTGTGTGTTTCTGTGTGGGTACGTGTTTCTGTGTGTGTGTTTCTGTGAGTGTGTGCATGTTTGTGTGTGTGTGTTTCTGTGTGAATATGTGTTTCTGTGTGTTTTTCTGTGTGTGTGTTTCTGTGTGTGTGTGTTTCTGTGTGCGTGTGTTTCTGTGTGTGTGTGTTTCTGTGTGTGTGTGTTTCTGTGTGTGTATTTCTGTGTGTGTCTGGTGTGTGTGTTTCTGTGTGTGTACTTGTGTTTCTGTGTGTGTATGTGTGTTTCTGTGTGTGTGTTTCTATGTGTGTGTGTTTCTGTGTGTGCGTGTGTATGTGTTTCTGTGCGTGTATGTTTCTGTGTGTGTGTGTTTCTGTGTGTGTGTATGTTTCTGTGTGTGTGTGTGTGTTTCTGTGTATGTGTGTTTCTGTGTGTGTGTTTCTGTGTGTGTGTTTGTGTTTCTGTGTGTGTATGTGTGTTTCTGTGTGTGTTTCTGTGTGCGTGTGTGTTTCTATGTGTGTGTGTGTTTCTGTGTGTGTGTGTATATGTGTTTCTGTGTGTGCTTGTTTCCATGTGTGTGTGTTTCTGCGTGTGTGTATGTTTCTGTGTGTGTGTGTGTGTTTCTGTGTGTGTATGTTTCTGGGTGTGTGTTTCTGTGTGTGTGTATGTTTCTGTGTGTGTGTGTTTCTGTGTGTGCGTGTTTCTGTGTGTGTGTGTGCTTCTGTGTGTATGTGTGTTTCTGTGTGTGTGTGTTTCTGTGTGTGTATGTAACTGTGTGTGTGTGTGTTTCTGTGTGTGTGTGTTTCTGTGTGTGTGTATTTGTGTGTGTGGTTATGTGTGTGTGTTGCTCTGTGCGTGTGTGAGTGTTTCTGTGTGTGTATATTTCTGTGTGTGTGTGTTTCTGTGTGTGTGTGTGTGTTTCTGTGAGTGCGTGTGTCTGTGTGTGTGTGGTGTGTTTCTGTGTGTGTGTTTCTGTATGTGTATGTGTGTTTCTGTGTGCGTGAGTTTGTGTGTGTGTGCGTGTGTTTCTGTGCGTGTGTGTTTCTGTGTGTGTGTGTTTCTGTGTGTGTGTATTCCTGTGTGTGTGTGTGTATGTTTCTGTGTGTGTGTGTCTGTGTATGTGTTTCTGTATGTGTGTGTGTTTGTGTGTGTGAGTGTGTTTCTGTGCGTGTGTTGCTGTGTGTGTGTGTGTTTGCGTGTTTCTGTGAGTATGTGCGTGTTTGTGTATGTGTGTGTTTCTATGTGTGTTTGTGTGTGTATGTTTGTGTGTGTGTGTTTCTGTGTGTGTGTGTTTCTGCGTGTGTGTGTGTTTCTGTGTGTGTGTGTGTGTTTCTGTGTGTGTATGTTTCTGGGTGTGTGTTTCTGTCTGTGTGTATGTTTCTGTGTGTGTGTATGTTTCTGTGTGTGTGTGTTTCTGTGTGTGTGTGTTTCTGTGTGTGTGTATGTTTCTGGGTGTGTGTTTCTGTCTGTGTGTATGTTTCTGTGTGTGTGTATGTTTCTGTGTGTGTGTGTTTCTGTGTATGTGTGTTTCTGTGTGTGTGTATGTTTCTGTTTGTGGGTTTCTGTGTGTGTGTGTTTCTGTGTGTGTGTATGTTTCTATGTGTGTGTGTTTCTGTGTGTGCGTGTTTCTGTGTGTGTGTGTGTTTCTGTGTGTATGTGTGTTTCTGTGTGTGTGTGTTTCTGTGTGTGTATGTAACTGTGTGTGTGTGTGTTTCTGTGTGTGTGTGTTTCTGTGTGTGTGTATTTGTGTGTGTGTTTATGTGTGTGTTGCTCTGTGCGTGTGTGAGTGTTTCTGTGTGTGTATATTTCTGTGTGTGTGTGTTTCTGTGTGTGTGTGTGTGTTTCTGTGAGTGTGTGTGTCTGTGTGTGTGTGGTGTGTGTTTCTGTGTGTGTGTTTCTGTGTGTGTGTTTCTGTATGTGTATGTGTGTTTCTGTGTGCGTGAGTTTGTGTGTGTGTGCGTGTGTTTCTGTGTGTGTGTGTTTCTGTTTGTGTGTGTTTCTGTGTGTGTGTATTCCTGTGTGTGTGTGTGTATGTGTGTATGTTTCTGTGTGTGTGTGTCTGTGTATGTGTTTCTGTGTGTGTGTGTGTTTCTGTGTGTGAGTGTGTTTCTGTGTGTGTGTTGCTGTGTGTGTGTGTGTTTGCGTGTTTCTGTGAGTATGTGCGTGTTTGTGTGTGTGTGTGTTTCTATGTGTGTTTGTGTGTGTATGTTTGTGTGTGTGTGTGTTTCTGTGTGTGTGTATTTCTGTGTGTGTGTGTGTTTCTGTGTGTGTGTGTGTTTCTGTGTGTGTGTGTGTGTTTCTGTGTGTGTATGTTTCTGGGTGTGTGTTTCTGTCTGTGTGTATGTTTCTGTGTGTGTGTATGTTTCTGTGTGTGTGTGTTTCTGTGTGTGTGTGTTTCTGTGTGTGTGTATGTTTCTGTTTGTGGGTTTCTGTGTGTGTGTGTTTCTGTGTGTGTGTATGTTTCTATGTGTGTGTGTTTCTGTGTGTGCGTGTTTCTGTGTGTGTGTGTGTTTCTGTGTGTATGTGTGTTTCTGTGTGTGTGTGTTTCTGTGTGTGTATGTAACTGTGTGTGTGTGTGTTTCTGTGTGTGTGTGTTTCTGTGTATGTGTATTTGTGTGTGTGTTTATGTGTGTGTTGCTCTGTGCGTGTATGAGTGTTTCTGTGTGTGTATATTTCTGTGTGTGTGTGTTTCTGTGTGTGTGTGTGTTTCTGTGAGTGTGTGTGTCTGTGTGTGTGTGGTGTGTGTTTCTGTGTGTGTGTTTCTGTGTGTGTGTTTCTGTATGTGTATGTGTGTTTCTGTGTGCGTGAGTTTGTATGTGTGTGCGTGTGTTTCTGTGTGTGTGTGTTTCTGTTTGTGTGTGTTTCTGTGTGTGTGTATTCCTGTGTGTGTGTGTGTATGTGTGTATGTTTCTGTGTGTGTGTGTCTGTGTATGTGTTTCTGTGTGTGTGTGTGTTTCTGTGTGTGAGTGTGTTTCTGTGCGTGTGTTTCTGTGTGTGTGTTTCTGAGTGTGTGTTTCTGTATATGTGTGTTTCTGTGAGTGTGTGTTTCTGTGTGTGTGTATTTCTGTGTGTGTGTGTGGTGTGTGTTTCTGTGTGTGTGTGTTTCTGTGTGTGTTTTTGTGTTTGTATGTGTGTTTCTGTGTGTGTGCGTGTTTCTGTTTGTGGGTTTCTGTGTGTGCGTGTTTCTGTGTGTGTGTGTGTTTCTGTGTGTTTCTGTGTGTGTATGTTTCTGGGTGTGTGTTTCTGTGTGTGTGTATGTTTCTGTTTGTGGGTTTCTGTGTGTGTGTGTTTCTGTGTGTGTGTATGTTTCTATGTGTGTGTGTTTCTGTGTGTGTATGTAACTGTGTGTGTGTGTTTCTGTGTATGTGTGTTTCTGTGTGTGTATATTTCTGTGTGTGTGTTTATGTGTGTGTGTTGCTCTGTGCGTGTGTGAGTGTTTCTGTGTGTGTGTGTTTCTGTGTGTGTGTTTCTGTGTGTGTGTTTGTGTTTCTGTGTGTGTATGTGTGTTTCTGTGTGTGTTTCTGTGTGCGTGTGTGTTTCTATGTGTGTGTGTGTTTCTGTGTGTGTGTGTATATGTGTTTCTGTGTGTGCTTGTTTCCATGTGTGTGTGTTTCTGCGTGTGTGTATGTTTCTGTGTGTGTGTGTGTGTTTCTGTGTGTGTATGTTTCTGGGTGTGTGTTTCTGTGTGTGTGTATGTTTCTGTGTGTGTGTGTTTCTGTGTGTGCGTGTTTCTGTGTGTGTGTGTGCTTCTGTGTGTATGTGTGTTTCTGTGTGTGTGTGTTTCTGTGTGTGTAAGTAACTGTGTGTGTGTGTGTTTCTGTGTGTGTGTGTTTCTGTGTGTGTGTATTTGTGTGTGTGTTTATGTGTGTGTGTTGCTCTGTGCGTGTGTGAGTGTTTCTGTGTGTGTATATTTCTGTGTGTGTGTGTTTCTGTGTGTGTGTGTGTGTTTCTGTGAGTGCGTGTGTCTGTGTGTGTGTGGTGTGTTTCTGTGTGTGTGTTTCTGTATGTGTATGTGTGTTTCTGTGTGCGTGAGTTTGTGTGTGTGTGCGTGTGTTTCTGTGCGTGTGTGTTTCTGTGTGTGTGTGTTTCTGTGTGTGTGTATTCCTGTGTGTGTGTGTGTATGTGTGTATGTTTCTGTGTGTGTGTGTCTGTGTATGTGTTTCTGTATGTGTGTGTGTTTCTGTGTGTGAGTGTGTTTCTGTGCGTGTGTTGCTGTGTGTGTGTGTGTTTGCGTGTTTCTGTGAGTATGTGCGTGTTTGTGTATGTGTGTGTTTCTATGTGTGTTTGTGTGTGTATGTTTGTGTGTGTGTGTTTCTGTGTGTGTGTGTTTCTGCGTGTGTGTGTGTTTCTG
The DNA here is from genome assembly GCF_044704955.1 of Pristiophorus japonicus. NCBI lineage: Eukaryota > Metazoa > Chordata > Chondrichthyes > Pristiophoridae > Pristiophorus > Pristiophorus japonicus. The sequence goes on from NC_091977.1 coordinate 5,365,306, forward strand.
TGTGTGTGTGTGTGTTTCTGTGTGTGTATGTTTCTGGGTGTGTGTTTCTGTCTGTGTGTATGTTTCTGTGTGTGTGTATGTTTCTGTGTGTGTGTGTTTCTGTGTGTGTGTGTTTCTGTGTGTGTGTATGTTTCTGGGTGTGTGTTTCTGTCTGTGTGTATGTTTCTGTGTGTGTGTATGTTTCTGTGTGTGTGTGTTTCTGTGTGTGTGTGTTTCTGTGTGTGTGTATGTTTCTGTTTGTGGGTTTCTGTGTGTGTGTGTTTCTGTGTGTGTGTATGTTTCTATGTGTGTGTGTTTCTGTGTGTGCGTGTTTCTGTGTGTGTGTGTGTTTCTGTGTGTATGTGTGTTTCTGTGTGTGTGTGTTTCTGTGTGTGTATGTAACTGTGTGTGTGTGTGTGTTTCTGTGTGTGTGTATTTGTGTGTGTGTTTATGTGTGTGTTGCTCTGTGCGTGTGTGAGTGTTTCTGTGTGTGTATATTTCTGTGTGTGTGTGTTTCTGTGTGTGTGTGTGTGTTTCTGTGAGTGTGTGTGTCTGTGTGTGTGTGGTGTGTGTTTCTGTGTGTGTGTTTCTGTGTGTGTGTTTCTGTATGTGTATGTGTGTTTCTGTGTGCGTGAGTTTGTGTGTGTGTGCGTGTGTTTCTGTGTGTGTGTGTTTCTGTTTGTGTGTGTTTCTGTGTGTGTGTATTCCTGTGTGTGTGTGTGTATGTGTGTATGTTTCTGTGTGTGTGTGTCTGTGTATGTGTTTCTGTGTGTGTGTGTGTTTCTGTGTGTGAGTGTGTTTCTGTGCGTGTGTTGCTGTGTGTGTGTGTGTTTGCGTGTTTCTGTGAGTATGTGCGTGTTTGTGTGTGTGTGTGTTTCTATGTGTGTTTGTGTGTGTATGTTTGTGTGTGTGTGTGTTTCTGTGTGTGTGTATTTCTGTGTGTGTGTGTGTTTCTGTGTGTGTGTGTTTCTGTGTGTGTGTATTTGTGTGTGTGTTTATGTGTGTGTGTTGCTCTGTGCGTGTGTGAGTGTTTCTGTGTGTGTATATTTCTGTGTGTGTGTGTTTCTGTGTGTGTGTGTGTGTTTCTGTGAGTGCGTGTGTCTGTGTGTGTGTGGTGTGTTTCTGTGTGTGTGTTTCTGTATGTGTATGTGTGTTTCTGTGTGCGTGAGTTTGTGTGTGTGTGCGTGTGTTTCTGTGCGTGTGTGTTTCTGTGTGTGTGTGTTTCTGTGTGTGTGTATTCCTGTGTGTGTGTGTGTATGTGTGTATGTTTCTGTGTGTGTGTGTCTGTGTATGTGTTTCTGTATGTGTGTGTGTTTCTGTGTGTGAGTGTGTTTCTGTGCGTGTGTTGCTGTGTGTGTGTGTGTTTGCGTGTTTCTGTGAGTATGTGCGTGTTTGTGTATGTGTGTGTTTCTATGTGTGTTTGTGTGTGTATGTTTGTGTGTGTGTGTTTCTGTGTGTGTGTGTTTCTGCGTGTGTGTGTGTTTCTGTGTGTGTGTGTGTGTTTCTGTGTGTGTATGTTTCTGGGTGTGTGTTTCTGTCTGTGTGTATGTTTCTGTGTGTGTGTATGTTTCTGTGTGTGTGTGTTTCTGTGTGTGTGTGTTTCTGTGTGTGTGTATGTTTCTGGGTGTGTGTTTCTGTCTGTGTGTATGTTTCTGTGTGTGTGTATGTTTCTGTGTGTGTGTGTTTCTGTGTGTGTGTGTTTCTGTGTGTGTGTATGTTTCTGTTTGTGGGTTTCTGTGTGTGTGTGTTTCTGTGTGTGTGTATGTTTCTATGTGTGTGTGTTTCTGTGTGTGCGTGTTTCTGTGTGTGTGTGTGTTTCTGTGTGTATGTGTGTTTCTGTGTGTGTGTGTTTCTGTGTGTGTATGTAACTGTGTGTGTGTGTGTGTTTCTGTGTGTGTGTATTTGTGTGTGTGTTTATGTGTGTGTTGCTCTGTGCGTGTGTGAGTGTTTCTGTGTGTGTATATTTCTGTGTGTGTGTGTTTCTGTGTGTGTGTGTGTGTTTCTGTGAGTGTGTGTGTCTGTGTGTGTGTGGTGTGTGTTTCTGTGTGTGTGTTTCTGTGTGTGTGTTTCTGTATGTGTATGTGTGTTTCTGTGTGCGTGAGTTTGTGTGTGTGTGCGTGTGTTTCTGTGTGTGTGTGTTTCTGTTTGTGTGTGTTTCTGTGTGTGTGTATTCCTGTGTGTGTGTGTGTATGTGTGTATGTTTCTGTGTGTGTGTGTCTGTGTATGTGTTTCTGTGTGTGTGTGTGTTTCTGTGTGTGAGTGTGTTTCTGTGCGTGTGTTGCTGTGTGTGTGTGTGTTTGCGTGTTTCTGTGAGTATGTGCGTGTTTGTGTGTGTGTGTGTTTCTATGTGTGTTTGTGTGTGTATGTTTGTGTGTGTGTGTGTTTCTGTGTGTGTGTATTTCTGTGTGTGTGTGTGTTTCTGTGTGTGTGTGTGTTTCTGTGTGTGTGTGTGCGTTTCTGTGTGTGTATGTTTCTGGGTGTGTGTTTCTGTCTGTGTGTATGTTTCTGTGTGTGTGTATGTTTCTGTGTGTGTGTGTTTCTGTGTGTGTGTGTTTCTGTGTGTGTGTATGTTTCTGTTTGTGGGTTTCTGTGTGTGTGTGTTTCTGTGTGTGTGTATGTTTCTATGTGTGTGTGTTTCTGTGTGTGCGTGTTTCTGTGTGTGTGTGTGTTTCTGTGTGTATGTGTGTTTCTGTGTGTGTGTGTTTCTGTGTGTGTATGTAACTGTGTGTGTGTGTGTTTCTGTGTGTGTGTGTTTCTGTGTATGTGTATTTGTGTGTGTGTTTATGTGTGTGTTGCTCTGTGCGTGTATGAGTGTTTCTGTGTGTGTATATTTCTGTGTGTGTGTGTTTCTGTGTGTGTGTGTGTTTCTGTGAGTGTGTGTGTCTGTGTGTGTGTGGTGTGTGTTTCTGTGTGTGTGTTTCTGTGTGTGTGTTTCTGTATGTGTATGTGTGTTTCTGTGTGCGTGAGTTTGTGTGTGTGTGCGTGTGTTTCTGTGTGTGTGTGTTTCTGTTTGTGTGTGTTTCTGTGTGTGTGTATTCCTGTGTGTGTGTGTGTATGTGTGTATGTTTCTGTGTGTGTGTGTCTGTGTATGTGTTTCTGTGTGTGTGTGTGTTTCTGTGTGTGAGTGTGTTTCTGTGCGTGTGTGTGTTTGCGTGTTTCTGTGAGTATGTGCGTGTTTGTGTGTGTGTGTGTTTCTATGTGTGTTTGTGTGTGTATGTTTGTGTGTGTGTGTGTTTCTGTGTGTGTGTATTTCTGTGTGTGTGTGTTTCTGTGTGTGTGTGTGTATTTCTGTGTATGTATGTGTTTCTCTGTGTGTGTTTCTGTACATGTGTGTGTTTCTGTACATGTGTGTGTTTCTGTGTGTGTGTGTTTCTGAGTGTGTGTTTCTGTATATGTGTGTTTCTGTGAGTGTGTGTTTCTGTGTGTGTGTATTTCTGTGTGTGTGTGTGGTGTGTGTTTCTGTGTGTGTGTGTTTCTGTGTGTGTTTTTGTGTTTGTATGTGTGTTTCTGTGTGTGTGCGTGTTTCTGTTTGTGGGTTTCTGTGTGTGCGTGTTTCTGTGTGTGTGTGTGTTTCTGTGTGTTTCTGTGTGTGTATGTTTCTGGGTGTGTGTTTCTGTGTGTGTGTATGTTTCTGTTTGTGGGTTTCTGTGTGTGTGTGTTTCTGTGTGTGTGTATGTTTCTATGTGTGTGTGTTTCTGTGTGTGTATGTAACTGTGTGTGTGTGTTTCTGTGTATGTGTGTTTCTGTGTGTGTATATTTCTGTGTGTGTGTTTATGTGTGTGTGTTGCTCTGTGCGTGTGTGAGTGTTTCTGTGTGTGTATATTTCTGTGTGTGTGTTTCTGTGTGTGTGTGTGTGTTTCTGTGAGTGTGTGTGTCTGTGTGTGTGTGGTGTGTGTTTCTGTGTGTGTGTTTCTGTGTGTGTGTGTGTGTTTCTGTGAGTGTGTGTGTCTGTGTGTGTGTGTGTGGTGTGTGTTTCTGTGTGTGTGTTTCTGTGTGTGTGTTTCTGTATGTGTATGTGTGTTTCTGTGTGCGTGGGTTTGTGTGTGTGTGCGTGTGTTTCTGTGTGTGTGTGTTTCTGTGTGTGTGTGTTTCTGTGTGTGTGTATTCCTGTGTGTGTGTGTGTATGTGTGTATGTTTCTGTGTGTGTGTGTCTGTGTATGTGTTTCTGTGAGTGTGTGTGTTTCTGTGTGTGAGTGTGTTTCTGTGCGTGTGTTGCTGTGTGTGTGTGTGTTTGCGTGTTTCTGTGAGTATGTGCGTGTTTGTGTGTGTGTGTGTTTCTATGTGTGTTTGTGTGTGTATGTTTGTGTGTGTGTGTGTTTCTGTGTGTGTGTATTTCTGTGTGTGTGTGTGTTTCTGTGTGTGTGTGTGTTTCTGTGTGTGTGTGTGCGTTTCTGTGTGTGTATGTTTCTGGGTGTGTGTTTCTGTCTGTGTGTATGTTTCTGTGTGTGTGTATGTTTCTGTGTGTGTGTGTTTCTGTGTGTGTGTGTTTCTGTGTGTGTGTATGTTTCTGTTTGTGGGTTTCTGTGTGTGTGTGTTTCTGTGTGTGTGTATGTTTCTATGTGTGTGTGTTTCTGTGTGTGCGTGTTTCTGTGTGTGTGTGTGTTTCTGTGTGTATGTGTGTTTCTGTGTGTGTGTGTTTCTGTGTGTGTATGTAACTGTGTGTGTGTGTGTTTCTGTGTGTGTGTGTTTCTGTGTATGTGTATTTGTGTGTGTGTTTATGTGTGTGTTGCTCTGTGCGTGTATGAGTGTTTCTGTGTGTGTATATTTCTGTGTGTGTGTGTTTCTGTGTGTGTGTGTGTTTCTGTGAGTGTGTGTGTCTGTGTGTGTGTGGTGTGTGTTTCTGTGTGTGTGTTTCTGTGTGTGTGTTTCTGTATGTGTATGTGTGTTTCTGTGTGCGTGAGTTTGTGTGTGTGTGCGTGTGTTTCTGTGTGTGTGTGTTTCTGTTTGTGTGTGTTTCTGTGTGTGTGTATTCCTGTGTGTGTGTGTGTGTGTATGTGTGTATGTTTCTGTGTGTGTGTGTCTGTGTATGTGTTTCTGTGTGTGTGTGTGTTTCTGTGTGTGAGTGTGTTTCTGTGCGTGTGTTGCTGTGTGTGTGTGTGTTTGCGTGTTTCTGTGAGTATGTGCGTGTTTGTGTGTGTGTGTGTTTCTATGTGTGTTTGTGTGTGTATGTTTGTGTGTGTGTGTGTTTCTGTGTGTGTGTATTTCTGTGTGTGTGTGTTTCTGTGTGTGTGTGTGTATTTCTGTGTATGTATGTGTTTCTCTGTGTGTGTCTATGTGTGTGTTTCTGTACATGTGTGTGTTTCTGTACATGTGTGTGTTTCTGTGTGTGTGTGTTTCTGTGTGTGTGTGTTTCTGTGTGTGTGTATGTTTCTGTTTGTGGGTTTCTGTGTGTGTGTGTTTCTGTGTGTGTGTATGTTTCTATGTGTGTGTGTTTCTGTGTGTGCGTGTTTCTGTGTGTGTGTGTGTTTCTGTGTGTATGTGTGTTTCTGTGTGTGTGTGTTTCTGTGTGTGTATGTAACTGTGTGTGTGTGTGTTTCTGTGTGTGTGTGTTTCTGTGTATGTGTATTTGTGTGTGTGTTTATGTGTGTGTTGCTCTGTGCGTGTATGAGTGTTTCTGTGTGTGTATATTTCTGTGTGTGTGTGTTTCTGTGTGTGTGTGTGTTTCTGTGAGTGTGTGTGTCTGTGTGTGTGTGGTGTGTGTTTCTGTGTGTGTGTTTCTGTGTGTGTGTTTCTGTATGTGTATGTGTGTTTCTGTGTGTGTGTGTGTGGTGTGTGTTTCTGTGTGTGTGTTTCTGTGTGTGTGTTTCTGTATGTGTATGTGTGTTTCTGTGTGCGTGAGTTTGTGTGTGTGTGCGTGTGTTTCTGTGTGTGTGTGTTTCTGTGTGTGTGTGTTTCTGTGTGTGTGTATTCCTGTGTGTGTGTATGTGTGTATGTTTCTGTGTGTGTGTGTCTGTGTATGTGTTTCTGTATGTGTGTGTGTTTCTGTGTGTGAGTGTGTTTCTGTGCGTGTGTTGCTGTGTGTGTGTGTTTGCGTGTTTCTGTGAGTATGTGCGTGTTTGTGTGTGTGTGTTTCTATGTGTGTTTGTGTGTGTATGTTTGTGTGTGTGTGTGTTTCTGTGTGTGTGTGTTTCTGCGTGTGTGTGTGTTTCTGTGTGTGTGTGTGTGTGTATTTCTGTGTGTGTATGTGTTCCTCTGTGTGTGTCTATGTGTGTGTTTCTGTACATGTGTGTGTTTCTGTACATGTGTGTGTTTCTGTGTGTGTGTGTTTCTGAGTGTGTGTTTCTGTATATGTGTGTTTCTGTGAGTGTGTGTTTCTGTGTGTGTGTATTTCTGTGTGTGTGTGTGGTGTGTGTTTCTGTGTGTGTGTGTTTCTGTGTATGTGTTTCTGTGTGTGTTTTTGTGTTTGTATGTGTGTTTCTGTGTGTGTGTGTGTTTCTATTTGTGGGTTTCTGTGTGTGCGTGTTTCTGTGTGTGTGTGTGTTTCTGTGTGTATGTGTGTTTCTGTGTGTGTATGTTTATGGGTGTGTGTTTCTGTGTGTGTATGTTTCTGTTTGTGGGTTTCTGTGTGTGTGTGTTTCTGTGTATGTGTGTTTCTATGTGTGTGTGTTTCTGTGTGTGCGTGTTTCTGTGTGTGTGTGTTTCTGTGTGTGTATGTAACTGTGTGTGTGTGTTTCTGTGTGTGTGTGTTTCTGTGTGTGTGTATTTCTGTGTGTGTGTTTATGTGTGTGTGTTGCTCTGTGCGTGTGTGAGTGTTTCTGTGTGGTGTGTGTTTCTGTGTGTGTGTTTCTGTGTGTGTGTGTGTGTGTTTCTGTGTGTGTGTTTCTGTGTGTGTGTATTCCTGTGTGTGTGTGTGTGTATGTGTGTATGTTTCTGTGTGTGTGTCTGTGTATGTGTTTCTGTATGTGTGTGTGTTTCTGTGTGTGAGTGTGTTTCTGTGCGTGTGTTGCTGTGTGTGTGTGTTTGCGTGTTTCTGTGAGTACGTGCGTGTTTGTGTGTGTGTGTTTCTATGTGTGTTTGTTTGTGTATGTTTGTGTGTGTGTGTGTTTCTGTGTGTGTGTGTTCTGTGTGTGTGTTTCTGTGTGTGTGTGTATTTGGGTGTGTTTCTGTGTGTGTGTTTATGTGTGTGTGTGTGTTTCTGCGTGTGTGTGTTTATGAGTGTCTGTGTGTCTTTGTATGTTTCTGTATATGTGTGTTTATATGTGTGTGTGTTTATGTGTGTGTGTGATTCTGTGTGTGTGTTTCTGTGAGTGTCTGTGTGTGTGTATTTCTGTGTGTGTATTTCTGTGTGTGTGTTTATGTGTGTGTGGGAGTGTTTCTGCATTTGTGTTTATGAGTGTGTGTGTCTTTGTATGTTTCTGTATTTGTGTGTTTATGTGTGTGTGTGTTTATGTGTGTGTGTGAGTGTTTCTGAATGTGTGTGTTTCTGAGTGTGTGTCTGTCTGTGAGTGTTTCTGTATATGTGTGTGTTTCTGTGTGTGTGTTTTTATGTGTGTGTGTTTCTGTGAGTGTCTGTGTGTGTGTATTTCTATGCGTGTGTATTTCTGTGTGCGTGTGGTGTGTGTTTCTGTGCGTGTGCGTGTGTTTCTGTGTGTGTGTTTCTGTGTGTGTCTGTGTGTTTCTGTCAGTGTATGTGTGTTTCTGTGTGTGTGTTTCTGTGTGTGTTTGTGTTTCTGTGTGCGTGAGTGTTTCTGTGTGTGTGTATCTGTGTGTGTGTTTCTGTGTGTGTGTTTCTGTGTGTATGTGTGTGTGTTTCTGTATGTGTGTGTGTTTCTGTGTGTGAGTGTGTGTTTCTATGTGTTTCTGTGTTTCTGTGTGTGTACGTGTTTCTGCGTGCGTGTTTCTGTTTGTGTGTTTGTGTGTGTTTCTGTGAATGTGTGCATGTTTGTGTGTGTGTGTGTTTCTGTGTGTGTGTTTCTGTGTGTGTGTTTCTGTGTGTGTATGTGTGTTTCTGTCAGTGTATGTGTGTTTCTGTGTGTGTGTGTGTGTGTGTGTTTCCGTGTCTGTGTTTCTGTGTGTGTGTTTCTGTGTGTGTGTGTGTGTATGTGTGTGTGTTTCCATGTGTGTTTCTGTGTGTGTCTGTGTGTGTGTTTCTTTATGTGTGTGTTTCTGTGTGTGAGTGTATGTTTCTGTGTGTGTATGTGTTTCTGTGTGTGTGTGTTTGCATGTGTTTCTGTGAGTATGTGCGTGTTTGTGTGTGTGTTTGTTTGTGTGTATGTGTGTTTCTGTGTGTGTGTGTTTCTATATGTGTGTTTGTGTGTGTGTGTGTGTGTATGTTTCTGTGTGTGTGTGTTTCTGTGTGTGTGTGTTGCTGTGTGAGTGTTTCTGTGTGTGTGTGTGTGTTTCTGAGTGTGTGCGTGTCTGAGTGTGTTTCTGTATATGTGTGTTGATGTGTGTGTGTGTTTCTGTGAGTGTGTGTTTGTGTGTGTGTGTTTGTGTGTGTGTCTGTGTTTATGTGTGTGTGTGTTTCTGTGTGTGTGTTTTTATGTGTGTGTGTTTCTGTGAGTGTCTGTGTGTGTGTATTTCTATGCGTGTGTATTTCTGTGTGCGTGTGGTGTGTGTTTCTGTGCGTGTGCGTGTGTTTCTGTGTGTGTGTTTCTGTGTGTGTCTGTGTGTTTCTGTCAGTGTATGTGTGTTTCTGTGTGTGTGTTTCTGTGTGTGTTTGTGTTTCTGTGTGCGTGAGTGTTTCTGTGTGTGTGTATCTGTGTGTGTGTTTCTGTGTGTGTGTTTCTGTGTGTATGTGTGTGTGTTTCTGTATGTGTGTGTGTTTCTGTGTGTGAGTGTGTGTTTCTATGTGTTTCTGTGTTTCTGTGTGTGTACGTGTTTCTGCGTGCGTGTTTCTGTTTGTGTGTTTGTGTGTGTTTCTGTGAATGTGTGCATGTTTGTGTGTGTGTGTGTTTCTGTGTGTGTGTTTCTGTGTGTGTGTTTCTGTGTGTGTATGTGTGTTTCTGTCAGTGTATGTGTGTTTCTGTGTGTGTGTGTGTGTGTGTTTCCGTGTCTGTGTTTCTGTGTGTGTGTTTCTGTGTGTGTGTGTGTGTATGTGTGTGTGTTTCCATGTGTGTTTCTGTGTGTGTCTGTGTGTGTGTTTCTTTATGTGTGTGTTTCTGTGTGTGAGTGTATGTTTCTGTGTGTGTATGTGTTTCTGTGTGTGTGTGTTTGCATGTGTTTCTGTGAGTATGTGCGTGTTTGTGTGTGTGTTTGTTTGTGTGTATGTGTGTTTCTGTGTGTGTGTGTTTCTATATGTGTGTTTGTGTGTGTGTGTGTGTGTATGTTTCTGTGTGTGTGTGTTTCTGTGTGTGTGTGTTGCTGTGTGAGTGTTTCTGTGTGTGTGTGTGTGTTTCTGAGTGTGTGCGTGTCTGAGTGTGTTTCTGTATATGTGTGTTGATGTGTGTGTGTGTTTCTGTGAGTGTGTGTTTGTGTGTGTGTGTTTGTGTGTGTGTCTGTGTTTATGTGTGTGTGTATTTCTGTGTGTGTGCGGTGTATGTTTCTGTGTGTGTGTGTTTCTGTGTGTGTGTTTCTGTGTGCGAGTGTGTTTCTGTGTGTGTGTGTTTCTGTGTTTGTGTTTCCGTGTGTGTCTGTGTGTGTGTGTGTTTCTGTGTGAGTGTGTTTCTGTGTCTGTGTGTGTGCTTCTGTGTGTGTGTACTTCTGTGTGCATGTGTGTGTTTCTGTGTGTGTGTGTGTTTCTGTGTGTGTGTCTGTGTGTGTGTGTGTTTCTGTGTGTGTGTATTTCTGTGTGCATGTGTGTGTTTCTGTGTGTGTGTGTTTCTGTGTGTGTGTCTCTGTGTGTGTGTGTTTCTGTGTGTGTGTGTTTCAGTGTGTGTGTGTGTTTCTGTGTGTGTGTCTTTCTGTGTGTGTGTGTATTTCTGTGTGTGCGTGGTGTGTGTTTCTGTGTGAGTTTTTCTGTGTGTATGTTTCTGTGTGTGTTTTTATATGTGTGTGTGTGCGTGTTTGTGTGTGTGTGTTTCTGTGTGTGTGTGTTTCTGTGTGTGTTTCTGTGTGTGTATGTATATGTGTGTGTGAGTGTTTCTGTGTGTGTGTGTTTCTGTGAGTGTGTGTTTCTGTGCGTGTGTATTTCTGTTTGTGTCTGTGGTGTGTGTTTCTGTGTGTGTGTGTATTTCTGTGTATGTGTTTCTGTGTGTGTTTTTGTGTGTGTATGTGTGTTTCTGTGTGTGTGTATGTGTTTCTGTGTGAGTGTGTTTCTGTGTCTGTGTGTGTGTTTCCGTGTGTGTATTTCTGTGTGCATGTGTGTGTTTCTGTGTGTGTGTGTGTCTGTGTCTCTGTGTGTGTGTGTGTTTCTGTGTGTGTGTCTTTCTGTGTGTGTGTGTATTTCTGTGTGTGCGTGGTGTGTGTTTCTGTGTGAGTTTTTCTGTGTGTGTGTTTCTGTGTGTGTTTAAACGTGTGTGTGTGTGTTTGTGTGTGTGTGTTTGTGTGTGTGTGTGTTTCTGTGTGTGTGTTTCTGTGTGTGTGTTTATATGTGTGTGTGAGTGTTTCTGTGTGTGTGTTTCTGAGTGTGTGTTTCTGTATATGTGTGTTTATGTGTGTGTGTGTTTCTGTGAGTGTGTGTTTCTGTGCGTGTGTATTTCTGTGTGTGTGTTTCTGTGTCTGTGTGTGTGTGTTTCTGTGTCTGTGTATTTCTGTGTGTATGTGTGTGTTGCTGTGTGTGTGTGTGTTTCTGTGTGTATTTCTGTGTGCGTGTGTTTCTGTGTGTGTGTTTCTGTGTGTGTGTGTGTGTTTCCGTGTCTGTGTTTCTGTGTGTGTGTTTCTGTGTGTGTGTGTGTGTATGTGTGTGTGTTTCCATGTGTGTTTCTGTGTGTGTCTGTGTGTGTGTTTCTTTATGTGTGTGTTTCTGTGTGTGAGTGTATGTTTCTGTGTGTGTATGTGTTTCTGTGTGTGTGTTTCTGTGTGTGTGTGTTTGCATGTGTTTCTGTGAGTATGTGCGTGTTTGTGTGTGTGTTTGTTTGTGTGTAGGTGTGTTTCTGTGTGTGTGTGTTTCTATATGTGTATTTGTGTGTGTGTGTGTGTATGTTTCTGTGTGTGTGTGTTTCTGTGTGTGTGTGTTGCTGTGTGAGTGTTTCTGTGTGTGTGTGTGTGTTTCTGAGTGTGTGCGTGTCTGAGTGTGTTTCTGTATATGTGTGTTGATGTGTGTGTGTGTTTCTGTGAGTGTGTGTTTGTGTGTGTGTGTTTGTGTGTGTGTCTGTGTTTATGTGTGTGTGTATTTCTGTGTGTGTGCGGTGTATGTTTCTGTGTGTGTGTGTTTCTGTGTGCGAGTGTGTTTCTGTGTGTGTGTGTTTCTGTGTTTGTGTTTCCGTGTGTGTCTGTGTGTGTGTGTGTTTCTGTGTGAGTGTGTTTCTGTGTCTGTGTGTGTGCTTCTGTGTGTGTGTATTTCTGTGTGCATGTGTGTGTTTCTGTGTGTGTGTGTGTTTCTGTGTGTGTGTCAGTGTGTGTGTGTGTTTCTGTGTGTGTGTGTGTGTGTTTCTGTGTGTGTGTTTCTGTGTGTATTTCTGTGTGTGCGTGGTGTGTGTTTCTGTGTGTGTGTTTTTCTGTGTGTGTGTTTCTGTGTGTGTGTTTATATGTGTGTGTGTGCGTGTTTGCGTGTGTGTATGTTTCTGTATGTGTGTTTCTGTGTGTGTGTTTATATGTGTGTGTGAGTGTTTCTGTGTGTGTGTGTTTCTGAGTGTGTGTTTCTGTGAGTGTGTGTATCTGTGTGTGTGTATTTCTGTGTATGTGTTTCTGTGTGTGTTTTTGTGTGTGTATGTGTGTTTCTGTGTGTGTGTGTGTGTTTCTGTGTGAGTGTGTTTCTGTGTCTGTGTGTGTGTTTCCGTGTGTGTATTTCTGTGTGCATGTGTGTGTTTCTGGGTGTGTGTCTGTGTCTGTGTGTGTGTGTGTGTTTCTGTGTGTGTGTCTTTCTGTGTGTGTGTGTATTTCTGTGTGTGCGTGGTGTGTGTTTCTGTGTGAGTTTTTCTGTGTGTGTGTTTCTGTGTGTGTGTTTATATGTGTGTGTTTGTGTGTGTTTCTGTGTGTGTGTGTGTGTTTCTGTGTGTGTGTTTCTGTGTGTGTGTTTATATGTGTGTGTGAGTGTTTCTGTGTGTGTTTGTTTCTGTGTATGTGTTTCTGTGTGTATTTTTGTGTGTGTATGTGTGTTTCTGTGTGTGTGTTTCTGTGTGTGTGTGTGTTTCTGTGTGAGTGTGTTTCTGTGTCTGTGTGTGTGTTTCTGTGTGTGTGTATTTCTGTGTGAGTGTGTTTCTGTGTCTGTGTGTGTGTTTCCGTGTGTGTGTATTTCTGTGTGCATGTGTGTGTTTCTGTGTGTGTGTGTGTTTCTGTGTGTGTGTTTATATGTGTGTGTGTGTTTCTGTGTGTGTGTGTTTCTGAGTGTGTATTTCTGTATTTGTGTGTTTATGTGTGTGTGTGTTTTTGTGAATGTGTGTGTTTCTGTGTGTGTGTGTTTCTGTGTATGTGTTTTTGTGTGTGTATGTGTGTTTCTGTGTGTGTGTTTCTGTGTGTGTGTTTCTGTGTCTGTGTGTGTGTTTCTGTGTGTGTGTGTTTCTGTGTGCATGTGTGTGTTTCTCTGTGTGTGTCTGTGTGTCTCTGTGTGTGTGTGTTTCTGTGTGTGTGTTTCAGTGTGTGTGTGTGTTTCTGTGTGTGTGTTTCTGTGTGTGTGTTCATATGTGTGTGTGTGCGTGTTTGTGTCTGTGTGTCTGTGTGTGTGTGTTTCTGTGCGTGTGTGTTTCAGTGTGTGTGTGTGTTTCTGTGTGTGTGTCTGTGCTTCGGTGTGTGAGTATTTCTGTGTGTGTGTGGTGTGTGTTTCTGTGTGTGTGTTTATATGTGTGTGTGTGACTGTTTCTGTGTGTGTGTGTTTCTGAATGTGTGTTTCTGTATATGTGTGTTTATGTGTGTGTGTGTTTCTGTGAGTGTGTGTGTTTCTGTGTGTGTGTTTCTGTGAGTGTGTGTTTCTGTACGTGTGTATTTCTGTGCGTGTGTGTGGTGTGTGTTTCTGTGTGTGCGTGTTTCTGTGTGTGTGTGCGTTTCTGTGTGTGTGTTTCTGTGTGTGTGTATTTCTGTGTGTGGTGTATGTTTCTGTGTGTGTTTCTGTGTGTGTGTTTCTATATGTGTGTGTGTGAGTGTTTCTGTGTGTGTGTGTTTCTGAGTGTGTGTTTCTGTGAGTGTGTGTGTTTCTGTGTGTGTGTGTTTCTGTGAGTCTGTGTTTCTGTGCGTGTGTATTTCTGTGTGTGTCTGTGGTGTGTGTTTCTATGTGTGTGTGTGTTTCTGTGTATGTGTTTCTCTGTGTGTTTTTGTGTGTGTATGTGTGTTTCTGTGTGTGTGTTTCTGTGTTTGTGTGTTTCTGTGTGAGTGTGTTTCTGTGTCTGTGTGTGTGTTTCTGTGTGTGTGTATTTCTGTGTGCATGTGTGTGTTTCTGTGTGTGTTTCTGTGTGTGTCATTCTGTGTGTGTGTATTTCTGTGTGTGCGTGGTGTGTGTTTCTGTGTGAGTTTTTCTCTGTGTGTGTTTCTGTGTGTGTGTTTATATGTGTGTCTGCGTGTTTGTGTGTGTGTGTTTCTGTGTGTGTGTGTGTTTCTGTGTGTGTGTTTCTGTGTGTGTGTTTATATGTGTGTGTGTGTTTCTGTGTGTGTGTGTTTCTGAGTGTGTATTTCTGTATTTGTGTGTTTATGTGTGTGTGTGTTTTTGTGAATGTGTGTGTTTCTGTGTGTGTGTGTTTCTGTGTATGTGTTTTTGTGTGTGTATGTGTGTTTCTGTGTGTGTGTTTCTGTGTGTGTGTGTTTCTGTGTGAGTGTGTTTCTGTGTCTGTGTGTGTGTTTCTGTGTGTGTGTGTTTCTGTGTGCATGTGTGTGTTTCTCTGTGTGTGTCTGTGTGTCTCTGTGTGTGTGTGTTTCTGTGTGTGTGTTTCAGTGTGTGTGTGTGTTTCTGTGTGTGTGTTTCTGTGTGTGTGTTCATATGTGTGTGTGTGCGTGTTTGTGTCTGTGTGTCTGTGTGTGCGTGTGTTTCTGTGCGTGTGTGTTTCAGTGTGTGTGTATGTTTCTGTGTGTGTGTCTGTGCTTCGGTGTGTGAGTATTTCTGTGTGTGTGTGGTGTGTGTTTCTGTGTGTGTGTTTATATGTGTGTGTGTGAGTGTTTCTGTGTGTGTGTGTTTCTGAATGTGTGTTTCTGTATATGTGTGTTTATGTGTGTGCGTGTTTGTGTGTTTGTGTTTCTGTGTGTGTGTGTGCGTTTCTGTGTGTGTGTTTCTGTGTGTGTGTATTTCTGTGTGTGGTGTATGTTTCTGTGTGTGTTTCTGTGTGTGTGTTTCTATATGTGTGTGTGTGAGTGTTTCTGTGTGTGTGTGTTTCTGAGTGTGTGTTTCTGTGAGTGTGTGTGTTTCTGTGTGTGTGTGTTTCTGTGAGTCTGTGTTTCTGTGCGTGTGTATTTCTGTGTGTGTTTCTGTGTGTGTCATTCTGTGTGTGTGTATTTCTGTGTGTGCGTGGTGTGTGTTTCTGTGTGAGTTTTTCTCTGTGTGTGTTTCTGTGTGTGTGTTTATATGTGTGTCTGCGTGTTTGTGTGTGTGTGTTTCTGTGTGTGTGTGTGTTTCTGTGTGTGTGTTTCTGTGTGTGTGTTTATATGTGTGTGTGTGTTTCTGTGTGTGTGTGTTTCTGAGTGTGTATTTCTGTATTTGTGTGTTTATGTGTGTGTGTGTTTTTGTGAATGTGTGTGTTTCTGTGTGTGTGTGTTTCTGTGTATGTGTTTTTGTGTGTGTATGTGTGTTTCTGTGTGTGTGTTTCTGTGTGTGTGTGTTTCTGTGTGAGTGTGTTTCTGTGTCTGTGTGTGTGTTTCTGTGTGTGTGTGTTTCTGTGTGCATGTGTGTGTTTCTCTGTGTGTGTCTGTGTGTCTCTGTGTGTGTGTGTTTCTGTGTGTGTGTTTCAGTGTGTGTGTGTTTCTGTGTGTGTGTTTCTGTGTGTGTGTTCATATGTGTGTGTGTGCGTGTTTGTGTCTGTGTGTCTGTGTGTGTGTGTGTTTCTGTGCGTGTGTGTTTCAGTGTGTGTGTGTGTTTCTGTGTGTGTGTCTGTGCTTCGGTGTGTGAGTATTTCTGTGTGTGCGTGGTGTGTGTTTCTGTGTGTGTGTTTATATGTGTGTGTGTGAGTGTTTCTGTGTGTGTGTGTTTCTGAATGTGTGTTTCTGTATATGTGTGTTTATGTGTGTGTGTGTTTCTGTGAGTGTGTGTGTTTCTGTGTGTGTGTTTCTGTGAGTGTGTGTTTCTGTACGTGTGTATTTCTGTGCGTGTGTGTGGTGTGTGTTTCTGTGTGTGCGTGTTTCTGTGTGTGTGTTTATATGTGTGTGTGTGCGTGTTTGTGTGTTTGTGTTTCTGTGTGTGTGTGTGCGTTTCTGTGTGTGTGTTTCTGTGTGTGTGTATTTCTGTGTGTGGTGTATGTTTCTGTGTGTGTTTCTGTGTGTGTGTTTCTATATGTGTGTGTGTGAGTGTTTCTGTGTGTGTGTGTTTCTGAGTGTGTGTTTCTGTGAGTGTGTGTGTTTCTGTGTGTGTGTGTTTCTGTGAGTCTGTGTTTCTGTGCGTGTGTATTTCTGTGTGTGTCTGTGGTGTGTGTTTCTATGTGTGTGTGTGTTTCTGTGTATGTGTTTCTCTGTGTGTTTTTGTGTGTGTATGTGTGTTTCTGTGTGTGTGTTTCTGTGTTTGTGTGTGTTTCTGTGTGAGTGTGTTTCTGTGTCTGTGTGTGTGTTTCTGTGTGTGTGTATTTCTGTGTGCATGTGTGTGTTTCTGTGTGTGTCATTCTGTGTGTGTGTATTTCTGTGTGTGCGTGGTGTGTGTTTCTGTGTGAGTTTTTCTGTGTGTGTTTCTGTGTGTGTGTTTATATGTGTGTGTGTGCGTGTTTGTGTGTGTGTGTTTCCGTGTGTGTGTGTGTTTCTGTGTATGTGTTTCTGTGTGTGTGTTTATATGTGTGTGTGAGTGTTTCTGTGTGTGTGTGTTTCTGAGTGTGTGTTTCTGTATATGTGTGTTTATGTGTGTGTGTGTTTCTGTGAGTGTGTGTTTCTGTGTGTGTGTGTGTTTCTGTGAGTGTGTGTTTCTGTGCGTGTGTATTTCTGTTTGTTTGTGTTTCTGTGTGTGTGTGTTTCAGTGTGTGTGTGTGTTTCTGTGTGTGTGTCTTTCTGTGTGTGTGTGTATTTCTGTGTGCGTGGTGTGTGTTTCTGTGTGTGTGTTTCTGTGTGTATGTTTATATGTGTGTGTGCGTGTTTGTGTCTGTGTGTCTCTGTGTGTGTGTGTTTCTGTGTGTGTGTGTGTTTCTGTGTGTGTGTATTTCTGTGTGCATGTGTGTGTTTCTGTGTGTGTTTCTGTGTGTGTCATTCTGTGTGTGTGTATTTCTGTGTGTGCGTGGTGTGTGTTTCTGTGTGAGTTTTTCTGTGTGTGTTTCTGTGTGTGTGTTTATATGTGTGTGTGTGCGTGTTTGTGTGTGTGTGTTTCCGTGTGTGTGTGTGTTTCTGTGTATGTGTTTCTGTGTGTGTGTTTATATGTGTGTGTGAGTGTTTCTGTGTGTGTGTGTTTCTGAGTGTGTGTTTCTGTATATGTGTGTTTATGTGTGTGTGTGTTTCTGTGAGTGTGTGTTTCTGTGTGTGTGTGTGTTTCTGTGAGTGTGTGTTTCTGTGCGTGTGTATTTCTGTTTGTTTGTGTTTCTGTGTGTGTGTGTTTCAGTGTGTGTGTGTGTTTCTGTGTGTGTGTCTTTCTGTGTGTGTGTGTATTTCTGTGTGCGTGGTGTGTGTTTCTGTGTGTGTGTTTCTGTGTGTATGTTTATATGTGTGTGTGCGTGTTTGTGTCTGTGTGTCTCTGTGTGTGTGTGTTTCTGTGTGTGTGTGTGTTTCTGTGTGTGTGTCTGTGCTTCGGTGTGTGAGTATTTCTGTGTGTGTGTGGTGTGTGTTTCTGTGTGTGTATGTTACTGTGTGTGTGTTTCTGTGTGTATGTTTATATGTGTGTGTGTGAGTGTTTCTGTGTGTGTGTGTTTCTGAATGTGTGTTTCTGTGTGTGTGTTTATATGTGTGTGTGTGTGTGAGTGTTTCTGTGTGTGTGTGTTTCTGAATGTGTGTTTCTGTATATGTGTGTTTATGTGTGTGTGTTTCTGTGAGTGTGTGTGTTTCTGTGTGTGTGTTTCTGTGAGTGTGTATTTCTGTGCGTGTGTGTGGAGTGTGTTTCTGTGTGTGTGTGTGTTGCTGTGTGTGTGTTTCTGTGTGTGTGTGTATTTCTGTGTGTGCGTGGTGTGTGTTTCTGTGTGTGTGTTTATATGTGTGTGTGTGCGTGTTTGTGTGTGTGTGTTTGTGTGTGTGTGTTTCTGTGTGTGTGTTTCTGTGTGTGTGTATTTCTGTGTGCATGTGTGTTTCTGTGTGTGTGTGTGTTTCTGTGTGTGTGTATTTCTGTGTGTGTGGTGTATGTTTCTGTGTGTATGTTTCTGTATGTGTGTTTCTGTGTGTGTGTTTATATGTGTGTATGTGTGTTTCTGTGTGTGTGTGTTTCTGAGTTTTTTCTTTCTGTATATGTGTGTTTATGTGTGTTTCTGTATGTGTGTGTGTTTCTGTGTGTGTGTTTTTCTGTGTGTGTGTTTTGGTGTGTGTGTATTTCTGTGTGTTTGTGTGGTGTGTGTTTCTGTGTGTGTGTGTTTCTGTGTATGTGTTTCTGTGTGTGTGTTTCTGTGTGAGTGTGTGTTTCTGTGTGTGTGTTTCTGTGTATGTGTGTTTCTGTGTCTGTGTGTGTGTTTCTGTGTATGTATTTCTGTGTGTATGTGCGTGTGTTTCTGTGTGTGTGTCTGTGTGTGTTTCTGTTTGTGTGTGTTTCTGTGTGTGTGTTGCTGTTTGTGTGTTTGTGTGTGATTCTGTGAGTGTGTGTTTCTGTGAGTGTGTGTGTTTCTGTGTGTGTGTGTTTCTGTGAGTCTGTGTTTCTCTGCGTGTGTATTTCTGTGTGTGTCTGTGGTGTGTGTTTCTATGTGTGTGTGTGTTTCTGTGTATGTGTTTCTCTGTGTGTTTTTGTGTGTGTATGTGTGTTTCTGTGTGTGTGTTTCTGTGTTTGTGTGTGTTTCTGTGTGAGTGTGTTTCTGTGTCTGTGTGTGTGTTTCTGTGTGTGTGTATTTCTGTGTGCATGTGTGTGTTTCTGTGTGTGTTTCTGTGTGTGCCATTCTGTGTGTGTATTTCTGTGTGTGCGTGGTGTGTGTTTCTGTGTGAGTTTTTCTGTGTGTGTTTCTGTGTGTGTGTTTATGTGTGTGTGTGCGTGTTTGTGTGTGTGTGTTTCCGTGTGTGTGTGTGTTTCTGTGTATGTGTTTCTGTGTGTGTGTTTATATGTGTGTGTGAGTGTTTCTGTGTGTGTGTGTTTCTGAATGTGTGTTTCTGTATATGTGTGTTTATGTGTGTGTGTGTGTTTCTGTGAGTGTGTGTGTTTCTGTGTGTGTGTTTCTGTGAGTGTGTATTTCTGTGCGTGTGTGTGGTGTGTGTTTCTGTGTGTGTGTGTGTTGCTGTGTGTGTGTTTCTGTGTGTGTGTGTATTTCTGTGTGTGCGTGGTGTGTGTTTCTGTGTGTGTGTTTATATGTGTGTGTGTGCGTGTTTGTGTGTGTGTGTTTGTGTGTGTGTGTTTCTGTGTGTGTGTTTCTGTGTGTGTGTATTTCTGTGTGCATGTGTGTGTTTCTGTGTGTGTGTGTGTTTCTGTGTGTGTGTATTTCTGTGTGTGTGGTGTATGTTTCTGTGTGTATGTTTCTGTATGTGTGTTTCTGTGTGTGTGTGTTTCTAAGTTTTTTCTTTCTGTATATGTGTGTTTATGTGTGTTTCTGTATGTGTGTGTTTCTGTGTGTGTGTTTTTCTGTGTGTGTGTTTTGGTGTGTGTGTATTTCTGTATGTTTGTGTGGTGTGTGTTTCTGTGTGTGTGTGTTTCTGTGTATGTGTTTCTGTGTGTGTGTTTCTGTGTGCGTGTGTGTTTCTGTGTGTGTGTGTTTCTGTGTATGTGTGTTTCTGTGTCTGTGTGTGTGTTTCTGTGTATGTATTTCTGTGTGTATGTGCGTGTGTTTCTGTGTGTGTGTCTGTGTGTGTTTCTGTTTGTGTGTGTTTCTGTGTGTGTGTTGCTGTTTGTGTGTTTGTGTGTGATTCTGTGAGTGTGTGTTTCTGTGTATGTGTGTGTGTTTCTGTGTGTATGTGTGTTTCTGCGTGTGTTTCTGTGCGCGTGTGTTTCTGTGTGTGTGTTTCTGTGTGTGTGTGTTTTTGTGTGTGTGTGTGTGTGTTTGTTTCTGTGTGTGTGTGTGTTTCTGTGTGTGTGTGTTTCTGTGTGTGTGTGTATTTCTGTGTGTATGTGTGTGTGTTCCTGTATGTGTGTGTGTTTCTGTGTGTGTGTGTATCTGTGTGTGTGTGTTTCTGTGTGTGTGTGTTTCTGTGTCTGTGTGTGTGTATTTCTGTGTGTATGTGTGTGTGTTCCTGTATGTGTGTGTGTTTGTGTGCGTTTCTGTGTGTGTGTATCTTTCTGTGTGTGTGTTTCTGTGTGTGTATGTGTGTTTCTGTGTGTGTATTTCTGTGTGCGTGTGTGTTTCTGTGTATGTGTTTCTGTGTGTGTGTTTCTGTGTGTGTGTGTGTCTGTGTTTCTGTGTGTGTGTCTTTCTGTGTGTGTGTGTATTTCTGTGTGCGTGGTGTGTTATTCTGTGTGTGTGTTTCTGTGTGTGTGTTTATATGTGTGTGTGTGCGTGTTTGTGTCTGTGTGTCTCTGTGTGTGTGTGTTTCTGTGTGTTTCAGTGTGTGTGTGTGTTTCTGTGTGTGTGTCTGTGCTTTGGTGTGTGAGTATTTCTGTGTGTGTGTAGTGTGTGTTTCTGTGTGTGTGTTTCTGTGTGTGTTTTTCTGTGTGTGTGTTTATATGTGTGTGAGTGTTTTTGTGTGTGTGTGTGTTTCTGAATGTGTGTTTCTGTATATGTGTGTTTATGTGTGTGTGTGTGTTTCTGTGAGTGTGTGTGTTTCTGTGTGTGTGTTTCTGTGAGTGTGTGTTTCTGTGCGTGTGTATTTCTGTGTGTGTGTGGTGTGTGTTTCTGTGTGTGTGTGTTTCTGTGTGTGTGTGTATTTCTGTGTGCGTGGTGTGTGTTTCTGTGTGCGTGTTTTTCTGTGTGTGTGTTTCTGCGTGTGTGTTTATATGTGTGTGTGTGCGTGTTTGTGTGTGTGTGTTTCTGTGTGTATGTGTGTTTCTGCGTGTGTGTTTCTGTGCGCGTGTGTTTCTGTGTGTGTGTTTCTGTGTGTGTGTGTTTATGTGTGTGTGTGTGTGTGTTTGTTTCTGTGTGTGTGTGTGTTTCTGTGTGTGTGTGTTTCTGTGTGTGTGTGTATTTCTGTATGTATGTGTGTGTGTTCCTGTATGTGTGCGTGTTTCTGTGTGTGTGTGTATCTGTGTGTGTGTGTGTTTCTGTGTGTGTGTGTTTCTGTGTGTGTGTTTCTGTGTCTGTGTGTGTGTATTTCTGTGTGTATGTGTGTGTGTTCCTGTATGTGTGTGTGTTTCTGTGTGCGTTTCTGTGTGTGTGTATCTTTCTGTGTGTGTGTTTCTGTGTGTGTATGTGTGTTTCTGTGTGTGTATTTCTGTGTGCGTGTGTGTTTCTGTGTATGTGTTTCTGTGTGTGTGTTTCTGTGTGTGTGTGTGTGTGTTTCCGTGTCTGTGTTTCTGTGTGTGTGTCTTTCTGTGTGTGTGTGTATTTCTGTGTGCGTGGTGTGTTATTCTGTGTGTGTGTTTCTGTGTGTGTGTTTATATGTGTGTGTGTGCGTGTTTGTGTCTGTGTGTCTCTGTGTGTGTGTGTTTCTGTGTGTGTGTGTTTCAGTGTGTGTGTGTTTCTGTGTGTGTGTCTGTGCTTTGGTGTGTGAGTATTTCTGTGTGTTTGTAGTGTGTGTTTCTGTGTGTGTATGTTTCTGTGTGTGTTTTTCTGTGTGTGTGTTTATATGTGTGTGAGTGTTTTTGTGTGTGTGTGTGTTTCTGTGAGTGTGTGTGTTTCTGTGTGTGTGTTTCTGTGAGTGTGTGTTTCTGTGCGTGTGTATTTCTGTGTGTGTGTGGTGTGTGTTTCTGTGTGTGTGTGTTTCTGTGTGTGTGTGTATTTCTGTGTGCGTGGTGTGTGTTTCTGTGTGCGTGTTTTTCTGTGTGTGTGTTTCTGCGTGTGTGTTTATATGTGTGTGTGTGCGTGTTTGTGTGTGTGTGTGTTTCTGTGTGTGTGTTTCTGTGTGTGTGTATTTCTGTGTGTGGAGTATGTTTCTGTGTGTGTATGTTTCTGTGTGTGTGTTTCTGTGTGTGTGTGTTTCTGAGTGTGTGTTTCTGTATATGTGTATTTATGTGTGTGTGTGTTTCTGTGAGTGTGTGTGATTCTGTGTGTGTGTGTTTCTGTGAGTGTGTGTATATGTGCGTGTGTATTTCTGTGTGTGTCTGTGGTATGTGTTTTTGTGTGTGTGTGTTTGTGTGTGTGTGTTTCTGTGTGTGTTTTTGTGTGTGTATGTGTGTTTGTGTGTGTTTCTGTGTCTGTGTGTGTTTCTGTGTGAGTGTGTTTCTGTGTCTGTGTGTGTGTTTCTGTGTGTGTGTATTTCTGTGTTTCTGTGTGTGTTTCTGTGTGTGTGTGTGTTTCTGTGAGTGTGTCTGTGTGTCTCTGTGTGTGTGTGTTTCTGTGTGTGTGTGTTTCAGTGTGTCTGTGTGTGTTTCTGTGTGTGTGTGTTTCTGTGTGTGTGTGTTTCTGTGTGTGTGTGCATTTCTGTGTGTGCGTGGTGTGTGTTTCTGTGTGATTTTTTCTGAGTGTGTTTCTGTGTGTGTGTGTATTTCTGTGTGCGTGGTGTGTTATTCTGTGTGTGTGTTTCTGTGTGTGTGTTTATATGTGTGTGTGTGCGTGTTTGTGTCTGTGTGTCTCTGTGTGTGTGTGTTTCTGTGTGTGTGTGTTTCAGTGTGTGTGTGTGTTTCTGTGTGTGTGTCTGTGCTTTGGTGTGTGAGTATTTCTGTGTGTGTGTAGTGTGTGTTTCTGTGTGTGTATGTTTCTGTGTGTGTTTTTCTGTGTGTGTGTTTATATGTGTGTGAGTGTTTTTGTGTGTGTGTGTGTTTCTGAATGTGTGTTTCTGTATATGTGTGTTTATGTGTGTGTGTGTTTCTGTGAGTGTGTGTGTTTCTGT
This sequence comes from Pristiophorus japonicus, assembly GCF_044704955.1. Taxonomy (NCBI): domain Eukaryota; kingdom Metazoa; phylum Chordata; class Chondrichthyes; family Pristiophoridae; genus Pristiophorus; species Pristiophorus japonicus. The sequence goes on from NC_091977.1 coordinate 5,387,407, forward strand.
GTGTGTGTTTCTGTGAGTGTGTGTTTCTGTGCCTGTGTATTTCTGTGTGTGTGTGGTGTGTGTTTCTGTGTGTGTGTGTTTCTGTGTGTGTGTGTATTTCTGTGTGCGTGGTGTGTGTTTCTGTGTGCGTGTTTTTCTGTGTGTGTGTTTCTGCGTGTGTGTTTATATCTGTGTGTGTGCGTGTTTGTGTGTGTGTGTGTTTCTGTGTGTATGTGTGTTTCTGCGTGTGTGTTTCTGTGCGCGTGTGTTTCTGTGTGTGTGTTTCTGTGTGTGTGTGTTTTTGTGTGTGTGTGTTTGTTTCTGTGTGTGTGTGTGTTTCTGTGTGTGTGTGTTTCTGTGTGTGTGTGTATTTCTGTGTGTATGTGTGTGTGTTCCTGTATGTGTGTGTGTTTCTGTGTGCGTTTCTGTGTGTGTGTATCTTTCTGTGTGTGTGTTTCTGTGTGTGTATGTGTGTTTCTGTGTGTGTATTTCTGTGTGCGTGTGTGTTTCTGTGTATGTGTTTCTGTGTGTGTGTTTCTGTGTGTGTGTGTGTGTGTTTCCGTGTGTGTGTCTTTCTGTGTGTGTGTGTATTTCTGTGTGCGTGGTGTGTTATTCTGTGTGTGTGTTTCTGTGTGTGTGTTTATATGTGTGTGTGTGCGTGTTTGTGTCTGTGTGTCTCTGTGTGTGTGTTTATATGTGTGTGAGTGTTTTTGTGTGTGTGTGTGTTTCTGAATGTGTGTTTCTGTATATGTGTGTTTATGTGTGTGTGTGTTTCTGTGAGTGTGTGTGTTTCTGTGTGTGTGTTTCTGTGAGTGTGTGTTTCTGTGCGTGTGTATTTCTGTGTGTGTGTGGTGCGTGTTTGTGTGTGTGTGTGTTTCTGTGTGTGTGTTTCTGTGTGTGTGTATTTCTGTGTGTGGAGTATGTTTCTGTGTGTGTATGTTTCTGTGTGTGTGTTTCTGTGTGTGTGTGTTTCTGAGTGTGTGTTTCTGTATATGTGTATTTATGTGTGTGTGTGTTTCTGTGAGTGTGTGTGATTCTGTGTGTGTGTGTTTCTGTGAGTGTGTGTATCTGTGCGTGTGTATTTCTGTGTGTGTCTGTGGTATGTGTTTTTGTGTGTGTGTGTTTGTGTGTGTGTGTTTCTGTGTGTGTTTTTGTGTGTGTATGTGTGTTTGTGTGTGTGTTTCTGTGTCTGTGTGTGTTTCTGTGTGAGTGTGTTTCTGTGTCTGTGTGTGTGTTTCTGTGTGTGTGTATTTCTGTGTGCATGTGTGTGTTTCTGTGTGTGTGTGTGTTTCTGTGAGTGTGTCTGTGTGTCTCTGTGTGTGTGTGTTTCTGTGTGTGTGTGTTTCAGTGTGTCTGTGTGTGTTTCTGTGTGTGTGTGTTTCTGTGTGTGTGTGTTTCTGTGTGTGTGTGCATTTCTGTGTGTGCGTGGTGTGTGTTTCTGTGTGATTTTTTCTGAGTGTGTTTCTGTGTGTGTGTGTATTTCTGTGTGTGTGGTGTGTTATTCTGTGTGTGTGTTTCTGTGTGTGTGTTTATATGTGTGTGTGTGCGTGTTTGTATCTGTGTGTCTCTGTGTGTGTGTGTTTCTGTGTGTGTGTGTTTCAGTGTGTGTGTGTGTTTCTGTGTGTGTGTCTGTGCTTTGGTGTGTGAGTATTTCTGTGTGTGTGTAGTGTGTGTTTCTGTGTGTGTGTTTCTGTGTGTGTTTTTCTGTGTGTGTGTTTATATGTGTGTGAGTGTTTTTGTGTGTGTGTGTGTTTCTGAATGTGTGTTTCTGTATATGTGTGTTTATGTGTGTGTGTGTGTTTCTGTGAGTGTGTGTGTTTCTGTGTGTGTGTTTCTGTGAGTGTGTGTTTCTGTGCGTGTGTATTTCTGTGTGTGTGTGGTGTGTGTTTCTGTGTGTGTGTGTTTCTGTGTGTGTGTGTATTTCTGTGTGCGTGGTGTGTGTTTCTGTGTGCGTGTTTTTCTGTGTGTGTGTTTCTGCGTGTGTGTTTATATGTGTGTGTGTGCGTGTTTGTGTGTGTGTGTTTCTGTGTGTATGTGTGTTTCTGCGTGTGTGTTTCTGTGCGCGTGTGTTTCTGTGTGTGTGTTTCTGTGTGTGTGTGTTTTTGTGTGTGTGTGTGTGTGTTTGTTTCTGTGTGTGTGTGTGTTTCTGTGTGTGTGTGTTTCTGTGTGTGTGTGTATTTCTGTGTGTATGTGTGTGTGTTCCTGTATGTGTGCGTGTTTCTGTGTTGTTTGTTTCTGTGTGTGTGTGTGTTTCTGTGTGTGTGTGTTTCTGTGTGTGTGTGTATTTCTGTGTGTATGTGTGTGTGTTCCTGTATGTGTGTGTGTTTCTGTGTGCGTTTCTGTGTGTGTGTATCTTTCTGTGTGTGTTTCTGTGTGTGTATGTGTGTTTCTGTGTGTGTATTTCTGTGTGCGTGTGTGTTTCTGTGTATGTGTTTCTGTGTGTGTGTTTCTGTGTGTGTGTGTGTGTGTTTCCGTGTGTGTGTCTTTCTGTGTGTGTGTGTATTTCTGTGTGCGTGGTGTGTTATTCTGTGTGTGTGTTTCTGTGTGTGTGTTTATATGTGTGTGTGTGCGTGTTTGTGTCTGTGTGTCTCTGTGTGTGTGTTTATATGTGTGTGAGTGTTTTTGTGTGTGTGTGTGTTTCTGAATGTGTGTTTCTGTATATGTGTGTTTATGTGTGTGTGTGTTTCTGTGAGTGTGTGTGTTTCTGTGTGTGTGTTTCTGTGAGTGTGTGTTTCTGTGCGTGTGTATTTCTGTGTGTGTGTGGTGCGTGTTTGTGTGTGTGTGTGTTTCTGTGTGTGTGTTTCTGTGTGTGTGTATTTCTGTGTGTGGAGTATGTTTCTGTGTGTGTATGTTTCTGTGTGTGTGTTTCTGTGTGTGTGTGTTTCTGAGTGTGTGTTTCTGTATATGTGTATTTATGTGTGTGTGTGTTTCTGTGAGTGTGTGTGATTCTGTGTGTGTGTGTTTCTGTGAGTGTGTGTATCTGTGCGTGTGTATTTCTGTGTGTGTCTGTGGTATGTGTTTTTGTGTGTGTGTGTTTGTGTGTGTGTGTTTCTGTGTGTGTTTTTGTGTGTGTATGTGTGTTTGTGTGTGTGTTTCTGTGTCTGTGTGTGTTTCTGTGTGAGTGTGTTTCTGTGTCTGTGTGTGTGTTTCTGTGTGTGTGTATTTCTGTGTGCATGTGTGTGTTTCTGTGTGTGTGTGTGTTTCTGTGAGTGTGTCTGTGTGTCTCTGTGTGTGTGTGTTTCTGTGTGTGTGTGTTTCAGTGTGTCTGTGTGTGTTTCTGTGTGTGTGTGTTTCTGTGTGTGTGTGTTTCTGTGTGTGTGTGCATTTCTGTGTGTGCCTGGTGTGTGTTTCTGTGTGATTTTTTCTGTGTGTGTTTCTGTGTGTGTGTTTATACGTGTGTGTGCGTGTTTGTGTGTGTGTGTTTCTGTGTGTGTGTGTGTTTCTGTGTGTGTGTTTATATGTGTGTGTGAGTGTTTCTGTGTGTGTGTGTTTCTGTGAGTGTGTGTTTCTGTGCATGTGTATTTCTGTGTCTGTCTGTGGTGTGTGTTTCTGTGTATGTGTTTCTGTGTGTGTTTTTGTGTGTGTATGTGTGTTTCTGTGTGTGTGTTTCTGTGTGTGTGTGTGTTTCTGTGTGAGTGTGTTTCTGTGTCTGTGTGTGTTTCCGTGTGTGTGTATTTCTGTGTGCATGTGTGTGTTTCTGTGTGTGTGTGTTTCTGTGTGTGTCTGTGTGTCTCTGTGTGTGTTTCTGTGTGTGTGTGTTTCAGTGTGTGTGTGTGTTTCTGTGTGTGTGTCTTTCTGTGTGTGTGTGTATTTCTGTGTGTGCGTGGTGTGTGTTTCTGTGTGAGTTTTTCTGTGTGTGTGTTTCTGTGTGTGTGTTTATATGTGTGTGTGTGCGTGTTTGTGTGTTTCTGTGTGTGTGTGTTTCTGTGTGTGTCTTTCTGTGTGTGTGTTTATATGTGTTTGTGAGTGTTTCTGTGTGTGTGCGTTTCTGAGTGTGTGTTTCTGTATATGTGTGTTTATGTGTGTGTGTGTTTCTGTGAGTGTGTGTGTTTCTGTGTGTGTTTCTGTGAGTGTGTCTTTCTATGCGTGTGTATTTCTGTGTGTGTCTGTGTGTGTTTCTGTGTGAGTGTGTTTCTGTGTCTGTGTGTGTTTCTGTGTGTGTGTATTTCTGTGTGCATGTGTGTGTTTCTGTGTGTGTGTGTGTGTGTTTCTGTGTGTGTGTCTGTGTGTCTCTGTGTGTGTGTGTTTCTGTGTGTGTGTGTTTCAGTGTGTGTGTGTGTTTCTGTGTGTGTGTCTGTGCTTCGGTGTGTGAGTATTTCTGTGTGTGTGTGGTGTGTGTTTCTGTGTGTGGGTGTGTTTCTGTGTATGTGTTTCTGTGTGTGTTTCTGTGTGTGTGTGTTTCTGTGTGTGTGTGTGTGTGCGTGTTTCTGTGTATGTGTTTCTGTGTGTGTGTGTTTCTGTGCCTGTGTGTGTGTTTCTGTGTGTGTGTTTCTGTGTGTATGTGCGTGTGTTTCTGTGTATGTGTTTCTGTATGTGTGTGTGTTTCTGTGTGTGAGTGTGTGTGTGTTTCTGTGTGTGTTTCTGTGTGTGTTCTTGTGTGTGTATATGTGTTTCTCTGTGTGTGTTGCTGTTTGTGTGTTTGTGTGTGATTCTGTGAGTGTATGCGTGTTTGTATGTGTGTTTCTGTGTGTGTGTTTCTGTGTGTGTGTGTCTGTTTCTGTGTGTGTGTATTTCTGTGTGTGTGTGGTGTGTTTCTGTGCGCGTGTGTGTTTCTGTGTTTGTTAGTGTTTCTGTGTGTGTGCGTTTCTGAGTGTGTGTTTCTGTATATGTGTGTTTATGTGTGTGTGTTTCTGTGAGTGTGTGTTTCTGTGTGTGTATGTGTGTTTATGTGTGTTTGTGTATCTGTGTGTGTGTGTTTCTGTGTCTGTGTGTGTGTGTTTCTGTGTGTGTGTATTTCTGTGTGTATGTGTGTGTGTTTCTGTGTGTGTGTGCATGTCTGTGTGTGTGTTTCTGTGTGTGTGTGTGTTTCTGTGGATGTGTGTTTACATAGAAACATAGAAAATAGGTGCAGGAGTAGGCCATTCAGCCCTTCTAGCCTGTGTCGCCATTCAATGAGTTCATGCCTGAACATGCACTTCAGTACCCCCTTCCTGCTTTCTCGCCATACCCCTTGATCCCCCGAGTAGTAAGGACTTCATCTAACTCCCTTTTGAATATATTTAGTGAATTGGCCATTACTTTCTGTGGTAGAGAATTCCACAGGTTCACCACTCTCTGGGTGAAGAAGTTTCTCTTCATCTCGGTCCTAAATGGCTTACCCCTTATCCTTAGACTGTGACCCCTGGTTCTGGACTTCCCCAACATTGGGAACATTCTTCCTGCATCTAACCTGTCTAAACCCGTCAGAATTTTAAACGTTTCTATGAGGTCCCCTCTCATTCTTCTGAACTCCAGTGAATACAAGCCCAGTTGATCCAGTCTTTCTTGATAGGTCAGTCCCACCATCCTGGGAATCAGTCTGGTGTATCTTCGCTGCATTCCCTCAATAGCAAGAATGTCCTTCCTCAAGTTAGGAGACCAAAACTGTACACAATACTCCAGGTGTGGCCTCACCAAGGCCCTGTACAACTGTAGCAACACCTCCCTGCCCCTGTACTCAAATCCCCTCACTATGAAGGCCAACATGCCATTTGCTTTCTTAACCGCCTGCTGTACCTGCATGCCAACCTTCAATGACTGATGTACCATGACACCCAGGTCTCGTTGCACCTCCCCTTTTCCTAATCTGTCACCATTCAGATAATAGTCTGTCTCTCTGTTTTTACCACCAAAGTGGATAACCTCACATTTATCCACATTATACTTCATCTGCCATGCATTTGCCCACTCACCTAACCTATCCAAATCACTCTGCAGCCTCATAGCATCCTCCTCGCAGCTCACACTGCCACCCAACTTAGTGTCATCCGCAAATTTGGAGATACTACATTTAATCCCCTCGTCTAAATCATTAATGTACAGTGTAAACAGCTGGAGCCCCAGCACAGAACCTTGCGGTACCCCACTAGTCACTGCCTGCCATTCTGAAAAGTACCCATTTACTCCTACTCTTTGCTTCCTGTCTGACAACCAGTTCTCAATCCACGTCAGCACACTACCCCTAATCCCATGTGCTTTAACTTTGCGCATTAATCTCTTGTGTGGGACCTTGTCGAAAGCCTTCTGAAAGTCCAAATATACCACATCAACTGGTTCTCCCTTGTCCACTTTACTGGAAACATCCTCAAAAAATTCCAGAAGATTTGTCAAGCATGATCTCCCTTTCACAAATCCATGCTGACTTGGACCTATCAGGTCACCATTTTCCAAATGCACTGCTATGACATCCTTAACAATTGATTCCATCATTTTACCCACTACTGAGGTCAGGCTGACCGGTCTATAATTCCCTGTTTTCTCTCTCCCTCCTTTTTTAAAAAGTGGGGTTACATTGGCTACCCTCCACTCGATAGGAACTGATCCAGAGTCAATGGAATGTTGGAAAATGACTGTCAATGCATCCGCTATTTCCAAGGCCACCTCCTTAAGTACTCTGGGATGCAGTCCATCAGGCCCTGGGGATTTATCGGCCTTCAATCCCATCAATTTCCCCAACACAATTTCCCGACTAATAAAGATTTCCCTCAGCTCCCCCTCCTTACTAGACCCTCTGACCCCTTTTATATCCGGAAGGTTGTTTGTATCCTCCTTAGTGAATATCGAACCAAAGTACTTGTTCAATTGGTCTGCCATTTCTTTGTTCCCCGTTATGACTTCCCCTGATTCTGACTGCAGGGGACCTACGTTTGTCTTTACTAACCTTTTTCTCTTTACATACCTATAGAAACTTTTGCAATCCGCCTTATGTTCCCTGCAAGCTTCTTCTCGTCCTCCATTTTCCCTGCCCTAATCAAACCCTTTGTCCTCCTCTGCTGAGTTCTAAATTTCTCCCAGTCCCCAGGTTCGCTGCTATTTCTGGCCAATTTGTATGCCACTTCCTTGGCTTTAATACTATCCCTGATTTCCCTAGATAGCCACAGTTGAGCCACCTTCCCTTTTTTATTTTTACGCCAGACAGGAATGTACAATTGTTGTAGTTCATCCATGCAGTCTCTAAATGTCTGCCATTGCCCAACCACAGTCAACCCCTTAAGTATCATTCGCCAATCTATCCTAGCCAATTCACGCCTCATACCTTGAAAGTTACCCTTCTTTAAGTTCTGGACCATGGTCTCTGAATTAACTGTTTCATTCTCCATCCTAATACAGAATTCCACCATATTATGGTCACTCTTCCCCAAGGGGCCTCGCACAATGAGATTGCTAATTAATCCTCTCTCATTACACAACACCCAGTCTAAGATGGCCTCCCCCCTAGTTGGTTCCTCGACATATTAATCAAGAAAATCATCCCTTATGCACTCCAGGAAATCCTCCACCACCGTATTGCTTCCAGTTTGGCTTGCCAATCGATGTGCATATTAAAGTCACCCATTATAACTGCTGCACCTTTATTGCATGCACCCCTAATTTCCTGTTTGATACCCTCCCTAACATCACTACTACTGTTTGGAGGTCTGTACACAACTCCCACTAACGTTTTTTGCCCTTTGGTGTTCTGCAGCTCTACCCATATAGATTCCACATCATCCAAGCTAATGTCCTTCCTAACTATTGCATTAATCTCCTCTTTAACCAGCAATGCTACCCCACCTCCTTTTCCTTTTATTCTATCCTTCCTGAATGTTGAATACCCCTGGATGTTGAGTTCCCAGCCCTGATCATCCTGGAGCCACGTCTCCGTAATCCCAATCACATCATATTTGTTAACATCTATTTGCACAGTTAATTCATCCACCTTATTGCAGATACTCCTTGCATTAAGACACAAAGCCTTCAGGCTTGTTTTTTTAACACCCTTTGTCCTTTTAGAATTTTGCTGTACAGTGGCCCTTTTTGTTCTTTGCCTTGGGTTTCTCTGCCCACTACTTTTCCTCATCTCCTTTCTGTCTTTTGCTTTTGCCTCCTTTTTGTCTCCCTCTGTCTCCCTGCATTGGTTCCCATCCCCCTGCCATATTAGTTTAACTCCTCCCCAACAGCACTAGCAAACACTCCCCCTCGGACATTGGTTCCGGTCCTGCCCAGGTGCAGACCGTCCGGTTTGTACTGGTCCCACCTCCCCCAGAACCGGTTCCAATGCCCCAGGAATTTGAATCCCTCCCTGCTGCACCACTGCTCAAGCCACGTATTCATCTGCGCTATCCTGCGATTCCTACTCTGACTCGCACGTGGCACTGGTAGCAATCCCGAGATTACTACTTTTGAGGTCCTACTTTTTAATTTAGCTCCTAGCTCCTTAAATTTGTTTCATAGGACCTCATCCCTTTTTTTTACCTATGTCGTTGGTACCAATGTGCACCACGACAACTGGCTGTTCTCCCTCCGTTTTCAGAATGTCCTGCACCCGCTCCGAGACATCCTTGACCCTTGCACCAGGGAGGCAACATACCATCCTGGAGTCTCGGTTGCGGCTGCAGAAACGCCTATCTATTCCCCTCACCATTGAATCCCCTATCACTATCGCTCTCCCACTCTTTTTCCTGCCCTTCTGTGCAACAGAGCCAGCCACGGTGCCATGAACTTGGCTGCTGCTGCCCTCCCCTGATGAGTCATCCCCCCCAACAGTACTCAAAGCGGTGTATCTGTTTTGCAGGGGGATGACCACAGGGGACCCCTGCACTACCTTCCTTGCACTACTCTTTCTGCTGGTCTTCCATTCCCTATCTGGCTGTGGACCCTTCTCCTGCGGTAAGACCAACTCGCACTACACGTGCTACTCATGTCATTCTCAGCATCGTGGATGCTCCAGAGTGAATCCACCCTCAGCTCCAATTCTGCAACGCGGTCCGTCAGGAGCTGGAGGCGGATACACTTCCTGCACACATCATCCTCAGGGACACCGGAAGTTCCCTAAGTTCCCACATGGTACAGGAGGAGCATAACACCCGACCGAGCTCTGCTGCCATGTCTTAACCCTTAGATACACTTAAATTGGCAACAACAATGTTAAAAGTTACTGACTAATATAAAAAGAAAAAGAAAAACTACTCACTAATCACCAGCCAATCACTTACCCCCTAGGCTGTGATGTCACCTTTCTGTTTCTTTCTACTTCTTTTTTGCCTTCTCCCTGTAGCTGCACAAGTACGCCTCTCGCGGCCTTTTATAGGCCTCCGACCCCGGACTCACACCTCACCAACGAACTCCCGACGCCTCTCGCAGCCTTTTATAGGCCTCCGACCCCGGACTCACACCTCACCAACGAACTCCCGACGTCTCTCGCGGCCTTTTATAGGCCTCCGACCCCGGACTCACACCTCACCAACGAACTCCCGACGCCTCTTGCGGCCTTTTATAGGCCTCCGACCCCGGACTCACGCCTCACCAACGAACTCCCGATGCCTCTCGCGGCCTTTTATAGGCCTCCGACCCCGGACTCACGCCTCACCAACGAACTCCCGACGCCTCTCGCGGCCTTTTATCGGCCTCCGACCCCGGACTCACGCCTCACCAACCCTGTGTTTCTGTGTCTGTGTTTCTGTGAGCGTGTACTTCTGTGTGTATGTGTGTGTTTCTGCGTGTGTGTGTGTTTCTGTGTGTGTGTGTTTCTGTGTCTGTGCTTCTGTGTGTGTGTATTTCTGTGTGTATGTGTGTGTGTTTTTGTGTGTGTGTGTTTCTGTGTGTGTGTTTCTGTATGTGTGTGTTTCTGTGTGTATGTGTGTTTCTGTGTGTGTGTGTGTATCTGTGTGTGTGTTTCTGTGTGTGTGTGTGTTTCTGTGTGTGTGTTCTGTGTGTGTCTGTGTTTCTGTGTGTGTATGCGTGTTTCTGTGTGTGTGTTTCTGTGTGTGTTTCTGTGTGTGCGTGTGTGTTTCTGTGTGAGTGTGTTGCTGTGTGTGTGTGTTTCTGTGTGTGTGTGCATGCCTGTGTGTGTGTTTCTGTATGTATGTGTGTTTCTGTGTGTGAGTGTGTGTTTCTGTGTGTGTTTCTGTGAGTGTGTGCGTGTTTGTGTGTTTCTGTGTGTGTGTTTCTGTGTGTGTTTCTGTGTGTGTGTTTCTGTGTCTGTGTTTCTATGTCTGTGTATTTCTGTGTGTATGTGTGTGTGTTACTGTGTTTGTGTTTCTGTGTGTGTTTCTGTGTGTGTGACTGTTTCTGTGTGTGTGTTTCTACTATGTGTGTGTTTCTGTGTGTGTGTGTTTCTGTGTGTATGTGTGTTTCTGTTTGTGTGTGTGTTTCTGTGTGTGTGTTTCTGTGTATGTGTGTTTCTGTGTGTGTATGTGTGTTTGTGTGTGTGTTTCTGTGTGCATGTGTTTCTGTGTGTGTGTGCATGTGTTTCTGTGTGTGTGTGTTTCTGTGTCTGTGTGTGTGTGTTTCTGTGTGTGTGTATTTCTGTGTGTATGTGTGTGTGTGCGTGTATTTCTGTATGTGTGTGTGTTTCTGTGTGTAAGTGTGTGTTTCTGTGTGTGTGTTTCTGTGAGTGTGTGCGTGTGTTTCTGAGTGTGTGTGTGTGTGTGTTTATGTGTGTGTATTTCTGTGTGTGTGTGTTTCTGTGTGTGTGTGTGTTTCTGTGTGTATGTGTGTTTCTGTGTGTGTGTTTCTACTTTGTGAGTGTTTCTGTGTGTGTGTGTGTTTCTGTGTGTGTATGTTTCTGTGTGTGTGTTTCTGTGTGTGTGTGTTTCTGCGCGTGTGTTTCTGTGTGTGTTTCTGTGTGTGTGTTTGTGCGTGTTTCTGTATGTATATGTGTGTTTCTGTGTGTGTGTGTGTTGCTGTGTGTGTGTGTGTGTTTCTGTGTGCGTGTGTTTCTGAGTGTGTGTTTCTGTGTGTATGTGTGTGTTTCTGTGTGTGTGTGTGTTTCTGTGTGTGTGTGTGTGTGTTTCTGTGCATGTGTGTGTGTGTGTGTTTATGCAGTGGCCCGGCCCGGAAATCGGCCCGGTTCCGGCCTGCAAGACCATCAGCGGCCCGGGGCCATTGGGGGGTGCAGCGTGCGGCGGTATACCACTGCAGGGAGCAGCGCGTGCTGCTGCAGGAGGGCAACGGCTATGAAATCAAGTCGCTGACTGCAGTGCGGGCAGGCACAGCAGGAGGGGCGAAGGAGCGGCAAGAGTCCGTAGAGGAAAATGACCGGGGCCCAGGAGAGGCGTGAATCTGGGGCCCAGAAGAGGCGAGAGCCCAGGGGCAGCACGGGCCAGCCCACACTGCGATATGTGTGCGCGCTCAGTCCGTGCAGCAGAGCTGGTCTCCAGTCGTCCTGGTTAACCCTTGCCACTGGACCAAGACTTAGCTCTGTCAAGCCCGTGTGGTGGCTGGTGTGTAACGGCCAACTCACGTTAAAAAAATCCACGCACAGGCATCTTCCACCCTTCAACATGTAGTTCGGGATCTGGAATATTAGGTCCTTCATTGAAACACCTGTGAATTCATCCCTTTTTGGCGTGGAAGCTTCGAGGGACTGCCTATGATGATGATGATGATTAACGTCTCATCCAAAAGATGGCACCTCCGACAGTGCAGCACTCCCTCAGAACTGCACTGGAGAGTGAGCGGAAGATTTTGTGCTCAAGTCTCTGAATCCACAACCTTCTGAATCAGTGCCAAGTGTTACCCTATCATCATAGGCAATCCCTTGGAATCGAGGGAGACTTGCTTCCACTCTTAAAATGAGTCCTTAGATGGCTGAACAGTCCAATACGGGAACCACAGATCCTGTCACAGGTGGGACAGACAGTCGTTGAGGGAAAGGGTGGGTGGGACAGGTTTTCCGCACGCTCTTTCCGCTGCCTGCACTTGGTTTCTGCATGCTCTCGGCGATGAGACTCGAGGTACTCAGCGTCCTCCCGGATGCACTTCCTCCACTTAGGGTGGTCTTTGGCCAATGACTCCCAGGTGTCAGTGGGAATGTTGCAGTTTTTCAAGGAGGCTTTGAGGGTGTCCTTGTAACATTTTCTCTCCTCACCTTTGGCTTGTTTGCCGAGAAGGAGTTCCGAGTAGAGCGCTTGCTTTGGGAGTCTCGTGTCAGGCATACAAACAATGTGGCCTGCCCAGCGGAGCTGATCAAGTGTGGTCAGTGCTTCAATGCTGGCGATGTTGGCCTGGTCGAGGACGCTAACGTTGGTGCGCCTGTCCTCCCAGGGGATTTGTAGGATCTTGCGGAGACATCGTTGGTGGTATCAAGTGTTACCACTGAGCCACAGTTAACTTTATCAAGAGAGGGAGCTGGTGAGGAATAGGGCAAATGGGAGCTGCAGCGGGGAAGATAGCCTGAATGCCAGTGATCAATATTAAGACTCACATGTGAAAAATGGCATTTGGGCAAATACTGTTGTTGTGCCAAGAACCATTGAACCACATCTAAATGATAATCAGCTCCTTCAGGAAAAGTCGAGGAGAAACATTAGCAGTTGAGGGAGAAAAGGATAAAGCAAAAGCAGGGTCACAGATTGAGGAAGAAATATGTGACCCTGCGACTAATATTATTATCTTGAGCATTCTTACTGGTAGTCTGTAAAAAATCTGGAATTTCTAATAATGCTGCCAAAAGGAATGTTCTATGGTAGAAGTAACTGATACATTCTTTTGTGCAGAGAACGCTTATAGATAACTACAACCTGCTCTGTTAGAAAATGATTTACTTTTCAGTCAACTAGTGAATTATGATAAAGTGTGAACACTGAAATATATATGGAAGTCTCACCCGTCTTTCAGATGAGACCTTAAAGTTTGGAAGGGTAGAAAATAGACAGCAAAGGGGTTTGGCAGTGTTTAATGGTACATACTTTAATGCAAGGAGTCTAGTGAATAAGGCGGATAAGCTAAGGGCAGAGATAGACACATGGAAATATTATATCATGTTTCTTTCTCAAACATGTCTTACAGTAGGGCAGGAATGGCAACTCAACATTCCTGGTTAGAGGGGTTTCAGATGGGATAGAGAGGGGGTGAAAAAGGAAGGGGTTCACAGTACTGATTGAAGAAACAACTACAGCGGTGAGGAGGGATGATAGGTTAGAGGGATCATCAAATGAGGTCATATGGTTTAACTGAAGAACAAAAAAGGGGCATTCACACTGCTGGGAGTGTACACGCCAAAAGGTTTACCAGTGCTTCAATGAAGGACCTAATATTCCAGATCCCGAACTAAATCTGGAAGGGTGGCAGATGCCTGTGCGTGGATTTTTTAACGTGGGGTGGCCGTTGCACACCAGCCATCACACGGGCTTGACAGAGTTAGATCTTGGTCCAGTGGCAAGGGTTATCCAGGACGACTGGAGACCAGCTCTGCTGCACGGACCCAGTGTGCACACATATCGCAGTGTGAGCCGGCTCGTGCTTCCCCTGGACCCTTGCCTCTGGGCCCCGAACGGTTTACAATGCGGTTTACAAGCAGAGTTTCGTCAGCAGTTCAGAATGTAGGCATGCACTCAAGGTTTCTCTCTTCTCCCTACTTACCGTAAAAGTTTTTTTATACATTATTTTCTTTATCAAACTGGAATTCAAAAGGGAAGGAGGTAAAGCAGAAATTGACGGATGAGCTAAGAGCACAGGTAGACACTTGGGAGTTTGACATTATAGCCATTACAGAAACATGGCTGAAAGAGGGGCAGGTTTGGCAGATCAGTACACCTGCCTACAGGATTTTTAGACAAAGTAGAGAGGGGGGTAAAAAAGGGAGGGCGGGGGGAGGGGGGCGTTGCAGTACTGATTAAAGAAACTATTATAGCGGTGAGGAGGGATGATATGTTAGAGGGATCATCAAATGAGGCCATATGGGTCGAATTGAAAAATAAAAAGGGGCGATCACACTGCTGGGCGTGTAGTATAAACCCCCAAACAGTGGGAGGGAGATAGAGGAGCAAATATGTAGGCAAATTGCTGTGAAGTCTAAAAACCATAGCGTAGTAATAGGAGGGGATTTTAACTATTCAAATATTGATTGGGAAAAATTTCGTGTGACGGGTATAGAGGGTGCAGAATCCTTGAAATGCATTCAAGGAGGAGGCATTCAAGGAGGAGATCCGGAAGGCTCAGGCCAAACATGTGCCCTTAAAGAAAAAGGCTGGGAATAATAATTCTAGAGCCCCCTGGATATCTAGGGACTTACAGGGAAGGATTAAGAAAAAAAGGGACGCTTATGTCATATATCAACAGTTCAATACTTTAGAATCTTTAGAGGAATATAGAAAGTTAAGAGGCAAAATTAAAAAGGATATTAGGAATACTAAGAGAGAGCACGAGAAATTTTTGGCCAGTAAAATTAAGGAAACCCTCAGATGTTCTATAAATATATTAAGAGTAAGAGGGTAACTAAAGAAAGGGAAGGGCCTATTAGAGACTATGAGGGTAATCTTTGTGTGGTGGCGGAAGATGTTGGTAGGATTCTTAATGAATACTTTGCGTCTGTTTTCACAAAGGAGAGGTGTAATGCAGATTCTGGAAGATAAGGGAAGATCGTGTTTGACTAACCTGATTGAATTTTTTGAGGAGGTGACCAAGAGGGTCGTGTGTACGATGTAGTATTTATGGACTTTAGCAAGGCTTTTGATAAGGTTCCAGATGGTAGACCAGTCATGAAGGTTAAAGCCCATGGGATACAAGGCAAAGTGGCAAGTTGGATCCAAAATTGGCTTGGAGGTAGGAAGCAAAGGGTAATGATTGATGGATGTTTTTGTGACTGGAAGGATGTTTCCAGTGGGGTTACGCAGGGCTCAGTACTGGGTCCCTTGCTTTTTGTGGTATATATCAACGATTTAGATTTGAATATAGGGAGTATGATTAAGAAGTTTGCAGATGATACTAAAATTGGCTGTGTGGTTGATAATGAAGAGGAAAGTCATGGGCTGCAGGAGGATATCAGTCTACTGGTCAGGTGGGCAGAGCAGTGGCAAATGGAATTTAATTTAGAGAAGTGTGAGGTGATGCACTTTGGGAGGGCTAATAAGGAACGGGTATACACATTAAGCGGTAAGCCACTTAATAGTGTAGATGAACAAAGGGTCCTTGGAGTGCTTGCCCACAGATCCCTGAAAGTAGCAGGCCAGGTGGATAAGATAGTTAAGAAGGCATATGGAATGCTTGCCTTTATTGGCCGAGGCATAGAATATAAGAGCAGGGAGGTTATGCTTAAATTGTATAATACTTTGGTTAGGCGTACTGCGTGCAGTTCTGGTCGCCATATTATAGGAAGGACGTGATTGCACTGGAGAGGGTGCAGAGGAGATTTACTAGGATACTGCCTGGAATAGAGAATCTTAGTTATGACAGATTGGATAGGCTGGGTTTGTTCTCATTGGAACAGAGGATGTTGAGAGAGACCTCATTGAGGTGTACACAATATTGAGGGGCCTGGACATAGTGGATAGTAAAGGTCTATATCCATTGGTGGAGGGGTCTATTACGAGGGGGCATAGTTTTAAGGTGGTTGGTGGAAGGTTGAGAGGGGATTTGAGGGGGGGCTTCCTTATGCTGCCTGGAAGAGTGGTGGATGCAGAAACCCTCTTCACTTTTAAGAGATGGTTGGATGGGCACTTAAAGTGCAGTAACCTGCAGGGTTACGGACCTAGAGCTGTTAATTGGGATTAGGCTGGATGACCTTTTGTTGGATGGCGCAGATATAATGGTAAGTACTGCAGGGAATCGAATACAGCCAGGGTGATCTCCTGGACTAGTTTCAATCGCCTGGATGGGTCAGAGAGGAATTTTCCCAGATTTTTATCCCTAAATTGGCCTGGGTTTTTATCTGGTTTTTGCCTCTCCCAGGAGATCCCGTGGCTCCGGTTGGGGTGGAGTGTAAAATGTTTCAGTATAAGGGGTGTTGCAGTTGTGTGAGGCAGACTGGTTGGGCTGGGTGCTCTTTGCCTTTCCGTCATTGTTCATAGGTTTATATGTAACCTTCAGGGCTGCTGACGAGGGCCGTGCGGCTCTTTGTCGGCCGGCGCGGACACGATGGGCCGAAATGGCCTCCTTCTGCGCTGTAAAATTTCTATGTTTCTATGTCCGCCATTGCTCATCTACCGTCCCACACTTTAATCTATTTTCCCAGTCCACTTTAGTCAACTCTGCCTTCATACCTTTGCAGTGGCCTTTATTTAAGCTTCAGACACTGGTTTGATATCCAACTTTCTCTCATCCAATTGAATTTGAAATTCAAACATGCTATGATCACTCTTAGATGTTAACAAATATGATGTGATTGGGATTACGGAGACGTGGCTCCAGGATGAGCAGGGCTGGGAACTCAACATCCAGGGGTATTCAACATTCAGGAAGGATAGAATAAAAGGAAAAGGAGGTGGGGTAGCATTGCTGGTTAAAGAGGAGATTAATGCAATAGTTAGGAAAGACATTAGCTTGGATGATGTGGAATCTATATGGGTAGAGCTGCAGAACACCAAAGGGCAAAAAACGTTAGTAGGATTTGTGTGCAGACCTCCAAACAGTAGTCGAGATGTTGGGGAGGGCATCAATCAGGAAATTAGGGGCGCATGCAATAAAGGTGTAGCAGTTATAATGGGTGACTTTAATATGCACATAGATTGGGCTAGCCAAACTGGAAGCAATACGGTGGTGGAGGATTTCCTGGAGTGCATAAGGGATGGTTTTCTAGACCAATATGTCGAGGAACCAACTAGGGGGGAGGCCATCTTAGACTGGGTGTTGTGTAATGAGAGAGGATTAATTAGCAATCTCATTGTGCGAGGCACCTTGGGGAAGAGTGACCATAATATGGTGGAATTCTGCATTAGGATGGAGAATGAAACAGTTAATTCAGAGACCATGGTCCAGAACTTAAAGAAGGGTAACTTTGAAGGTATGAGGCATGAATTGGCTGGGATAGATTGGCAAATGATACTTAGGGGGTTGACTGTGGATGGGCAATGGCAGACATTTAGAGACCGCATGGATGAATTACAACAATTGTACATTCCTGTCTGGCATAAAAATAAAAAAGGGAAGGTGGCTCAACCGTGGCTATCAAGGGAAATCAGGGATAGTATTAAAGCCAAGGAAGTGGCATACAAATTGACCAGAAATAGCAGCGAACCCGGGGACTGGGAGAAATTTAGAACTCAGCAGAGGAGGACAAAGGGTTTGATTAGGGCAGGGAAAATGGAGGACGAGAAGAAGCTTGCAGGGAACATTAAGGCGGATTGCAAAAGTTTTTATAGGTATGTAAAGAGAAAAAGGTTAGTAAAGACAAACGTAGGTCCCCTGCAGTCAGAATCAGGGGAAGTCATAACGGGGAACAAAGAAATGGCAGACCAATTGAACAAGTACTTTGGTTCGATATTCACTAAGGAGGATACAAACAACCTTCCGGATATAAAAGGGGTCAGAGGGTCTAGTAAGGAGGGGGAGCTGAGGGAAATCTTTATTAGTCGGGAAATTGTGTTGGGGAAATTGATGGGATTGAAGGCCGATAAATCCCCAGGGCCTGATGGACTGCATCCCAGAGTACTTAAGGAGGTGGCCTTGGAAATAGCGGATGCATTGACAGTCATTTTCCAACATTCCATTGACTCTGGATCAGTTCCTATCGAGTGGAGGGTAGCCAATGTAACCTCACTTTTTAAAAAAGGAGGGAGAGAGAAAACAGGGAATTATAGACCGGTCAGCCTGACCTCAGTAGTGGGTAAAATGATGGAATCAATTATTAAGGATATCATAGCAGCGCATTTGGAAAATGGTGACATGATAGGTCCAAGTCAGCATGGATTTGTGAAAGGGAAGTCATGCTTGACAAATCTTCTGGAATTTTTTGAGGATGTTTCCAGTAAAGTGGACAAAGGAGAACCAGTTGATGTGGTATATTTGGACTTTCAGAAGGCTTTCGACAAGGTCCCACACAAGAGATTAATGTGCAAAGTTAAAGCACATGGGATTGGGGGTAGTGTGCTGACGTGGATTGAGAACTGGTTGTCAGACAGGAAGCAAAGAGTAGGAGTAAACGGGTACTTTTCAGAATGGCAGGCAGTGACTAGTGGGGTGCCGCAAGGTTCTGTGCTGGGGCCCCAGCTGTTTACATTGTACATTAATGATTTAGACAAGGGGATTAAATGCAGTATCTCCAAATTTGCGGATGACACTAAGTTGGGTGGCAATGTGAGCTGCGAGGAGGATGCTATTAGGCTGCAGAGTGACTTGGATAGGTTAGGTGAGTGGGCAAATGCATGGCAGATGAAGTATAATGTGGATAAATGTGAGGTTATCCACTTTGGTGGTAAAAACAGAGAGACAGACTATTATCTGAATGGTGACAGATTAGGAAAAGGGAAGGTGCAACGAGACCTGGGTGTCATGGTACATCATTGAAGGTTGGCATGCAGGTACAGCAGGCGGTTAAGAAAGCAAATGGCATGTTGGCCTTCATAACGAGGGGATTTGAGTACAGGGGCAGGGAGGTGTTGCTACAGTTGTACAGGGCCTTGGTGAGGCCACACCTGGAATATTGTGTACAGTTTTGGTCTCCTAACCTGAGGAAGGACATTCTTGCTATTGAGGGAGTGCAGCGAAGATTCACCAGACTGATTCCCGGGATGGTGGGACTGACCTATCAAGAAAGACTGGATCAACTGGGCTTGTATTCACTGGAGTTCAGAAGAATGAGAGGGGACCTCATGGAAACGTTTAAAATTCTGACGGTTTGGACAGGTTGGATGCAGGAAGAATGTTCCCAATGTTGGGGAAGTCCAGAACCAGGGGTCACAGTATAAGGATAAGGGGTAAGCCATTTAGGACCGAGATGAGGAGGAATTTCTTCACCCAGAGAGTGGTGAACCTGTGGAATTCTCTACCACAGAAAGTAGTTGAGGCCAATTCACTAAATATATTCAAAAGGGAGTTAGATGAAGTCCTTACTACTCGGGGGATCAAGGGTTATGGCGAGAAAGCAGGAAGGGGGTACTGAAGTTTCATGTTCAGCCATGAACTCATTGAATGGCGGTGCAGGCTAGAAGGGCTGAATGGCCTGCTCCTGCACCTATTTTCTATGTTTCTATGTTTCTATGTTTTCCTCGTATCCACGCTGACATTGTCCCTTTTATTCCATGGGCTTCCACTTTGCTGGCAAGCCTATTATGTGGCATTTTGTAAGCGTGACCCCGAGCTTCTGGTCGCCTGTAATTCACTGCTACACTCCCATTCTGATCTCTCTAACTTCGGCCTCTTACACTGTTCCAATGAAGCTCAAGGTAAGCTTGATGAATCGCATCACATCTTTCATTCAGGCACTTTATAGCCTTCTGGACTCAACATCGAGTTCAATCATTTCAGACCGTAACCCCTTCCATATTTTTTATTTCTATTTTTTTTTGCCATGACAGCTGTTGGTGATTCTACCATTTCTATTAACACCGTATCTAGACTTATCTTTTGTTTCTAAACTTGTCCCATACCATCTCTTTTTGCCTTGCACCAACATCCTTTTTGTTTCTTTGGGGCTGAAATTCGGTAACGTCCGTCCACCCCCCCCCCCCCCCCCCCGGGTTTGGCCGAGGCAAGGCGGGACTTCCTGTACCTGGTGCGGAAGTCCCGCCCCAGCTGCGAAATTGGGGTTGTCGGGCGCTCCACTTCCTCTCAGGGGCGGGACCGGGGCGGTAAGCCCACAAATTTACCAGTGCTATGCAGAGCGCTGTGCAGTGCTGGCGGGAGAACAGGACGGTTGTCTCTTCCGTTAAAGGGGAGGGCATGTTGTGTGCTCTGTGAGGCGAGGGGCCGCCACTTCTCCACCAGGGAGCAGGGTGCCATGGCAGCAGCCCGGCACAGAAGCGGAATGCTGGGCTGCAACACGGCGTCACGGACCCAGCAAAATATTCTCCCAAAGGCCGGAGCTGGTAAGTTGGCATTTGAAACAAAATGGCAGCACGCACCTGCCTGTTATATTTTGCCCCGCGATCGGAGTGCGGCCTGGTCCGTGACCCGCGCGCGAACATCACCCTGTGGTGACCTCGCGGAGCGCTACCCAATTTCCACTCCATGGCGAAAACAGACCGCTGCTCATGGCGATGACGTCATCATATCCGGCGCAGCGGCCCGGTCCGCTGTCAGTTTGCGACTCCGCTAACTCCCGCGCAATTTCGTGTGAGGCGGTAGCGGCTCTGCATCCCGGGCGAGAAATCATTTGTGCCCCATTAGCGCCCTCTGGGGGTGCTAACGGGACACAAACGATGTGAATTTCTCACCCTTAACCTCTTCTGCCTTCCAGACATTCCCTTTTGTTCCTCCCTCCCCTCCCCCCTTTCCCTGCCCCGATACTTGCTTAAAAACCTGTTACATCTCTAACTTTTCCAGTTCTGACGCAGGGTCACCGACCTGAGACGTTAACTGTGTTCCTCTCTCCACAGACGCTGCCTGACCTGCTGAGTATTTCCAGCATTTTCTGTTTTTATTTCCCCTTAAATATCTCTATGCTATTCACCTCAACTACTCCCTGTGGTAGTGAATTCCCCATTCTCATCACTCTCTGAATAAAGAAGTTCCCCTGAATTCCCTCTTGGATTGACTCGTGACTTTTATATTTATGACCCCTACCTTCTTTCATACAGTTTTCTTTAGTCTGTGTCAGTTTCACCAAACGATTTGCTTCCTCGAGTTGAATTTCCAAGAGATTGTTTCTCCCCTGAGTTTCGGCTATTTTCTAAAGCATGTAAAGAAATACAGTGGTAACACTAGCATAAAATTGTATGTCCTAATTATTAACAGTAATAACACCTATGTCACAGTTGTCTCGCAATGATCTGCCTGTTGGCTAAATGCTGCACTGAGCCCTCCGCATTATGAGACAGTCTGAGAGCTGAACTTGTTTTTAAAGGCACTATATAAATGCAAGTTGTTGTTGTTGTTGTTTATTGGAGAAAAGAAGATTACGGGGTAACATGACCCAGCTCCGAGAGGCAGATGTAAGTAGACAATTTCATTTGGGCTGTAAAGTAGAGCTCTAAAGGAACAAACCCTGAGGGAGACTATGATTATTCATTTTCCCACAAAGTAGCAGAGTGTTAGAGCTAAATCCTACCAAAAGCATTAACGCTGTGTTGATTATCTCTTTCAGAAAGTACAGACATAAATATATGCTGGAAACACTCAGCAGGTCAGGTAGCATTCTGATGAAAGGTCATCAGCCTGAGACATTGGGGGTAATTTTAATTCCCCAAAACAGGTGGGCTTGGGACAGGTGGGAGGTTAAAAAGTTAAAAATCTGAAAAAGGAACCCAACCCACTCACTTCTGATTTTAACGGAGGCGGGACGCGCAGCGGGCGACCAATCTGCTCACAGGAGGCAGGTCGGTCGTTGAAACCTTTTACGGAGGCTGTGTGCCTGCATTTTAACAGTTTCCATTTTTAACCCACGCTGGTTGCATTTCCTGGGCCTCTGCAGGTAAAAGGAGGCAACAAGAGCTGGTTCCATCAGGTAAGTGCATTTACAGCACTGCTTGTGGGCCAGCAAGAGCCTGAGTGTTTCCTGCCCCCCGTGATCGGACCCCCTGAACACAATCTCCTCTCCCCCTCCCCCGATCAGGTTCTATCCCCCAACCACGATTTGTCAGCCAGTGGCTCAATGGGCAGCATCCTCGTCTCTGAGTCAGAAGGATGTGGATTCGAGTCCGACTCCAGGGACTTAAGCACAAAAATCTAGGCTGACACTCCAGTGCAGTGCTGAGGGAGCGCTGCACTGTCGGAGGTGCTGTCTTTCAGATGAGACGGTAAACCGAAGCCCTGTATGCCCTCTCAGGTGGACGTAAAAGATCCCATTTTCGAAGAAGGGCAGGAGAGTTCGCCCCGGTTTCCTGGAGGCCAATAGTTAGTCCTCAATTAACATCACTAAAACAGATTATCAGGTCATTATCACAGTGCTGTTTGTGGGAGCTTGCTGTGCCAAAATTGGCTGCTGCATTTCCCACATTACAATAGTGACTACACTCCAAAAATACTTAATTGGCTGTAAAGCGCTTTGGGACCACTTTCCGGTGGTCGGGAAAGGTGTGGTATAAATGTATTTTTTGTTCTTTTTAACCACCGCAACCAGGTTCTACCCTGCCGAACACGTCAGACACTTTGATCACAATCTGCATCCCTCCCTCCCGCCCCCCCCCCACCACAATCTCTATGCGTCTGTACCTGCTTTTTGCTCAATGGGTCCTTGTGCTGCAGGCTTTCCCGCCCGACATGCATGCGGCCTGTCAATCAGCCTGTCTATCAAACAACAAGCAGAGAAGTCCCGCTACAACTGTACAGGGTATTGGTGAGGCCACACCTGGAGTACTGCGTACAGTTTTGGTCTCCGTATTTCAGGAAGGATATACTTGCATTGGAGGCTGTTCAGAGAAGGTTCACTAGGTTAATTCCCGAGATGCAGGGTTTGACTTATGAATAAAAGTTGAGTAGGTTGGGCCCATACTCATTATAGTTTAGAAGAATGAGAGGTGATCTCATTGAAACATATAAGATACTGAGGGGGCTCAACAAGGCAGATGCAGAGAGGATGTTTCCACTCATGGAGGAATCTAGAACTAGGGCGCATAATTTCAGAATTAGGGGCCCCCATTTAAAACTGAGATGAGGAGGAATTTCTTCTCTCAGAGGGTTGTAAATCTGTGGAATTCTCTGCCTCAGAGAGCTGTGGAGGCTGGGTCATTGAATATATTTAAGGCGGAGATAGACAGATTTTTGAGCGATAAGGAAGTAAAGGGTTATGGGGAGAGGGCAGGGAAGTGGAGCTGAGTCCATGATCAGATCAGCCGTGATCTTATTGAATGGCGGAGCAGGCTCGAGGGGCCAAATGGCCTACTCCTGCTCCTATATCTTATGTTCTTACGTAAGAACAACTTGTATTTATATAGCACCTTTAACGTAGTAATAAGGCACACAAAAAAAAATTGACACCAAGCCACAGAAGGAGATATTAGGGCAGACGACCCAAAGCTTGGTCAAAGGTTTTATGGAGCATCTTAAAGGAGGAAAGAGAGATAGAGAGGCGGAGAGGTTTCAGGAGGGAATTCCAGAGCTTAGGGCCTAGGCATCTGAAGGCACGGCCACCATTGGTTGAGGGATTAAAATTGGGGATGCTCAAGAAGGTAGAATTTGAGGCTGGCTGTCGGGCGGGAAACCTGGAGAAAAAAATGTAAAAGATAACCTGCCGTTATAAACTGCAAGATGTTCAGGAAACACGTACTTCCGTTGCATGACGCAATCTCTACTCCAGTATTTAAAGAGCAATCTAATGTTGCAATTTGGAGGAGTTGGAGTTTGCGACAAAGGACGAGGAAATTCAATGGGCTCGGGACGGGCAAAAGTTGCGCCACATTTCAATGACGCCTCCCTTGATGTGTGCTGGGATCCATGAGGAGGCGGAGAGAGATTTTCATCCACAGCAATGGGAGGAATAAATCTGCGATTAAAACCAAGCAAGTGTGGCTGGAGATGACCCAGGAGGTGAGCAGCAGGAGCGCCGTGCCACGCTCCTGGATTCCGTGCAGGAAGCGCTTTAATGACCTAACCAGATAAGGAAAGGTGAGTACAGTTGCACATTCACCTATATCCTGCTATGCGGATCACCACAACCTCTCACTCTGCCTTCTCAAGCCTACTCCAGCATATCACTCCTCAGACCAACTTACCTTGCAGGCCCACCCAGTCTTCTCTTTCTCTGCACTTCCTCACATCCCCATTTATTTATCCATCACCGCCACTCACCCTCATCCTTATGCAATTTCATGCCTCTCCCCCATAGTCACCCTCACCAAATGCATTGCTTCCATCGGGTAGATACATGACATTACACTCACTAGTGTGTTCTTTCCTTTGTTGCAGGAGAGAGCACAGAACACAAGGGACAGGGAGAAAACCAGAGGTGGGTGTTGGGATATGGAACTCAGTTAATTCAGCCCCTGTCTGGGAAGACTAGAACAAGGGGTCACAGTCTCAGGATACGGGGTAGGAAATTTAGGACGGACCTGAGGAGAAATTATTTCACTCAGAGGGTGGTGAACCTGGGGAATTCTCTACTATAGAAGGCTGCGGAGGCCAAGTCACTGAATAAATTTAAGAGGGAGATAGATAAATTTCTAGACACAAACGGCATCAAGAGATATGAGGAAAAAGCGGGAATATGGTGTTGAGATAGAGGATCAGCCATGATCATACTGAATGGCAGTGAAGGGCCGATTGGCCTACTACTGCTCCTATTTTCTATATTTCTATGAAAGGTGTTCATGTTTAGCTCATTCAATATGGGGAAAAATGATGGCTGGAATCAGAGAGAGAGACACACAGATTTCACATAGTAATAGTCAGTCCAAGATTGAAGTAGGGCCTTGGGATGTTTATAGTGTTGCCATACTGTAAACATCCCATCACATACCGATCTTCGCAAGAGGATGTTGAAATACAAGCTAGCTGAATGTACATTGAATGAAAACTACCAAATGTTGTACAAGAAATGTAAACTTGTCATCATCATCATAAGCAGTCCCTCGGAATCGAGGAAGACTTGCTTCCACTCTTAAAATGAGTCCTTAGCTGACTGAACAGTCCAATATGAGAACCACAGTCCCTGTCACAGGTGGGACAGATAGTCGTTGAGGGAAAGGGTGGGTGGGACAGGTTTTCCGCACACTCTTTCCGTTGCCTGCGCTTGATTTCTGCATGCTCTCGGCGATGAGACTCGAGGTGCTCAGCGCCCTCCCGGATGCACTTCCTCCACTTAGGGCGGTCTTTGGCCAGGGACTGCCAGATGTCTGTGGGGCTGTTGCACTTTATCTGGGAGGCTTTGAGGGTGTCCTTGTAACGTTTCTTCTGCCCACCTTGGGCTCATTTGCCGTGAAGGAGTCCCAAGTAGAGCACTTGCTTTGGGAGTCTCGTGGCTGGCATGTGGACAATGTGGCCTGCCCAGCGGAGCTAATCAAGTGTGGTCCGTGCTTCAATGCTCGGGATGTTGGCCTGGTCGAGGACGCTAATGTTGGTGCATCTGTCCTCCCAGGGGATTTGTAGGATCTTGCGGAGACATCGTTGTGTGCATTAGTTGAAGGATGATGCATTTAACCGGAGACTACCAAATAAGGCAAGGTCACTTCCAGTTTGATGAAGAAAAAAGTGTATAAAAAAGAAACTTTAATGTTAAGCAGGGAGAAGACAGAAACCTTTCTTTATCAGTAAGTAACCTTTAGCATTATTGTTGCCAAATTAAGTTAATCTAGGGGTTAAGTCATAGCAGGAGAGCTCGGACACGTGTTATGCTCCTCCTGTACTATGTGGGAAGTCAGGGACGCTTCCAGTGTCCCTGACGACTACATATGCGGGAAGTGTATCCGGCTGCAGCTCCTGACAGTTCGCATTGCGGCACTGGAGCTGCGGGTGGATGAACTCTGGAGCATCCACAATGCTGAGAATGACGTGAATAGCACATTTAGCGAGTTGGTCACACCGCAGGTAAAGGGTACACAGCCAGATAGGGAACGGGTGACCAACAAGAAGAGCAGTGCAAGGAAGGTAGTGCAGGGGTCCCCTGCGGTCATCCCCCTGCAAAACAGATACGCTGCTTTGGGTACTGTTGAGGGGGATGACTCATCAGGGGAGGGCAGCAGCAGCCAAGTTCATGGCACCGTGGGTGGCTCTGCCTCAGGAAAAAGAGAGGGAGAGCTATAGTGAAAGGGAATTCTATTGTAAGGGGAATAGATAGACGTTTCTGCGGCCGCAACCGAGACGACAGGATGGTATGTTGCCTCCCTGGTGCAAGGGTCAAGGATGTCTCGGAGCGGCTGCAGGACATTTTGAAGGGGGAGGGTAAACAGCCAGTTGTCGTGGTGCACATAAGTACCAACAATATAGGTAAAAAATGGGATGAGGTCCTACAAGATGAATTTAGGGAGCTAGGAGCTAAATTAAAAAGTAGAACCTCAAAAGTAGTAATCTCAGGATTGCTACCAGTGCCACATGCTAGTCAGAGTAGGAATCGCAGGATAGCTCAGATGAATACGTGGCTTGAGCAGTGGTGCAGAAGGGAGGGATTCAAATTCCTGGGAAATTGGAACTGGTTCTGGGGGAGGTGGGACCAGTACAAACCGGACGGTCTGGTGGGCAGGACAGGAACCAATGTCCTAGGAGGAGTGTTTTCTAGTGCTGTTGGGGAGGGGTTAAACTAATATGGCAGGGGGATGGGAACCTATCCAGGGAGACAGAGGAAAGTAGAATGGGGGCAGAAGCAAAAGATAGAAAGAAGAAAAGTAAAAGTGGAGTGCAGACATACACAAGGCAAAAAGCAAAAAGGGCCACATTACAGCAAAATTCCAAAGGGGCAAAGGGTGTGAAAAAGACAAGCCTGAAGGCTCTGTGCCTCAATGCGAGGAGTATTCGGAATAAGGTGGACAAATTAACTGCGCAGATAGCAGTTAACAGATATGATGTAATTGGCATCACGGAGACATGGCTCTAGGGTGACCAAGGCTGGGAACTCAACATCCAGGGCTATTTAACATTTAGGAAGGATAGACAGAAAGGTAAAGGGGGTGGGGTAGCGTTGTTGCTTAAAAAGGAAATTAATGCAATAGTATGGAAGGACATCAGCTTGGATGATGTGGAATCGGTATGGGTGGAGTACGGAATACCAAAGGGCGAAAACGCTAGTGGGAGTTGTGTACAAACCACCAAACAGTAGTAGCGAGGTTGGGGACAGCATCAAACAAGAAATTAGGGATGCATGCAATAAAGGTACAGCAGTTATCATGGGCGACTTTAATCTACATATTGATTGGGCTAACCAAACTGGTAGCAATGCGGTGGAGGAGACTGGAGTGTATTAGGGATGGTTTTCTAGACCAATATGTCGAAGAACCAACTCGAGGGCTGGCCATCCTAGACTGGGTAATGTGTAATGAGAAAGGACTAATTAGCAATCTTATTGTGCGAGGCCCCTTGGGGAAGAGTGACCATAATATGGTAGAATTCTTTATTGACTTGGAGAGTGACACAGTTAATTCAGAGACTAGGGTCCTGAAATTAAGGAAAGGTAACTTCGATGGTATGCGACGTGAATTGGCTAGAATAGACTGGCGGGTGATACTTAAAGGGTTGACGGTGTTTTGGCAATGGCAAGCATTTAAAGATCACAGGAATGACCTTCAACAATTGTACATCCCTGTCCGGAGTAAAAATAAAATGGGGTAGGTGGCTCAACCGTGGCTAACAAGGGAAATTAAGGATATTGTTAAATCCAAGGAACAGGCATATAAATTGGCCAGAAAAAGCAGCAAACCTGAGGACTGGAAGAATTTTATAATACAGCAGAGGAGGACAAAGGCTTTAATTAGGAGGGGGAAAATAGAGTATGAGAGGAAGCTTGCCGGGAACATAAAAGCTGACTGCAAAAGCTTCTATAGATATGTGAAGAGAAAAAGATTAGTGAAGACAAATTTATAATGGGGAACAAAGAAATGACAGACCAATTGAACAAATACTTTGGTTCTGTCTTCACGAAGGAAGACACAAATAACCTTCCGGAAATACTAAGGGACCGAGGGTCTAGTGAGAAGGAGGAACTGAAGGAAATCCTTATTAGGCAGGAAATTGTGTGAGGGAAATTGATGGGATTGAAGGCCGATAAATCCCCGGGGCCTGATAGTCTGCATCCCAGAGTACTTAAGGAAGTAGCCCTAGAAATAGTGGATGCATTGGTGATTATTTTCCAACAGTCTATCGACTCTGGATCGGTGCCTATGGACTGGAGAGTAGCTAATGTAACATCACTTTTTAAGAAGGGAGGGAGAGAGAAGGTGAGTAATTATAGACCGGTTAGCCTGACATCAGTACTGGGGAAAATGTTGCAATCAATTATTAAAGAGGAAATAGCAATACATTTGGAAAGAAGTGACAGGATTGGTTTAAGTCAGCATGGATTTATGAAAGGGAAATCATGCTTTCCAAATTTTCTAGAATTTTTTGAGGATGTAACTGGTAGAGTGGACAAAGGAGAACTGATGGATGTGGTGTATTTGGACTTTCAAAAGGCTTTTGACAAGGTCCTACACAAGAGTTTGGTGTGCAAAATTAAAGCACATGGTATTGGGGGTAATGTATTGACGTGGATAGAGAACTGGTTGGCAGACAGGAAGCAGAGAGTTGGGATAAACGGGTCCTTTTCAGAATGGCAGGCAGTGACTAGTCGGGTGCCGCAGGGCTCAGTGCTGGGACCCCAGCTATTTACAATGTACATTAATGATTTGGATGAGGGAATTGAATGTAATATCTCCAAGTTTGCAGATGAAACTAAGCTGGGTGGCGGTGTGAGCTGTGAGGAGGACACTAAAAGGCTGCAGGGTGACTTGGACAGGTTAGGTGAGTGGGCAAACGAGTGGCAGATGCAGTATAATGTGGATAAATGTGAGGTTATCCACTTTGGTGACAAAAACACGAAGGCAGAATATTATCTGAATGGCGGCAGATTAGGAAAAGGGGAGATGCAACGAGACCTGGTGTCATGGTACATCAATCATTGAAAGTTGGCATGCAGGCACAGCAGGCGGTGAAGAAGGCAAATGGTATCTTGGCCTTCATAGCAAGGGGATTTGAGTGCAGGAGCAGGAAGGTCTTACTGAATTTGTACAGGGCCTTAGTGAGGCCTCACCTGGAATATTGTGTTCAGTTTTGGTCTCCTTATCTGAGGAAGGACGTTTTTGCTATTGAGGGAGTGCAGTGAAGGTTCACCAGACTGATTCCCGGGATGGCTGGACTGACATATGAGGAGAGACTGGATCGACTGGGCCTTTATTCACTGGAGTTTAGAAGAATGAGAGGGGTATTATAGAAACATATAAAATTCTGACGGGACTGGACAGGTTAGATGCAGGAAGAATGCTCCCGATTTTGGGAAAGTCCAGAACCAGGGGACTAAGGATAAGGGGGGAAGCCATTTAGGACTGAGATGAGGAGAAACTTCTTCACTCAGAGAGTTGTTAACCTGTGGAATTCCCTACCGCAGAGAGTTGTTGATGCCAGTTCATTGGATATATTCAAGAGGGAGTTAGATATGGCCCTTAAGGCTAAAGGGATCAAGGGGTATGGAGAGAAAGCAGGAAAGGGGTACTGAGGTGAATGATCAGCCATGGTCTTATTAAATGGTGGTGCAGGCTCAAAGGGCCGAATAGCCTACTCCTGCACCTATTTTCTATGTTTCTATGAGTGCATGCCTACATTCTGAACTGCTGATGAAACTCCGCTTATAAACTGCATTATACTCTGAAGAGTTCGGGGCCCCGCAGAGGCAAGGGTCCATTGGCAGCATGGACCGGCTCACACTGCGATATGTGTGCGCACTAGGTCCGTGCAGCAGAGCTGGTCTCCAGTTGTCTTGGATAACCCTTGCCACTGGACCAAAACCTAGCTCTGTCAAGCCCGTGTGGTGGCTGGTGTGCAATGGCCACCACACGTAAAAGAATCCACGCACAGGCATCTTCCACCCTTCAACATGTAGTTCGGGATCTGGAATATTCGGTCCTTCATTGAAACATCTGTGAACTCATCCCTTTTTGGTGTAGAAGCGGAGGCAAGGGTCCTGGACCGCCTAAGAAGACACTGAAGAAGTTATACTCCACTTTTAGATTGTTTTCTATGTTAACGTAGGCAAAATAAGGTGATTGTAACCATAAGACTGAATTCTTTACTACTCAACAGAACGACAGAAGGTTGTTTAAGTATAACAGTGGGCCGCCACAGGTTTACCAGCTCACAAGTGCAGAGGGGGAAGCGCTGGAGACGTGGAGTTTCACTGTCGGAGACGGGGAACTACTTGATAACAAATATTGGCGACCCACATGTCATCTAGCACTCAGTCATGTTGTGTGAAATATGATCACATTCATAATGATATGTTGCAATATTCTTACCTTGTCAGTAGTAATTCTGGTCTTTTATTTCCGGCTGGGTCTTCAGACATGTCAAGGAAATTCAGCCTCTGCCTGTACACCTTGTGTCATCATCATCATAGGCAATCCCTCGGAATCCAGGAAGACTTGCTTCCATTCTTAAAATGAGTCCTTAGGTGCTACAGTCCAATACGAGAACCACAGTCCACCAAGGAATAAACGGATCCTTTTCAGAATGGCAGGCAGTGACTAGTGGGATACCGCAAGGTTCAGTGCTGGGACCCCAACTGTTTAAAATATACATCAATGATTTAGATGAAGGAATTGAGTGTAATATCTCCAAGTTTGCAGATGACACTAAGCTGGGTGGCGGTGTGAGCTGTGAGGAGGATGCTAAGAGGCTGCAGGGTGACTTGGACAGGTTAGGTGAGTGGGTAAATGCATGGCAGATGCAGTATAATGTGGATAAGTGTGAGGTTATCCACTTTGGTAGCAAAAATAGTGAGGCAAAATATTATCTGATTGATGACAGATTTGGAAAAGGGGAGGTGCAACGAGACCTGGGTGTCATGGTACATCAGTCATTGAAAGCTGGCATGCAGGTACAGCAGGCAGTGAAGAAGGCCAATGGCACATTGGCCTTCATTGCGAGAGGATTTGAGTATTGGAGCAGGGAGGTCTTACTGCAGTTGTACAGGGCTTTGGTGAGGCCACAGCTGGAATATTGTGTAGAGTTTTGGTCTCCTAATCTGAGGAAGGACATTCTTGCTATTGAGGGAGTGCAGCGAAGATTCACCAGACTGATTCCCGGGATGGCAGGACTGACTTATGAAGAAAGACTGGATCGACTAGGTTTATATTCACTGGAATAGACGCTCTCATAGAAACATATCAAATTCTGACGGGATTGGACAGGTTAGATGCAGGAAGAATGTTCCCGATGTTGGGGAAGTTCAGAACTAGGGGTCACAGTCTAAGGATAAGGGGTAAGCCATTTAGGACCGAGATGAGGGGGAACTTCTTCGCTCAGAGTATTGTGAACCTGTGGAATTCTCTACCATAGAAAGTTGTTGAGGTCAGTTCATTAGATATATTCAAAAGGGAGTTAGATGCGACCCTTATGGCTAAAGGGATCAAGGGGTATGGAAAGAAAGCAGGAATCAGGTACTGAAGTTGCATGATCAGCCATGATCATATTGAATGGTGGTGCAGGCTCGAAGGGCCAAATGGCCTACTCTTGCACCTATTTTCTATGTTTCTATGTCTCCGCAAGATCCTACAAATCTCCTGGGAGGACAGACACACCAACATTAGTGTCCTCGATCAGGCCAACATCCCCGGCATCGATGCACTGACCACACTTGATCAGCTCCGCTGGGCAAGGCACATTATCCGCATGCCAGACACGAGACTCCCAAAGTAAGCGCTCTACTCGGAACTCCTTCACGGCAAACGAGCCAAAGGTGGGCAGAGGAAACGTTACAAAGACACCCTCAAAGCCTCCCTGATAAAGTGCAACATCCCCACTGACATCTGGGAGTCCCTGACCTTGTGTCACAGGTAGTGCCTCCCTCTCTGCTGTCCAGATACAGGTTGCTGAACACTCACTCAGAAAAAGTACTGTGAATAAGGGGTTATAGGGAGCGGGCAGGAAAGTGGACCTGGCTGGGGAGTCTCGAACCAGGGGTCACAGTCTCAGAATAAGGGGTCGGTCATTTAGGACTGAGATGAGAAATTTCTTCACTCAGAGGGTGATGAATCTTTGGAATTCTCTACCCCAGAGGGCTGTGGAGGCTCAGTTGTTGAGTATACTTAAGACAGAAATCGCTAGATTTTTGAATATTAAGGGAATCAAGGAATATAGGGACATAGAAACATAGAAAATAGGTGCGGGAGTAGGCCATTCGGCCCTTCGAGCCTGCACAACCATTCAATAAGATCATGGCTGATCATTTACCTCAGTACCCCTTTCCTGCTTTCTCTCCATACCCCTTGATCCCTTTAGTCGTCAGGGCCATATCTAACTCCCTCTTGAATATATCCAATAATCTGGCATCAACAACACTCTGCGATAGGGATTTTCACAGGTTAACAACTCTCTGAGTGAAGAAGTTTCTCCTCATCCCAGTCCTAAATGGCTTACCTCTTATCCTTCGACTGTGTCCTCTGGTTCTGGACTTCCCCAAAATCAGGAACATTCTTCCTGCATCTAACCTGTCCAGTCCCGTCAGAATTTTATATGTTTCTATGAGATCCCCTCTCATCCTTCTAAACTCCAGTGAATACAGGCCCAGTCTCTCCTCATATGTCAGTCCTGCCATCCCGGGAATCAGTCTGGTGAGCCTTCGCTGCATTCCCTCAATAACAAGAACGTCCTTCCTCAGATAAGGAGACCAAAAATGAACACAATATTCCAGGTGAGGCCTCACTAAGGCCCTGTACAACTGCAGTAAGACCTCACTGCTCCTATACTCAAATCCCCTTGCTATGAAGGCCAACATACCATTTGCCTTCTTCACCGCCTGCTGTACCTGCATGCCAACTTTCAATGACTGATGTACCATGACACCCAGGTCTCGTTGCACCTCCCTTTTTCCAAATCTGCCGCCATTCAGATAATATTCTGCCTTCCTGTTTTTGCCACCAAAGTGGATAACCTCACATTCATCCACATTATCCTGCATCTGCCATGCATTTGCCCACTCACCTAACCTGTCCAAGTCACCCTGCAGCCTCTTAGCGTCCTCCTCATAGCTCACACCACCACCCAGCTTAGTGTCATCTGCAAACTTGGAGATATTACACTCAATTCCTTCATCTTAATCATTAATGTATATTGTAAAGAAAGTGCAAGAAAGTGGAGTTGAGGTACATCAGCCATGATCTAAGTGAATGGTGGAGCAGGCTCAAAGTGCTGAATAGCCTTCTCCTGCTCCTAATTCTTATGTTCTTATATTGAGTATTTATTGCAGTATTTCCACGTGATTGATTCAGCCCGTAATTGCCATAGTGTTCTCGCCTTGCTTTCACTGGCGAGTTTCAGGAAGCCCGGGAAACACGTGGATGCGCGCTAAATTTAAAAGTCTAATGTAATATCGGTCTAATTAATCATTAGCATATGTTAATAGGCAATCTCTGAAGAAGGTTGCATGCAAGCAGCCTAATGTGCTCCAGATAAACTCAGAAGTTTGCAGGTTGGAGCTGGCTTCCTGATGCGCTGACTTTTTTGCCCTATTTTTAACCACCCACCCACACCCAAACCCACGCGTTCCTCAGGTTAAAATTCCCCCCACTAAGTCTGCTTCTCTCTCACAGACTCTGCCTGAGCCGCAGGGCGTTTTCAGCATTTTCTGTTATTATTTCAGATTTTGAACACCCGCAGTATTTGTATAAATATATGATTGGGATTGAAGCTGTGATCAAACTGCGATGGACAAAGACAGCCTGAGACACGAAGGTTCCTCCTATATTGTTTGGGTTGGGACAACCAGTAGCACATTCTATGGAGAGCTGAGTCGTGAAGTATTGGAGATGGATAGGTACTCTGCAATTTGCCTAACTACCTTTGGACAACCACGCGAGTATTAATGCAGAACATTCCCAGGAGTTAGCATAATTTGCAGGTAGAGTCTAAGATTAAATAGAATGAGCAATATTTCTGGAAGGGGTGGGTTTAAAGAGCCAAAGTGATCCTTTCTTATTCTAAGTTTTTAAAGGCTGGTATCAACAAGAAAATATTCTTTGAACTGAACAGGTGAATTACAGAAATAAATTTAGATAGGACAGGGTTCTCTGGATAAATCAAGTAGAACATCTTCATGAAATAAGCTGGGAGTTTTACTGTAAAGGAAAGTGCAACTCTAATTAAACATACAATGCAGTAAACCGAATGGGATATTGACCATAAAATCATAGAATCATAGGTCCCGAAATTGATGGAAGCTAAGTTCCACCCAAGCACCGCCCAAAGGAGTGCTGAGATCCTGACAGTACTTTGGGCGGAAGTTTCATGAAAAAATGTGGGAAAGAACGCCCGGCGACAAAAATGAGACTTACACGCCGGGACTGGGCAGCAGCGGACGGTAGCTCCCATTCTGGGCGGCTAATGCAATCCTCGGTAAAGTACCGCCGAGGATTGAGTCGGGCCCAGGGAGGGCGGAACTGCTAAGATAAAAACATTTCAAAACATTAAAAAAAACACTAGAAATCCTTCAGGAGACCCCATCCACCTAAATCCCTGCAAAATAAAAAATAAAGAAAATAAATTTGTTAAGCTTTTTTTGCAGGTCTTCATACTTACCGTTGAGGTCAGACCTGCCTCCACGTGGCAGTCTTTCCCCTGCCGGAGCGGACCAAACTGGCAGCTCGGCAGGCGGGAGGACTCTTTTGCCGGTTGCACACCGGCGGACATCAGTGGACGGTACCCAGCGGTCTTCTCTCCCCGGCAGCGGGAGGACTCCACCAAACTCGTTCGGAAGGCAGACCGCCCAGAAACCAGGAAGACCACCGAGAAAACTCGTCGGCAGCAGACGATAAGTCCACCAATTTCGTGTCCATAGAAACTTACAGCACGGAAGGAGGCCATTTCGGCCCATTGTGTCTGTGCTGGCCGACCAAGAGTTACCCAGCCTAATCCTACTTTACAGCTCTTGGTCCATAGCCCTGTAGGTTACGGCACTTTAAGTGCATATCCAAGTAAGAGGGTTTCTGCCTCTACTACCCTTTTAGGCAGTGAGTTCCAGACCCCCACCACCCTCTGGGTGAAGAAATTTACCCTCATATCTCCTCCAAACTGCCCCACAATTACTTTAAATCTACGTCCCCTGGTTGTTGACCCCTCTGCCAAGGGAAACAGGTCCTTCCTATTCACTCTATCCAGGCCCCTCATAATTTTATACACCTCAATCAGGTCTCCCTTCAGCCTCCTCTGTTCCAAAGAAAACAGATGCAGCATCTCCAATCTTTCCTCTTGGCCAAAATTCTCCAGTCCAGGCAACATTATTGTAAATCTCCCCTGCATCCTTTCCAATGCAATCACATCTTTCCTGTAATGTGGTGACTAGAACTGCACACAGTACTCCAGCTGCGGCCTAACCAGTGTTTTATACAATTCAAGCATAACCTCCCTGCTCTTGTATTTTATGCCTCGATTAAAAGTATTCCATATGTCTTCTTAACCACCTTATCTACCTGGCCCTCAGGGATCTGTGGACCTGCACTCCAAGGTCCCTTTGTTCCTCTACACTTTTCAGTGTCGTACCATTTAATGTGTATTCCCTTGCCTTGTTAGTCCTCCCCAAATGCATTACCTCACACTTATTCATATTGAATTCCATTTGTCACTGTTCTGCCCACCTGACCAATGATTGATATCTTCCTTCAGTCCACAGCTTTCTTTTTCATTATCAACCACACAGCCTATTTTAGTGTCATCTGCAAACTTCTTAATCATGCCCCCACCATTTAAGTCCAAGTCATTGATATATACCACAAAAAGCAAGGGACCCAGAACTGAGCCCTGGATACAGCCTTCCAGTCACAAAAACATCCATCAACCATTACCCTTTGCTTCCTGCCTCCAAGCCAATTTGCCACTTTGCCCTGGATCCCATTGGCTATTACTTTTGTGACCAGTCTGCCATTAGCTTTGCTAAAATGCACATACACAACATCATACGCACTGCCCTCATCGACCCTCCTGGTTACCTCCTCGAAAAATTCCCTTGACAAATCCATGCTGACTGTCCATGTCTTTTCAAATGAAGATTTATTCTATCCCTCAGGATTTTTTCCAATAATTTTCCCACCACTGAGGTTAGGCTGACTGGCCTGTAATTACTTGGCCGATCCCTTTCTCTCATTTTAAACAAAGGTACAACATTTCTAGAAAATCTTCTTACAAAGAAACTTCGGAGTGTGAAATGCCACTGCACCAGCTACTAATTTTTCATTTGCAAAAAATGAATCCTTAAAACATGGAAATATTTCAGATTTCCAGCATCCGCAGTATTCTGCCTTTGTACATTGAAACAAAGCAGTGTACAAAAATATTTTGCAGCCGACACAGCAATTTTTACTCAGAAACCTAAATGAGAAACTAAGGCCTGTAGTTCAGAACGTCCCCAAGGCTGAAAAAGATCAGAGGGAAAAATGTTCAGTTGCCATGGCTACCGGTGCCAGAGTGAAACTTTGGGGCAGTCTAAAGTGTCCTTGCAGAAAATATGCAAAAGCTGTGGACTGAAGGAAGATATCAATCATTGGTCAGGTGGGCAGAACAGTGACAAATGGAATTCAATACGGATAATGTATTCAAATATATTTAAACAAAGGTGAGCTTGATTTCTTGTTCATCTAGAATGGGATCGTGCTGTGTGCTCCATTCAGCCGTGTGGAATGAGCCGAAGGGAAGCTCGATGTGCAACAAAGGCTTTAAAAGGACAGATGCTTATTTTGTAACTGTTTTTAATTCTCCAGTTCTTTTTCAGTTCCGCTTTCTCTTTATATTGTGTGTATGGTTTCTGATTTTGTTTAATACATTTTTTAAATTTTCTTTTGATATTTTTGGTTAGAATAGTAGGGAATGTTCACCTTGTAGGCAATGTTTCCCACATTACAACAGTGACGACACTCCAAAAGTACTTCATCGTCTGTAAAGCGCTTTGAAACGTCCGGTGTTTATGAAAGGCGCTATATACATCCAAGTCTCCCTTTCTTTTGAACCAAAAATAGTCAAATAATGAGTGAAACTTCATCAAAAAGCTGATCGTTTCAAACCTGGTTTATAGCACCAAGAACAAAAAGCCGTCTGTAAATGATGCACTTACAAGACTTCAGCGGAGCAGGAACTACAAAGAAAGGACATTTAAATGAGTTCTTACAATATAAACTTTCATACAATACAAACTTTCATAAGAACAAAAGAACATAAGAAATAGGAGCAGGAGTAGGACATATGGCCCCAGTCCACCATTTAATACGATCATGGCTGATCCGATCATGGACTCAGCTCCACTTCCCTGCCCGCTCCCCATAACCCCTTATTCCCTTATCGGTTAAGAAACTGTCTATTTCTGTCTTAAATTTATTCAATGTCCCAGCTTCCACAGCTCTCTGAGGCAGCGAATTCCACAGATTTACAACCCTCTGAGAGAAGAAATTCCTCCTCATCTCAGTTTTAAATGGACGGCCCCTTATTCTAAGATTATGCCCCCTAGTTCTAATCTCCCCCATCAGTGGAAACATCCTCTCTGCATCCACCTTGTCAAGCCCTCTCATAATCTGATATGTTTCGATAAGATCACCTCTCATTCTTCTGAATTCCAATGAGTAGAGATCCAACCTACTCAACCTTTCCTCATAAGTCAACCCCCTCATCTCCGGAATCAACCAAGTGAACCTTCTCTGAACTACCTCCAAAGCAAGTATATCCTTCTGTAAATATGGAAACCAAAACTGTACGCAGTATTCCAGGTGTGGCCTCACCTATACCCTGTATAACTGTAGCAAGACTTCCCTGCTTTTATACTCCATCCCTTTTGCAATAAAGGCCAAGATTTCATTAGCCTTCCTGATCACTTGCTGTACCTGCATACTATCTTTTTGTGTTTTATGCACAAGTATCCCCAGGTCCCACTGTACTGCAGCACTTTGCAATCTTTCTCCATTTAAATAATAACTTGCTCTTTGATTTTTTTCTGCCAAAGTGCAAGACCTCACACTTTCCAACATTCTACTCCATCTGCCAAATTTTTGCCCACTCACTTAGCCTGTCTATGTCCTTTTGCGGATTTTTTGTGTCCTCTTCACACATTGCTTTTCCTCCCATCTTTGTATCATCACAGCAGTTCAGGATGTAACAAGACATCTAAGTGCAAATTATAGGGTCTCCAAATCAAATTAAAATAAAGATGGGGTTGGTTTTAAAGCACCCCAAATACAGTATTTTTGGACAAGATTAGAGGAAGCATGCCTGGGTGATAGGCAATCACCAGGAACTGGTCTGGTTTCACCTGCCATTAGGCTATTAACCATATCCACATGATGTGATCCACCTACCTATCAATAAAAGCTCTTTATCTGAATGCACGCAGCATTCGTAACAAAATAGATGAGTTGACGGCACAAATCGATACAAATGGGTATGATCTGATAGCCATTACAGAGACGTGGTTGCAAGGTGACCAGGATTGCGAACGAAATATTCAGGGGTATTTGACAATTCGGAAGGACAGACAGAAAGGAAAAGGAGGTGGGGTAGCACTGATAATAAAGGTTGAGATCAGTGCGTTAGTGAGAAATTATATTGGCTCAGAAGATCAAGATGTTGAATCAGTTTGGGTGGAGATAAGGAATAATAAGGGAAAAAGTCGCTGGTGGGCGTAGTCTATAGGTCCCCTAACAGTGGCTACACTGTTGGACGGAGTATAAATCAAGAAATAATGGAGGCTTGTAATAAAAGAACGGCAATAATCATGGGCGATTTTAACATTCATATTGATTGGAGAAAGCAAATTGGCTGGGGTAGCCTTGAGGAAGAGTTCAGAGTGTATCTATTATATATGTGGACTTGTATTTACTCTGTACAGCCACCAGAGGGCTCATCCCCTGGAGTCCCAAGGGATCCCATAATCCCTTGGGAGCACAGGTATTTAAGGAGGCTTCACAGGTTGGAGAGTCACTCTGGAGACCTGCCATAAAAGACTAAGGTCACACTTTACTTTGAGCTCACAGTGTTCAGTCTAAAGACTCTTTCTCCATACATAACAGTATCCAGGATAGTTTCCTTGAACAGTACATTGCGGAACCAACCAGGGAGCAGGCTATCTTAGCTCTGGTACTGTGTAATGAGACGGGATTAATAAATTATATTGTAGTAAAGGATCCTCTAGGAATGAGTGACCATAGCGTGGTTGAATTTCAAATTTAGTTGGAGGATGAGAAAGTTGGTTCTCAAACCAGTGTCTTAAGCTTAAATAAAGGAGACTACAAAGGTATGAGGGCAAAGTTGGCTAAAGTGGACAGGGAAAATAGATTAAAGTATGGGACAGTTGATGAACAGTGGCAGACATTTAAGGAGATATTTCATAACTCACAACAAAAATATATCCCAATGAGAAGGAAAGACGAAGAGAATGGATAACCATCCATGGCTAACTAAGGAAATAAGGGTTGGTATCAAATTGAAAACAAGGGCATACAATGTGGCCAAGACTAGTGGGAGGCCAGAGGATTGGGAAACTTTTAAAAGCCAGCAAAGAACGACTAAAAAAATGATAGCGACGGAAGAAAGATTATGAAAGTAAACTAGCACAAAAGATAAATACAGATAGTAAGAGTTTCTACAGGTATATAAAAAGGAAAAGAGTGGCTAAAGTAAATGTTGGTCCACTCAAGGATGAGACTGGGGAATTAATAATGGAGGACAGGGAACGGCAGAGACGTTGAACAAATGTTTTGCATTGGTCTTCATGGTAGAAGACACTAAAATCATCCCAATAGTGGATAATCAAGGGGCTATAGGGATGGAGGAACTTAATACAATCACTATCACTAATGAAATAGTACTCGGTAAAGTAATGGGACTAAAGGCGAACATGTCCCCTGGACCTGATGACTTACATCCTAGGGTCTTAAAAGAAGTGGCTACAGAGATAGTGGCTGCATTGGTTGTAATCTACCAAAATTCCCTGGATTCTGGGGCGGTCCCAGCGGATTGGAAAACCGCAAATGTAACGCCCCTATTTTAAAAAGTAGGCAGACAAAAAGCAGGAAACTATATCTGTCGTTGGGAAAATGCTGGAGTCCATTATTAAGGAAATATTTGGAAAAGCATAATTCAATCAAGCAGAGTCAACATGGCTTTATGAAAGGGAAATCATGTTTGACAAATTTGTTGGAGTTCTTGAGGATGTAAGGGGGAACCAGTGGATGTGGTGTATTTGGATTTCCAGAAGGCATTCGATAAGGTGCCACATAAAAGATAACTCCACAAGATAAAAGTTCACGGGGTTGGGGGTAATATAAAAGTTCGTCAACATCCTCCGCCTGCTCCACGATAACATGCAGGCCGTGATCCTTACCAACGGATCCATTACAGACCCAATCCACGTCCGGACCGGGGTCAAACAGGGCTGCATCATCGCCTCAATGCTCTTTTATATCTTCCTCCCTGCCATGCTCCACCTCAGAGTCAACAAGCTCTCTGCTGGAGTGGAACTAAACTACAGAACCAGTGAGAACCTGTTCAACCTTCGCCATCTCCAGGCTAGGTCCAACACCACCCCAACCTCTGTCGTCGAGCTACAGTACACGGACGACGCCTGCATCTGCGCACATTCAGAGGATGAACTGTCGGACAGTCGACGTATTTACTGAAGCGTACAAAAGCATGGGCCTTACGCTAAACATCCGTAAGACAAAGGTCCTCCACCAGCCTGTCCTCGCCACACAGCACTGCTCCCCAGTCATCAAGATCCACGATGCGACCCTGGACAACATGCATCATTTCACATAATTCAGGAGCCTTTTATCAACAAAAGCAGACATTGATGAGGAGATTCAACACCGCCTCCAGTGCACCAGTGCAGCCTTCGGCCGCCTGAGGAAAAGAGTGCTTGAAGACCAGGCGCTCAAATCTACCACCAAGCTCATGGTATATAGGGCTGTAGTAATATCCGCCCTCCTGTATGGCTCAGAGATATGGACCATGTACAGTATACACCTCAAGTCACTGGAGAAATACCACCAATGATGCCTCTGCAAGATCCTACAAATCCCCTGGGAGGACAGACGCACCAACATTTGTATCCTCGCCCAGGCCAACATCCCCAACATTGAAGCACTGACCACACTTGATTAGCTCTGCTGGGCAGGCCACATTGTCCGCATGCCAGACACGAGACTGCCAAAGCAAGCGCTCTACTCGGAACTCCTTCATGGCACACAAGCTCAAGGTGGACAGAGGAAACGTTACAAGGACACCCTCAAAGCCTCCCTGATAAAGTGCAACATCCCCATCGACACCTGAGAGTCCCTGGCCAACGACCGCCCTTAATGGAGGCCGTGCATCCGGGAGGGCGCTGAGCGCCTCAAGACTCATCGCCAAGTGCATGCAGATAACAAGCGCAGGCAGCAGAAAGAACGTGCGGCAAACCTGTCCCACCCTCCCTTACCCTCGATGACTGTCTGTCCCACCTGTGGCAGGGACTGTGGCTCTCGTATTGGACTGTTCAGCCACCTAAGGTCTCATTCTAAGAGTGGAAGCAAGTCTTCCTCGATTCTGAGGGATTGCCTATGATGATGATAACATAAAAGATAACTGCACAAGATAAAAGTTCACAGGGTTGGGGGTAATATATTAGCATGGATAGAGGATTAACTAACAGAAAACAGAGAGTCAGGATAAATGGGTCATTTTCCGGTTGGCAACCAGTGACTAGTGATGTGCCGCAGGAATCGGTGCTGGGTCCTCAACTATTTACAATCTATATTAATGACTTGGATGAAGGGTATGAGTGTAATGTAACCAAGTTTGCTGATGATACAAAGATGGGTGGGAAAGCAAATTGTGAGGACACAAAAAATATGAAAAGGAATATACAGGCTAAGTGAATGGGCAAAAATTTGGTAGATGGGTATAATGTGGGAAAATGTGAGGTTATACACTTTGGCAGAAAAAATAGAAAAGCAAATTATAATTTAAATGGAGAAAAATTGCAAAGTGCGCAGTACAGAGAGAGTCCTTGTGCATGAAACACAAAACATTATTATGCAGGTACAGCA
The DNA here is from genome assembly GCF_044704955.1 of Pristiophorus japonicus. Classification (NCBI taxonomy): domain Eukaryota; kingdom Metazoa; phylum Chordata; class Chondrichthyes; family Pristiophoridae; genus Pristiophorus; species Pristiophorus japonicus. The sequence goes on from NC_091977.1 coordinate 5,429,109, forward strand.
AGTAATCAGGAAGGCAAATGGAATGTTGGCCTTTATTGCAAGGGGATAAAGTATAAGTCCTGCTACAACTGTGCAGGGTATTGGTGAGGCCACACCTGGAGTATTGCGTACAGTTTTGGTCTCCGTATTTAAGGAACGATATATTTGCATTAGAGGCTGTTCAGAAAAGGTTCACTAGGTTGATTCCGGAGATGAGGGGGTTAACTTATGAAGATAGGATGAGTAGGTTGGGCCTATACACATTGGAGTTCAAAAGAATGAGGTGATCTTATCAAAACATATAAGATAATGAGGGGGCTCGACAAGGTGGAGAGAGGATATTTCCACCCATGGGGGAAACTAAAACTAGGGGACATAGTCTCAGAATAAGGGGCCGCCCATTTATAACTGAGATGAGGAGGAATTTATTCTCTCAGAAGTTGTAAATCTGTGGAATTTTCTGCCCCAGCTGTGGAGGCTGGGTCATTGAAACATTGAAAAATAGAAAATAGGTGTAGGAGCGGCAGTTCAGGGCCATAAAAGGAGCGGTGTGGAGTCATACCATTCCAGGGAGCAGCGCGAGCTGGTGCAGGAGGGCGACGGCAGCGAAGAATTATGTCATCAAGGTCCTGGTCGGTGATTGGAGCTTGGGCAGGTACAGCAGGAGCGGCGAGAGATTGCAGAGCGATGTGATCGAGGTCCAGGAGAGGCCAGGGGCAGCACGGGCCAGCCCACACTGCGATATATGTGCGCACTAGGTCCATGTAGTAGAGCTGATCTCCAGTCGTCTTGGTTAATCCTTGCCACTGGACCAAGACCTAGCTCTGTCAAGCCCCGTGTGGTGGCTGGTGTGTAACGGCCACCACATGTTAAAAAAATCCACGCACAAGCATCTTCCACCCTTCAGGATGTAGTTCGGGATCCGGAATATCATTGAAACACCTGTGAATTCATCCGTTTTCAGCGTGGAAGCAAGTCATCCTCGTTTCAATGACTGCCTATGATGGTGATGCACAGATGCATGGAGTCCAGAATTAATGTTTAGGACTCCAGGAACACTCCCTCCTGACTGTATACCACTGTGCTGCCACTACTGGTGGGTCTGTCCTGTTGGTGGAACAACACATACCCTGTGATGGTGATGGAGGAGTCTTGAGTCATTGGCTGAAAGGTATGATTCTGTCAGTATGACTCTGTCAAGTTTTGCTTGACTATTCTGTGGAACAGCTCTCCCAATGTTGTCACAAGTCCCCAGATATGAGTCAGGAGGGCCTTGCAGGGTTAGCTGAGCTGAATATTATTTTAAAATTTACATTCATGGGATGTAGGCATAGGTGGCAAGGCCAGCATTTATTGCCGTTGTTGCCATGTATTCAACGATCATTGTAATCCATGCCTTAGCTGACCTAAGTTGTATACCTTGAGAACATTGACCACAAGGGGGTGAACTTGTGGGAGACACTCCTAACCTGGACTTTCAGGTATAAAAGGGGAAGCTCCACCCACCTTCATCACTTGAGGTCTTGGTAATAAAGGTAACTGGTCACAGAGTGACCTTCTCTCAAGTATGGGCCTCGTATGCATTTATACTGTATAAGGACATATCATTGGCGACGGAAAACTGGGATTTAAACCACGCGAGCATGACCACTAGCAGCACAGAAGAGAGGTACTGTATTGGTGATGATTGGGACGACTTTATCAGAGAATACAGCAAAGTTTTGTCACTAAGGAATGGTTGGGACAGGATTCGGCCGACAAACGCAGGGCTCATCTCCTGTCGGTTTGTGGATCTAGAACGTACTCCCTGATGAAGGACCTTCTAGCGTCAGAGAAGCCGGCGGACAAGACGTTCGAAGAGCTCAGTAAGTTGATCAGGGAACACCTTCAACCGGCGAGCAGCATGCACATGGCGAGACACCGGTTTTACACACACCGGCGGGGAGAAGGGCAAAGCACACCAGACTTCGTGGCAGATCTCCGGCGACTGGCGAGCCTATAGAAACATGGAAAATAGGTGCAGCAGTAGGCCATTCGGCCCTTCGAGCCTGCACCACCATTCAATAAGATCATGGCTGATCATTCCTTCAGTACCCCTTTCCTGCTTTCTCTCCACACCCCTTGATCCCTTTAGCCGCAAGGGCCATATCTAACTCCCTCTTGAATGTATCCAATGAACTGGCATCAACAACTCCCTGCGGCAGGGAATTCCACAGATTAACAACTCGCTGAGTGAAGAAGTTTCTCCTCATCTCAGTCCTAAATGGCCTGGCCCTTATCCTAAGACTGTGTCCCTTGGTTCTGGACTTCCCCAATATCGGGAACATTCTTCCCGCATCTAACCTGTCCAGTCCAGTCAGAATCTTATATGTTCCCCTCTCATCCTTCTAAACTCCAGTGTATAAAGGCCCAGTTGATCCAGAAGAATGAGAGGTGATCTTATCGAAACATATAAGATAATGAGGGGGCTCGACAAGGTGGATGCAGAGAGGATATTTCCACCCATGGGGGAAACTAAAACTATGTAGGTTCCCAGATGCATGCAAAGCGGAGATGCTGTGAGATTTCTTTATTGGGGACATAAGGCACGCTGGGGTTTTCAGGAAACTGATTGAGACCAAAGACTTGACCTTGGAAGTGGCGGTTCTGATAGCCCAGACATTTATCTCAAGGGAGGAAGAAAATCTTGGCTCAAATGCAGCAAACGACCAAGGAGTCAACATTGTTAACACGGCACACAGTTGTCTAGGCAGACAAGGGCAATCGGACATGCCCCAGCATGTAGTCGAACCCAAAGGGGGAATTCAACAGAGACAATGGCTAGCTGAACGGCGATTCATGCCATCGCAAGGGACAATGCGGCCAGTAATGAGGCCATCAACATCTATTAATGGTGCGCTTAAGGACAGTTAGAGAGACAGTCAGAGACGATCGACTGGTAATGTCCTTTTGTTTCTAACAACGGGGCCTCCAGCTCATGCTGGAGGTGCAGAGGCAAACTCCCAGCCAGAGCTTGCAGGTATCAGCAATATACCTGCAGAAACTGCAACGTCAGTGGTCACTTGGCGCATACGTGCATGAAGCCTGCAGCCAGGTTGATGTACGAGGAGGACGGGCCCGATGTAAGCCCTACGAGGCCAAATGAATACTGGGGGAAATCGCTGGAAGCTGAAGTTCAGCGAGTTCATGTGGAGTACATATACAGTTCATATACCAGGATGCCACCGATAATGATGAAAGTGCTCCTCAATGGCATCCCAGTATTAATGGAGCTAGACACAGGGGCCAGCCAGTCCCTGATGAGTATCAAACAGTTCGAAAGGTTGTGAGTGTCCAAGGCCAGGAGGCCAAAATTATTGCCGATTGACGCACAGCTACGGACATATTCAAAGGAGATCATTCCGGTGCTAGGCAGCGCCACGGTAGTCGTGGCCCACAAAGATTCGGAGAACAGGTTGCCACTCTGGATTGTCCCGGGGGACGGTCCCGCACTACTGGGGAGGAGTTGGCTTGCTATCATGAACTGGAAATGGGGAGATGTCAATGCAATTTCTTCTGTGGAGCGAGTATCATGCTCACAAGTCCTGGACAAATTTGACTCATTATTTCAACCCGACATCGGCACTTTCATGGGGGCCAAGGTAGTGATTCACATAAACCCGGACGCCAGGCCAGTACACCACAAGGCCATAGCGGTGCCATACGTGATGCGGGAAAAGATAGAAGGCGAATTGGACCGCCTGCTGAGAGAAGGCATCATCTCGCCAGTTGAATTCAGTGACTGGGCGAGCCCGATTGTGCCGCTGCTCAAGGCGGATGGGTCGGTCAGGATATGTGGCGATTTCAAGGCCATCAATCGGTTGTCACTCCAAGACCAGTACCCGCTACCGAGAGTGGAGGACCTCTTTGCGACGCTATCCGGTGGCAAACTTTTTCAAAATTTGACCTGACCTCAGCTTACATGACCCAGGAGCTGGCGAGTGAGTCGAAGAACCTGACCACCATCACAACACACAAGGGGTTGTTTGAGTATAACAGATGTCCGTTCGGGATTCGTTCGGTCGCCGCGATCTTTCAGCGAAACATGGAAAGCCTCAAGTCGATTCCAAGGACAGTGGTTTTTCAAGACGACATCCTCATCATGGGTCGCGATACTGAAGAACACCTCCACAACCTGGAGGAGGTGCTACGCAGACTGGACCGGGTAGGGCTGCGACTGAAAAAGGCGAAGTGCGTCTTCTTAGCTCCAGAGGTAAAATTCCTGGGGAGGAGGGTAGCAGCAGACGGGATCAGACCTACTACGTCCAAAATGGAAGCGAACCAGAGAACACCCAGACCCCGTAACACGACGGAGCTGCGTTCATTCCTGGGGCTCCTGAACTATTTTGGCAACTTTCTTCCCAAATTGAGCACGCTGTTAAGAGTCGCTACACGTGCTCCTACGCAAAGGTCGTGATTGGGTCTGGTGGGACAGCCAGGAAAGGGCTTTTGATAGAGCAAGCAATTTGTTATGCTCCAACAAACTGTTAACGTTATATGACCCGTGAAAGAAACTTGTTTTAACGTGCGATGCATCATCCTATGGGGTCGAGTGTGTGTTGCAGCATCTGAATGCCAATGGTCAGTTACAGCCAGTAGCCTATGACTACACAATTCGGCACAGACCGGGCACTGAAAACTGTGCCGATGCATTCAGCAGGCTCCCACTAGCCACCACTGAGGGGACAACTGAGCATGATGCTGAGATGGTCATGGCTGTTGAAGCTTTCGAAAGCGAAGGCTCACCTGTGACAGCCCTTCAGATTAAAGTCTGGACAAATAAAGACCCGCTACTGTCTTTCGTTAAGAAATGTATCCTGAATGGGGACTGGGCAGCCACGTATGGGCATGCCCTGAGGAATTTAAACCGTTTCATAGGCGCAAGGATGAACTCTCGATTCAGGCCGATTGCCTACTGTGGGGAAACAGAGTAGTCATGCCCCAGATGGGCAGAGAGGTGTTTATCAGAGAACTTCACAATGAGCACCCGGGCATTGTCATGCTGAAGGCAATTGCCAGGTCACACATTTGGTGGCCAGGGATAGATGCAGACCTAGAACTTTGTGTTCGCAGATGCAACACGTGTGCTCAGCTAGGCAACGCACCCAGGGAAGCCCCCCCTTAGCCCCTAGTCCTGGCCCGCCAAGCCATGGTCACGTATCCATGTGGATTACGCAGGTCCTTTCATGGGAAAAATGTTTTTGGTTGTAGTAGACGCCTACTCCAAATGGATTGAGTGTGCCATCTTAAATTCAAGCACATCCACTGCCACGGTAGAAAGTCTACGGGCAATATTCGCCGCCCATGGTCTACCGGACATCTTAGTCAGCGACAATGGCCCGTGCTTCACAAGCACTGAATTCCAGGACTTCATGGCAGGCAATGGAATCAACGATGTCAGAACCGTTCAAGCTGGTCTCAAATGGCCAGGCTGAACGAGCAGTGCAGATAATCAAACAGGGGATGCTCAGAATCCAAGGGGGTTCCCTACAAAGCCGCTTATCATGCCTCCTGTTGACCAATAGATCACGACCACACTCGCTCACAGGGGTTCCACCCGCAGAGCTGCTAATGAAAAGGATACTCAAAACCAGGTTATCCCTTATACACCCTTCTATGAAAGAAATTGTTGAGAGCAGGTGTCAGTCACAATGTGACTACCATGACAGGAATGCGAGGGCGCGATGTATTGATGTCAATGACCCTGTTTTTGTCCTTAATTACGCTGCAGGGCCCAAATGGCTTGCAGGCACTGTGATTGCCAAAGAGGGGAATAGGGTTTTGGTAGTTAAATTTACCAATGGACAAATCGGCAGCAAACACATGGATCAAACTAAAAGAAGGTTCAGCAACCTCATAGAAGAAGCAGAGGAAGAACACGACGTAGAGTTTACTCCACCACAGGTGACCGGAGCCAAGTGGAGGAGAGCCCAGTCACTGTGGGCAGTCCGGACAGGCCTGAGGCACCGCAAACAGCAGAGACTCAGGCCAGCGCCCAACAACTGGAGCCCTAACTCAGGCGCTCTACAAGGGAACGTAAACCACCAGTGACTGAACCTGTGATCCCAATAAGACTTTGGGGGTGAGGTGATGTCATGTATTCAACAATCATTGTAACCCATGTATAAGCTGACCCAAGTTGTACACCTTGAGAACATTGACCACAAGGGGGTGAACTTGTGGGAGACACCCCAACCTGGACTTTCAGGTATAAAAGGGGAAGCTCCACCCACCCTCATCACTTGACATCTTGGTAATAAAGGTAACTGGTCACAGAGTGACCTTCTCTCAAGTATGGGTCTTGTGTGCATTTATAATGTATAGTAAGGACATATCAGTTGTCATGTCCGAATCAGATGCCGGGTGTCCGTCCAGTTTTGTTCTTATTGTACTTTTTTGCAGCGGTTTTTACAACCAAGTGGCTTGCTGGGCCATTTTAGAGGCCAGTTAAGAGTCAACCACATTGCTATGGGTCTGGAATCATATATTGGCCAGACCGGGTAAGGACGGGTTTCCTTCCTTAAAGGATTCGTGAACCAGATGGGTTTTTGCAACAATCTGATAGCTTCATGGTCATCATTAGTGATTCTAGAGTACTGTTTCACTTCACTGACTCCATTTTCTCTCTCCGTATTTGTTGTGTGTGGAGAAACAGTCAGACTGAACACTGTGAGCTCAAAGTAAAGTGTGACCTTAGTCTTTTATTGCAGGTCTCCAGAGTGCCTCTCCAACCTGTGAAGCCTCCTTAAATACTTGTGCTCCCAAGGGATTATGGGATCTCTTGGGACTCTAGGGGATGAGCCCTCTGGAAGGTTACATATATAACACTCCCCCCCTCCCCCCCAAAATCAATAGTGTAACTATTTACAATGTGAGTTGATCTGGGGCCCTTCTTGCCCTGGTTGATCGTCTCGGTGTGAAAGCTGGTGTTGTTGAATTATTTGTTGGGCCCTCGCTGGGCTGCTGTGCAGCTGGCTTTGCTGGGCTGCCTGGTGTGTTGGGCCCTGCAGGGCTGCTGTGGATGATGGATTCTGCTTCGTGGTCAACCGTGGTGTCGGTTGCCACTGGTGTGTATGTTGGGGTATCAAAAAAAATAGGGGTCCAAGATGGGTTGCTCAGGATAGTCTGCGAATCTGAGTTTGATTTGGTCCAAGTGTTTCCGGTGAATGAGTCCATTTGAAAGTTTGACCAGAAACACCCTGCTCCCCTCTTTGGCCATGATAGTGCCGGGAAACCACTTGGGACCTTGTCCATAATTTAATACAAATACAGGATCATTGATTTCAATCTCGCGTGACACATTTGCACTATCATGGTATGTACCTTGTTGAAGCCGACTGCTCGCTACCTGTTCATGTAGATCAGGGTAAACTAACGAGAGCCTTGTCTTAAGTGCTCTTTTCATGAGCAGTTCAGCAGGTGGTATCCCAGTGAGTGAATGGGGTCTCGTGTGGTAGCTAAGCAGGACTCGGGATAGGCGGGTCTGCAATGAGCCTTCAGTTACCCTCTTCAAGCCTTGCTTGATGATTTGCACTGCTCTCTCTGCCTGACCATTGGACGCTGGTTTAAATGGAGCAGATGTGACATGTTTCATCCCGTTACGGGTCATGAATTCTTTGAACTCAGCACTGGTAAAACATGGCCCGTTGTCGCTCATAAGGACATCGGGTAGGCCGTGTGTGGCAAACATGGCCCGCAGGCTTTCAGTCGTGGCAGTGGATGTGCTACCAACATTATCTCACATTCAATCCACTTGGAGTACGCTTCTACAACCACAAGGAACATTTTATCCAAGAACGGGCTCTCATAGTCAATGTGTACCCTAGACCGCGGTTTGGAGGGCCAAGGCCATAAACTTAGCGGCGCCTCCCTGGGTGCATTGCTTAACTGCGAGCATGTATTACATCTGTGAACGCAAGACTCTAAGTCCACATCAATACCGGGCCACCAGACGCGGGATCTGGCTATCACTTTCATCATTACGATACCTGGGTGGGTACTGTGGAGGGCATTGATGAAGGTGTCTCTGCCCTTCTTGGGGACCACTACTTGATTACCCCACAGAAGGCAGTCTGCCTGTTTCGACATTTCATCTTTGCACCGCTGGAACGACCTTATCTCTTCCTGCATTTCCACTGGGTCACTGGACCAGCTCACGTGAAGCACACAGCTTTTGACTCGAAATAATAAGGTGTCTTGGCTTGTCCAGGTTTTGATCTGCCAGGCAGTGACGGGTGATTGCTCACTCTCAAATGCTTCCATAACCATGGCTAGATCTGCGGACTTCGCTATTTCCACCCTCGTGATAGGCAATGGCAGCCGACTGAGAGCATCGGCGCAGTTTTCTGTGCCTGGCCTGTGGCAGATGGCGTATTTGTATGCGGACAACGTGAGCGCCCATCTCTGGATGCGGGCCGATGCGTTGGTATTCATCCCTTTACTCTCGGAGAATAGGAATATAAGTAGCTTGTGGTCAGTTTCCAATTCGCATTTTAGCCCAAACAGGTATTGATGTATTTTCCCATAGACACATGCTAACGCCTCTTTCTCAATCATGCTGTAGGCTCTCTCAACCTTAGACAGACTCCTGGATGCAGTTTCCCAAAATCATCAGCTTGTTGCAATACACACCCGACGCAATATGACGACGCATCACATGCTAGTTCCAAACGCTTACATGGATCATACAACACAAGCAATTTGTTTGAGCATAACAATTTTCTCGCTTTTACAAAGGCATTTTCTTGGCTTTTGCCCTAAACCCATTCATCCCCTTTTCGTAGTAAGACATGTAGTGGTTCTAACACTGTGCTGAGACCTAGTAAGAAGTTACCAAAGTAGTTCAGGAGTCCCAGAAACGACCGCAGCTCCGTCACGTTCTGTGGCCTCGGTGCGTTCTCGATTGCATCCGTCTTCGCATTGGTGGGCCTGATGCCATCCGCCGCAATCCTCCTTCCCAGGCGACTCCACTTCTTGTGACAGGAAAACAAATTTCGAACGTTTTAACCTGAGTCCCACGCAGTTGAGTGACTAAGAACTTCCTCCAGGTTCTGCAGATGCTCGACTGTGTTTGACCTGTGACTAAGATGTCGTCCTGGAAGACCACGGTGTGGGGGACCGACTTCAGTAAGCTTTCCATGTTTCTCTGGAATATTGCTGCCACCAATTGGATTCCAAAAGGGCATCTGTTATAAACAAAAAGAACTCTGTGCATGTTGATGCAGGTGAGGACCTTCGATGATTCCTCCAGTTGCTGCATCATGTAGGCTGAAGTCAGATCCAGCTTCGTGAACGTCTTTTCTTCTGCCAGCGTTGCAAAGAGGTCGTTGGCCTTTGGTAGTGGGTATTGGTCCTGCAGGGAGAAACGATTGATAGTTGTAAAGTCCTTACTCTACAATATGAAACCACACGAGGCACATTCTGGGGACAGGGTCACTCTGTGACCTTAACTCTTTATTTACAGGACTCCAAAGACCGTGACCCTGCGTGGGACCTCCCTTTTTATACCTGTGTGATCAGGTAAGGAATGTCTCCCACAAATTCACCCCTGAAGGTCAAGATGTGCATCTAGGTTGAGTGTATACAGTAATACGGTGGTGTTACATTGTGGTTACATACCTGACAATAGTTACTTTGTTATCGCCACAGATTCTGACGGTGCCGTCTCCCTTGAGGACTGGGACAATAGGACTGGCCCACTCGTTCAACTCGATCGTGGAAATGATGCCCTCTCTTTGCAACTCAATATCTACCCTTTCTCTCATCATGTACGGTATGGCTCTCACCTTGTGATGGATGGGTCACACCCCCGGAATTTAGGTGGATCTGCACTTTTGCTCCTTGAAATTTCCCGATGCCTGGTTCGAACAGCAAACGAAACTTGTTTAAGGCCTGGGCACACGAAGTGTCATCAGCGGGCGATGGCACTCGGACGTCGTCCCAGTTCCAGTGTATCTTTCCCAGCCAGCTCCGTGTCGAGCAGCGTGGGACCATCGCCCGGTACCACCCAGAGTGGTAGCTTGTGCACCGCTCCATCGTAGGAGACCTTTACGGTAGCACTGCCGATTAAGGAATCAGTTCTTTAGTGTAAGTTCTTAGTTACATGCAAACTGGAGTTAAGACTGGCCTTGAGGCCTTGTTGCACCACAACCTTTCGAAAGTCTTTTTGCCCATGATGGACTGGCTCGCACCCATGTCCAGCTCCATTGACACCGGGAGTCCATTTAGTTCAACATTCAGCATTATCGGGGGACAATTCGTGGTGAATGTGTGCACCTCATGTACCTCTGCCTCCTCGATCTGAGGCTCTGGTTCGTCGTGATTCTCCGTGGATCTGTCCTCCTCTGCAAGAAAACATGGAGGTTTTCAGGTTTAACAGGCTTTGCAGCTCGCCTGCACACTCTTGGAGGTGTCCCATTGTTCCACAGCCCTTGCAAACGTATCCTTTGAATCGGCATGAATGGAAACGATGATCATCCCAGCAGTGCCAACAAGTTGTTAATGGCCTTGCATTAATCACCCTTAATGGTGGACTCTGAGACATCTGCGGATGTGTAGCTGCAGGTATGTGTGACCTGCCCTGTACGTTACGATTCGAAAATAACATCACTTTGTTCACAGTACTTGTGTGCTGAGAGATTTGCTTCATATTGTCACTGGTGGCAATGAACGCCTGGGCTATCGCTAAGACCTTACTCAAGGTTGGGGTCTCTACAGTCAAAAACTTGTGAAGTATGGTTTCATGGCCAATGCCAAGTGCAAAAAAGTCTCTGAGCATGTGCTCCAAATTCGCAATATCCTGCAAGGCATCTTAGCTTGGCGACATAATTCGCCACTTCCTGGCCTTCAGGCCTTTTGTAGGCGTAGAACCGGTACCTCGCCATCAGAACGCTTTCCTTCGGATTCAAATGCCCTCGGACCAGTGTGCACAAATCGTCGTACGATTTCTCCGTGGGTTTCGCTGGAATGAGCAGATTCTTCATGAAGCCATACGTTGGTGCCCCACAGACGGTGAGGAGGATCGCCCTTCGTTTGGCAGCGCTCTCTTCCCCATCTAGCTCGTTGGCCACAAAGTATTGGTCGAGCCGCTCCACAAAAGTTTCCCAATCATCTCTCTCTGAAAATTTTTCCAGGAAGCCCACTGTTCTCTGCATCTTTGGGTTCGCTATCTGTATCTCGTCGCCAGTGTATGTCGAAAGAGTCAGACTGAACACTGTGAGCTCAAAGTAAAATGTGACCTTAGTCTTTTATTGCAGGTCTCCAGAGTGCCTCTCCAACCTGTGAAGCCTCCTTAAAATACCTGTGCTCCCAAGGGATTATGGGATCCCTTAGGACTCCAGGGCATGAGCCCTCTGGTAGCTGTACAGAGTAAATATAAGTTTACATATATAACAGTATTTGTTCTGCCTTCCCTTGTGTTTTTCTAGCCAGTTATTTTTCCGAAACAGCCATTCATACTGGCAATTAATTTTTGAGCCTTTGCTGCCTTCAGAAAGGCTGGAACTAATTCTGTCCCCATATACAGCCACTTACCTTTAACTGAAAACATTTCTCTATTTTTGACCTGCACCTATTTGAGAGCTAATAACATGTTTGATTCCCTGGCTCTCTTTGCCATTGCCTTTCCAAGCTTGAAGCTCACCATGTGTTTGTAATTAGCGAGAAGAATATGCAACAAAAGGGACAGTTCAACAGTGCAGGTACTTATAGTCTGAAATCATATTTTCTGAGCTTTTGAATACATGCAGTTATTTATGATCCAAGTCTGCATCAATACAGTTCTCCAGTGAGGTAGCTGTGGCGAGGAAGACTCCATTAATGTTAATAGTGTCGTGGATATTATTTATAACTTATCTTCAGGCCGCACAGATGTTATATTGAAGTCATATGAAATTGGTGCATGAATCGTTATAGATCCAAATAAAAATGTAGATTAAAGTGAGTTGGATTCAATCAGTTTCCACTGATTTTTCCCAGAGTGCTGACACAGTGAACTAAAAACAAATTAAAATGGCAGAGAAAAGTAGATATCGCCGTGACTCACTTATCAGAAATATTGGACAACTAGCTCTTTGTAACATAATGGGAACTGATGGCAATTGTTATTTTTATTCATGAAATATAATCTGGTTTTGGCTCAGACATTTCCAATTAAGATTATTTTATTTTAATGTTTTATAATAAATTGTATGCCTGGAAATTACCATGAGCAATGCCAGAATTTCCACATTTAACGATTTAATTAACACAAGGTCGGCAAAGGTTATGGCTAAGGGTAGGGCGAATTTTAAACTCTCCCTCGCTTCTGGCAAAATGTCGGGTGCAATTTAAATGGGGCATAAATTGAACATATCCTCTCTCCACAACACCCTCCCTTCATACCAAACCATTCAATTCAGCAGTACAGGAGAGGAACAGTGGAGAAATGCTGCACTACGGAGCGGAGATCGGGGGAGGGGGGGGTGGGGTGCAGTGGTGGTTGGTCATAGGCATTGGTAGCACCAGGAGCAGTCCTTGCCTTTGGTAGCATTGGGGAATGGTCCTGGATTTTAGCAGAACTGTAGTGGATATGGCGGCGTTATCAGAATGAGGTGGGAGGTCATTGGTTAGCATCACTGAGGAGGGGAAACCTGAGGTTTGGCAGAGCAGTGGAAGGGATTGTGAGGGGTGTGTCGTGAAGTAGAGTTCGGCCGACTAAATCAGGTGAATTTATAATGGGGAACAAATAAATGGTTGACCAATTGAACAAATACTTTGGATCTGTCTTCATTAAGGAACCTTCCGAAAATACTAGGGGACCGAGGGTCTAGCAAAAGGAGGAACTGAAGGAAATCATTATTAGTCAGGAAATTGTGTTAAGGAAATTGATGGGATTGAAGACCGATAAATCCCCGGGGCCTGATATGCTGCATCCCAGAGTACTTAAGGAAGTGCACCTAGAAATAGTGGATGCATTGGTCATCATTTTCCAACATTCTACTGACTCTGGATCAGTTCCTATGGACTGGAGGGTAGCTCATGTAACATCACTTTTTCAAAAAGGAGAGAGAAAACAGGGAATTATAGACCGGTTAGCCTGACATCGGTGGTGGGGAAAATGTTGGAATCAATTATTAAAGATGAAATGGCAGCGCATTTGGAAAGCAGTGACAGGATCGGTCCAAGTCAGCATGGATTTATGAAAGAGAAATCATGCTTGACAAATCTTCTAGAATTTTTTGAGGATGTAACTAGTAGAGTGGTAAGGGAGAACCAGTGGATGTGGTGTATTTGGACTTTCAAAAGGCTTTTGACAAGGTCCCACACAAGACATTAGTGTGCAAAATTAAAGCACATGGTATTGGGGGTAATGTATTGATGTGAATAGAAAACTGGTTGGCAGACAGGAAGCAGAGAGTCAAAATAAACGGATCCTTTTCAGAATGGCAGGCAGTGACCAGTGGGGTGCCGCAGGGTTCAGTGGTGGGACCCCAGCTATTTACAATATACATCAATGATTTAGATGAATGTAATATCTCCAAGTTTGCAGATGACACTAAACTGGGTGGCGGTGTGAGCTGTGAGGAGGATGCTAAGAGGCTGCAGGGTGACTTGGACAGGTTAGGTGGGTAGGCAAATGCATGACAGATGCAGTAAAATGCAGATAAATGTGAAGTTATCCACTTTGGTGGCAAAAACAGAAAGACAGAATATTATCTGAATGGTGACAGATTAGCAAAAGGGGAGGTGTAACGAGACCTGGGTGTCATGGTAGATCAGTCATTGAAGGTTGGCATGCAGGTACAGCAGGCGGTGAAGAAGGCAAATGGCATGTTGCTGTTCATAGCTAGGGGATTTGAGTATAGGAGCAGGGAGGTTTCACTGCAGTTGTACAGAGCCTTGGTGAGGCCACACCTAGAATATTGTGTTCAGTTTTGGTCTCCTAATCTGAGGAAGGACGTTCTTGCTATTGAGGCAGTACAGCGAAGGTTCACCAGACGCATTCCCGGGAGCGCAGGACTGACATATGAGGAGAGACTGGATCAACTGGGCATGTATCCACTGGAGTTTAGAAGAATGAGAGGGGATCTCATAGAAACATAAAATTCTGACGGGATTGGACAGGTTAGAGGCAGGAAGAATGTTCCTGTGGCTGGGGAGTTCCAAAAGCAGGGGTCACAGTCTAAGAATAAGATGGGTAAGCCATTTAGGACCGAGATGAGGAGAAACTTCTTCACTCAGAAAGTGGTTAACCTGTGAGATTCTCTACCGCAGAAAGTTGTTGAGACCAGTCCGTTAGATATATTCAAAAGGGAGTTAGATATGGCCCTTACGGCCAAAGGGATCAAGGGGTATGGAGAGAAAGCAAGAACGGGGTACTGAGATTGAATGATCAGCCATGATCTTATTGAATGGCTGTGCAGGCTCGAAGGGCCGAATGGCTTGTTCCTGCACCTAATTTCTATGTTTCTATGTGCCCCAATCAAAGGAAGAATGGAAAGGCTAAGCCATCAAGCTCATTTATTTTTTTTATGTAGGTGTCGCTGGCAAGACCATCTACTAATAGTTTTCTAACCACTTCCCTGGCTTTTCGTTTGTATATTCCCGGCTTTTCAGCTCTGATTTGATGCTATTTTACTTCAAGCCAGTCAATCACAATGATACAACGCAGGGGGAAAAATTCATTATCGCCCCGTTTGGGGTCGGTAACAGTCGGGAGGTGCAAGACTTAGAAACATAGAAAATAGGTGCAGGAGTAGGCCATTCGGCCCTTCTAGCCTGCACCGCCATTCAATGAGTTCATGGCTGAACATGCAACTTCAGTACCCCATTCCTGCTTTCTCACCATACCCCTTGATTCCCCTAGTAGTAAGGACTTCATCTAACTCCTTTATAGAAACACCAAGCGCTGGAGTCTAGCCCCTCTCCAGAAATTTGGGTTACCGTCCTCGGAAGGCTTGATTTAGCGCTCCACTTCCTTCCTGGGGCGCTAACGGGGCAGACGCCTCAGCAGCACTTCGCACTGGGGCGGGCCCTTCCCTCACTTAAAGGCTGCCCAATCTGCATAAGTAAAAGGGACCTACCTGGACCACTGGAGAGCGGGGCTGCTGCGCGATCAGCCCGGCACTCAAGCAAGGTCTGGGGCTGAGCAATCACGGCAGGATCCCACGAAGAAAACGGATCAGGAGCGGGAAAACCAAGGTAAGTTTTCTTTCATTTTTGACTCAGCCATCTTGCCTTTAATTTTCGACCCGGTAGCAACCAGCCGCCCGAGATGCGCCTCCTGCAGCTGCCGGCCGCTGCAGCAGGGGGCAAATGTCAATTTCGGGGCCGGGACGAAGCGTGAGGCGATGATGTCACAATCTCCGGGTGGAGGAGATTGGGGCACTAAGCCGTAGCGCCATCGCTAAAATCCTGCCCAAAATGGTGGGAGTCGAAACAGCGCCGCTCCCAGCTGCAAACTCATTTGCGCCTCATGGGGGGCACGAACGGGAGATCCAAATTCGTTGAATTTCTAGCCCCTAATGTGCTACATCCAAAGTGTGACGGCCAAAGTGTGACAACAGGAAGAGCAGTCAGAAAACTTTTAAAATATTAATTACTATTCGATCACGTGTGTCAGTGCTCATGGTAAATCAAATAATCTGCTTTTTTATAAAATAAAGAATATTATGCACTGTAATACAGGTTTTTATTTTGGTTTTCTCACTCTTTGGTATCTGTATTTAAACCTCCCCAACTACCCCCCTCCCCGTGCTATCTTCCAGATAGGATAAGAAGATCTGAATCTGCCTATCTGTCTTCCCTTCTCTCTTGTAAAGAGAAAAATATGCATCAGAAGTTACTTTGTCATCTGCTGTATTTATTTCCATCTTTCCAAATCTATTATGTTGGAGATCATCATCCCCATAGGTGGTCCCTCGAAGCGAGGATGACTTGCTTCCATGCCAAAAAGGGATGAGATCACAGGTGTTTCAATGAAGGACTTAATATTCCAGATCCCAAACTACATCCTGAAGGGTGGAAGATGCCTGTGCGTGGATTTTTTTAACGTGTGGTGACCGTTGCACACCAGCCACCACAAGGGCTTCACCGAGCTAGGTCTTGGTCCAGTGGCAAGGGTTAACGAGAATGACTGGAGACCTGCTCTGCTGCACGGACCTAGTGCGCACGCATATCGTAGTGTGGACTGGCCTGTGCTTTTCCTGGGCCCTCGACTCTCCTGGGCCCCTAATTCTCGCCTCTCCTGGACCCCGATCACTTCCCTCTACAAACTCTTGCTATTCCTCCACCCCTCCTGCTGTGCCTGCCCGCACTGCAATCAGCGACCTGGCTTCGCAGCTGAGTAACCAATCATAAATGCAGAATTATAGAATGATACAGCCCCAGGAGGCCATTCAGCCCATCATACCTGTGCCGCAGCTCTGTAAATTTTTTCCTTTCAATTCTCTTGAAAGTTATTATTGAATCTGCTCCCACCGCCCTTTCAGGCAGCGCATTCCAGATCACAACTCGCTACGTAAAAACAATGTTTCCTCATATAATTTCAGGTTCTTTTTAAATCATCTTAACTCCGTGTCCACTGGTTACCGACCCTTTTGCCACTGGAAACAGTTTCTCCTTATTTGCTCCATCAAGACCATTCGTGATTTTGAACACTTAGTGGGTCTGATGATGTCAGTTGATGACATGTCATCAGCCGGTTTTCTTCAACGGACCACAGACAAATGTAATTTGAAATTTCATCATCATAGCCAGTCCCTCGGAATCGAAGAAGACTTGCTTCCACTGTAAAAATGAGTCCTTAGGTGGCTGAACAGAGAACCACAGTCCCTGTCACAGGTGGGACAGATAGTCATTGAGGGATAGGGTGGGTGGGGCTGGTTTGCCGCATGCTCTTTCCGCTGCCTGCGCTTGGTTTCTGCATGCTCTCGGCGATGAGACTCGAGGTGCTCAGCGCCCTCCCAGATGCATTCCTTCACTTGGGGCCATCTTTGGCCATGGGCTCCCAGGTGTCGGTGGGGATGTTGCACTTTATCAGGGAGGTTTTGAGGGTGTCCTTGTAACGTTTCATAAGAACATACATAAAAACATAAGAATTAGGAACAGGAGTAGGCCATCTAGCCCCTCGAGTCTGCTCCGCCATTCAACAAGATCATGGCTGATCTGGCCGTGGACTCAGCTCCACTTACCCGCCCGCTCCCCGTAACCCTTAATTCCCTTATTGGTTAAAAATCTATCTATCTGTGACTTGAATACATTCAATGAGCTAGCCTCAACTGCTTCCCTGGGCAGAGAATTCCACAGATTCACAATACTCTGGGAGAAGAAATTCCTTCTCAACTCGGTTTTAAATTGGCTCCCCCGTATTTTGAGGCTGTGCCCCCTAGTTCTAGTCTCCCCGACCAGTGGAAACAACCTTTCTGCCTCTATCTTGTCTATCCCTTTCATTATTTTAAATGTTTCTGTAAGATCACCCCCTCATCCTTCTGAACTCCAACGAGTAAAGACCCAGTCTACTCAATCTATCATCATAAGGTAACCCCCTCATCTCCGGAATCAGCCTAGTGAATCGTCTCTGTACCCCCTCCAAAGCTAGTATATCCTTCCTTAAGTAAGGTGACCAAAACTGCACGCAGTACTCCAGGCGTGGCCTCACCAATACCCTATACAGCTGCAGCAGGACCTCCCTGCTTTTGTACTCCATCCCTCTCACAATGAAGGCTAACATTCCATTCGCCTTCGTGATTACCTGCTGCAAAGTCAATTATGCAACTCTTTACAATGTGAGTCAATCTGGGGCCCTTCTTGCCCTGGTTGATCGTCTCGGTGTGAAAGCTGGTGTTGAATCATTTGTTGGGCCCTCGCTGGGCTGCTGTTGTGCTGGCCTTGCTGGGCTGCCTGTTGTGTTTGGCCCTGCCGGGCTGCTGTGGATGATGGGTTCTGCTTCGTGGTCAACCTTGGTGTCGGTTGTCACTTGTGTGTGGGTTGGGGGATCAAAAAAGGTAGGATCTAAGGTGGGTTCCTCAGGGTGAATCTGTGTTTGATTTGGTTCAAGTGGTTCTGGTGTATGAGTCCATTTGAAAGTTTGACCCGAAACACCCTGCTCCCCTCTTTGGCCATGACAGTGCCGGGAAGCCACTTGGGACCTTGTCCATAATTTAATACAAATATAGGAGCATTGATTTCAATCTCACGTGACACATTTGCACTATTATGGTAGGCACTTTGTTGAAGCCGCCTGCTCTCAACCTGTTCATGTAGATCAGGGTGAACTAACAAGAGACTTGTCTTAAGTGCTCTTTTCATGAGCAGTTCAGCAGGTTGGATCCCAGTGAGTGAGTGGGCGTGTTTGCCGACATTATCTCACATTCAATCCACTTGGAGTACGCATCTACAGCCACAAGGGACATTTTACCCAATAACGGGCCTGCATAGTCAACATGTACACTAGACCACGGTTTGGAGGGCCAAGACAATAAACTTAACGGCGCCACCCTGGGTACATTGCTTAACTGCGAGCATGTATTACATCTGTAAACACAGGACTCTAAGTCCGCATCGATACCGGGCCACCACACGTGGGATCTGGCTATCGCTTTCATCATTACGATGCCTGGGTGGGTACTGTGGAGGTCATTGATGAAGGTGTCTCTGCCCTTCTTCGGAACCACTACTCGATTGCTCAACAGAAGGCAGTCTACCTGGAAAGACATTTCATCTTTGCGCCGCTGGAACGGCTTTATCTCTTCCAGTATTTCCACTGGGTCACTAGTCCAGCTCCCGTGAAGCACACAGCTTTTGACTAGAGATAAGGGGTCCTGGCTTGTCCAGGCAGTGACGGGTGATTGCTCACTCTCAAATGCTTCCATAACCATGGCTAGATCTGCAGGCTGTGCCATTTCCACCCCCGTGGTGGGCAATGGCAGCCTACTGAGAGCATCGGCGCAGTTTTCTGTGCCTGGCCTGTGGCGGATGGCATAGTTGTATGCGGACAACGTGAGCGCCGATCTCTGGATGCGGGCCGATGCGTTGGTATTTATCCCTTTACTCTCAGTAAACAGGGATATAAGTGGCTTATGGTCAGTTTCCAATTTGAATTTTAGCCCAAACAGGTATTGATGCATTTTCTTTACCCCATAGACACATGCTACGCTTCTTTTTCAATCATGCTGTAGTCTCTCTCAGCCTTAGACAGACTCCTGGATGCATAAGCAACTGGTTGCAGTTTCCGGCAATCATTAGCTTGTTGCAATAACATCCGACGCCATATGACGACGCATCACATGCTAGTACCAAACGCTTACATGGATCGTACAACACAAGCAATTTGTTTGAGCATAACAATTTTCTCACTTTTATAAAGGCATTTTCTTGGCTTTTGCCCCAAACCCATTCACCCCCTTTTCATAGTAAGACATGTAGTGGTTCTAGCAGGGTGCTGAGACCCGGTAAGAAGTTACCAAAGTAGTTCAAGACTCCCAGAAATGACCGCAGCTCCGTTACGTTCTGTGGCCTCGGTGCGTTCTCGATTGCCTCCATCTTCGCGTTGGTGGGCCTGATGCCGTCCGCCGCAATCCTCCTTCCCAGGAACTCCACTTCAGGCGCCAGGAAAACGCACTTCGAGCGTTTTAACCTGAGCCCCACGTAGTTGAGTCGACTAAGAACCTCCTCCAGGTTCTGCAGGTGGTCGACTGTGTTCCAACCTGTGACCAAGATGTCGTTCCGGAAGACCACCGTGTGCGGGACCGACTTCAGTAAACTTTCCATGTTTCTCTGGAATATCGCAGCCGCTGATCGGATTCAAAACGGACATCTGTTATAAACAAAAAGTCCTTTGTGCGTGTTGATGCAGGTGAGGGCCTTCGATGATGCCTCCAGTTCCTGCGTCATGTAGGCTGAAGTCAGATCCAGCTTCGTGAACGTCTCTCCTCCCGCCAGCATTGCAAAAAGGTCGGCGGCTTTTGGTAGTGGGTATTGGTCCTGCAGGGAGAAACGATTGATAGTTACTTTGTAATCGCCACAGATTCTGACGGTGCCGTCTCCCTTGAGGACTGGCCCATTCGCTGAACTCGATCAGTGAAATGATGCCCTCTCTTTGTAGCCGGTCGAGCTCGATCTCTACCCTTTCTCTCATCATGTACGGGACTGCTCTCGGCTTGTGATGGATGGGTCGCGCCCCCAGAATTGGGTGGATCTGCACTTTTGCTCCTTGGAATTTCCCGGTGCCTGGAAATTTGTTTAAGACCCGGATAGTGTCGTCAGCGGGCGATAGCGCTCGGACGTCGTTCCAGTTCCAGCGTCTCTTTCCCAGCCAGCTCCTGTCGAGCAGCGTGGGACCATCGCCCGGTACCACCCAGAGTGGTAGCTTGTGCACCGCTCCATCGTAGGAGACCTTTACGGTAGCACTGCCGATTAAGGAATCAGTTCTTTAGTGTAAGTTCTTAGTTACATGCAAACTGGAGTTAAGACTGGCCTTGAGACCTTGTTGCACCACAACCTTTCGAAAGTCTTTTTGCCCATGATGGACTGGCTCGCGCCCATGTCCAGCTCCATTGACACCGGGAGTCCATTTAGTTCAACATTCAGCATTACGGGGGACAATTCGTGGTGAATTTGTGCACCTCATGTACCTCTGCCTCCTCTATCTGAGGCTCTGGTTCGTAGTGATCCTCCATGGATCTGTCCTCCTCTGCAACATGGTGGTTTGCAGGTATAATAGGCTTAGCAGCTCGCCTGCACACTCGTTGGAGGTGTCCCATTGTTCCACAGCCCTTGCAAACGTACCCTTTGAATCAGCATGAATGGAGATGATGATCACCCCCGCAGCGCCAACAAGGTGTTAATGGCCTTGCATTCATCACCCTTGATGGTGGACTCAGACATCTGCGGACATGTAGCTGCAGGTATGTGTAACCTGTCCTGTACGTTACGATTTGAAAACATCACCACTTTGTTCACAGTACTTGTAGCAGCAATTGTGGGCTGAGAGATTTGCTTAGTATTGAACGCCTGGGCTATCGCAATGGCCTTTCTCAAGGTTGGGGTCTCTACAGTCAAAAGCTTGCGAAGTTTGGTTTTGTGGCCAATGCCAAGTACGAAAAAGTCTCTGAGCATGTGCTCCAAATGTCCTTCAAATTTGCAATGTCCTGCAAGGCGTCTCAGCTCAGCAACATAGCTCGCCACTTCCTGGCCTTCAGACCTTTTGGAGGTGTAGAACCAGTACCTCGCCATCAGAATGCTTTCCTTCGGGTTCAAATGCTCTCGGACCAGTGTGCACAAATCGTTGTACGTGTTCTCCGCGGGTTTCGCTGGAGTGATCAGATTCTTCATGAGGCCATACGTTGGTGCCCCACAGACGGTGAGGAGGATCGCTCTTCGTTTGGCAGCGCTCTCTTCCCCATCTAGCTCATTGGCCACAATGTGTTGGTTGAGTCGCTCCACAAAAGTTTCCCAATCATCTCCCTCCGAAAATTTCTCCAGGATGCCCACTGTTCTCTGCATCTTTGGGTTCGCTATCTGTATCTCGTCGCCAGTTGTGTATGGAGAAAGAGTCAGACTGAACACTGTGAGCTCAAAGTAAAGTGTGACCATAGTCTTTTATTGCAGGTCTCCAGAGTGCCTCTCCAACCTGTGAAGCCTTCTTAAATACCTGTGCTCCGAAGGCATTATGGGATCTCTTGGCACTCCAGGGAATGAGCCCTCTGGTGGCTGTATAGGGTAAATACAAGTCCACATATATAACGCCCCTCATCTCTGGAATCAACCTAGTGAACCTTCCCTGAACAACCTCCAAAGCAAGTAATCCTTCCTTAAATACGGAGACAAAACTGTACACAGTACTCTAGATGTGGCCTCACCAATACCCTGTACAGTCGTGGCAGGACTACTCTGATTTTATACTCCATCCCCCGTGAAGTGAAGTAAATCTGGCCATGTGAGGCCATCCCTGGTGTCCCGGGCAGCAATGTGGTCGGGTGCTGATGCCCTGTGTCCTGTGCGGCATCAGTTGATTGCAGAGAAGGTTGGTATTTTTGTTGGTGCTGGTGGTGTGCCTGGTGCTGGGGCTGATCATGGTGGGATTCTGAGGACCAAGGTGAGATAGTTTCAAGGGTGCTGATGTAATAGATGGCAGGTAAACTTGAGATCACAGAAGTATGGTGAGAGAGCTTGTTCCAATAAGGTGACGCTGGATAGTGAGTGTACTCCAAACACTTGCAACCTGCATAAAGCTCAATCTGTCTTCCAAATGCAGCAAGCAACCGCTTCTAAGCCGAGAAAGGGAACAGCTATGAGATGGGAGCTTTTGTTGCACATTTGCATCTGTCAAATAATGAGGTGATTCCACGGCTATTCAACTCCTGCCCTGCTTACCTGACGTGATCCTCGAGCAGTGTGGAGTCCAGACCTGATAAACTCTGAAGGTGAGCTCAAAATAGTTCTTAATGGTCTGTTAACAAGGTCATAATTAATGAATTGCCTCCCCCGTCGCTGCGTGTCAAGTCTGCTCAGCGCTGACAGACCCGGTATTTGGGAAAGGCACATGGCGGCAGGGCGACAACAGGGTCCCAACCCGCCACCGAACCCCCCTCTGAAAAATTCCCCCTACCCCTGTATTAATAAAGCCAAGGATCCCATGTTTTTTTAAACAGCCATCTCAACTTGTCCTGCCACCTTCAAAGATTTGTGTACACACCCCGGTTTCCCCAGAGAATCATTTGCAATGGTATCTCTTCCCACTCCCGCACCGTTACCCCTGGAATCCCTTCTTGTCTGTTCCTATTTCTCACCCGCATGTCGCCCCTTGGCGATATCATCCAAAAACAGTGTCGGTTTCCACATGTACACGGACGACACCCAGCTCTATCTCACCACCGCCTCTCAACCCCTCCACGGTCTCTAAGTTGTCAGACTGATTGCTCGACATCCAGTACTGAATGAGCAGAGATTTCCTTCAACTAAATATTGGGAAGACTAAAGCCATTGTCTTCAGTCTCCGCCACAAGCTCCGTTCCCTAGCCACCGACTCTATCCCTCTCCCTGGCACTTGTCTGAGGCTGAATCAGACCGTTCGCAACTGTGGTTCAGTATCTGACCCCGAGATGGGCTTCCAATCACACATCTGCACCATCGCTAAGACCGCCTATTTCCACCTCCGTAACATCATTCAACTCCGCCCTACCTCATCTGCTGCTGAAACCCTCATTCATGCCTTTGATACCGCTACACTCCAATGCACTCCTGCTCGGCATCCTATCTTGCACTCTCCATAAATTTGAGGTCATCCAAAACTCTGCTGCCGGCAGCTTCCAGCCCTACTACCTCTCCCACTGAAAAGGACTAAAGCAGCAATAGGAACACCATCACCTCCAGGTTTCTCTCCCGTCACACACCATCCTGACTTATTCCTTTATCATCAATGGGTCAAGAAAGGCCATCACCACTTTCTCAGGTCCAGCGACTGACAATATGTAGAGCATTGTCAGTATCAACCATATCCAACAAACAAATAAAAATGAACAGCTTGTCTGTGCATTAAATTTACCTAACTCCAGGCGTTTTGTCAACTAAAGCAGAACACTTTAACATACAATTAGCACATGATCAGCTCCGCTGGGCAGGTCACATTGTTCACATGCCAGACACGAGACTCCCAAAGCAAACGCTGTACTCGGAACTCCTTCATGGCAAACGAGCCCCAGGTGGGCACAGGAAACGTTACAAGGACGTTACAAAGCCTCCCTGATAAAGTGCAACATCCCCAGCGACACCTGGGAGTCCCTGGGCAAAGACCGCCCTAAATGGAGGAAGTGTATCCGGGAGGGCGCTGAGCACCTCGAGTCTCATCGTCGAGAGCATGCAGAAATCAAGCGCAGGCAGCGGAAGGTGCGTGCGGCAAACCTGTCCCACCCACCCCTTCCCTCAACCACTGTCTGTCCCATCTGTGACAGGGACTGTGGTTCTCGTATTGGACTGTTCAGTCACCTAAGGACTCATTTTAAGAGTGGAAGCAAGTCTTCCTCGATTCCGAGGGACTGCCTATGATGATGATGATGCACTAGCTGTAATACACAAAGGAAACTAGCATCTTAGATATCTTGGTATAAATCAAGGTTTTGAGGACGATAACGAGAGGTTCAGAAGGTGGGGTAGCGAGCAACCAAATAGGGCAGGCTTGCTGGGCCAAATAGCTTTGTTCCTTTGCTAAACTTTCTTTTGTTTCTAGGTTTGCTACACACTCCACAGCCAGAGGAATGAGCTCCCATCCATCTGACATCCATTACTGGCAGAGGCACTAGTTCTCCTGATTTATATCGATTGCTTCCATGAAATTAATGCCAAGACAATTAGCAAGAAAAATGAAACTCCTGCACATTCCACAGCATAGTTGAAAGAGCCATTGCTCAAGATAAGTAGTAAACGCTCACCATACAAGATAGCTAGCCATTTGAAAAATGAGCAGTCAAAACTTTTGGAATACTACAAGGTACATGGAACAAATTATTTCCATCCTATTCTTTCTCTGCTGGGAAAGAATGAGGCCACTGTTATGGGGACCAAAACATGTACTTCTTTATCAACAGCAAGGCATAATATATAATAATTCAAAGAAAAATTTAACAAAAAACACTTGGTCCCTGGATAACTATAATTATCTTATTTATTTCACCTAATATATTTGAAATGTAGTCAACATTTGATTTATCTAATGTGGTACAATAAGAGTCACAGGGTATAATTACAGGTCACGTTGCAGCATACTCGGAACTCCTTCATGGCAAACGAGCCCCAGGTGGGCAGACAAAACGTTTCAAGGACACCCTCAAAGCCTCCCTGATAAAGTGCAACATCCCCACCGACACCTGGGAGTCCCTGGCCAAAGACCACCCTAAGTGGAGAAAGAGCATCCAGGAGAGCGCTGAGCACCTCGAGCCTCATCGCCAAGAGCATGCAGAAATCAAGCGCAGGCAGCGGAAAGAGCGTGCGGCAAACCTGTCCCACCCTCCCCTTCCCTCAACGACTATCTGTCCCACCTGTGACAGGAAATGTGGTTCTTGTACTGGACTGTTCAGCCACCTAAGGACTCATTTTAAGAGTGGAAGCAAGTCTTCCTCGATTCTGAGGGACTGCCTATGATGATGGGTGCAGCAGAAAAGACAAAAATCTACCCCCGAGGACTTTAGCCCCAATTTTAACTCGGGCGGGAGCCTGACGTGCAGGAGCCATGGCGGGTGGAAAGTGCCCATGACGGCACCAGCACGTGACCCGGGACATTTTAACTCCCGGGTCATGTTACCATTGCAGAGGTTGGACTCCCGCCTGAACAGGACGGGAACTGCTAAACGGGCAGCAAGTGGAAGTAGCAGAAGGCCGCCACTGGGAACTCAAGGTAACATTTAGGCAAGTGATGAAGGAGGGTCTGGAGGCAAATGCAGATGGGGGCAGAGAGCCCGGGGCGGGAAAGGCCCAAGGTTTCCTTGCAGGTGTAGTTCACTTGGCCCACAAGGAAAAAAAACATTTTTTTTTAAACTAAAATTTCCAGTGCCTCTTCTGGAGCCGATCCTCCTTCCCTCCAGGTTTATCTGGTGGATCCAGCATTGGGCATCACTGCTGCGATTGGCGGTTAAAATCACTTTTGGTTCTGAAGGACGTCATTGGACCACCCACAGTGAAATATTAATGAAGCCCCAACTTCTGAAAACCCGGCAGTTAAAATGGTTGTATGGTCAAACGTGTCGGGAAAGCAGCAGGAAGCACCCGGCCACCATTTTTAGCACAGGCCCTGTTCCCATCAGGCGGGCAGGGTTAAAACAGGACCGTTTGTTCGGCTGGGTTATCAGATTAGCACATGCGTGGAATACCACGTTTAATAAGAACATAAGAACTGGGAGCAGGAGTAGGCCATAAGGCCCTTCGAGCCTGCTCCTCCATTCAACAAGATCATGGCTGATCTACCTTAACTCCACCTTCCCGCACTATCCCCATGTCCCTTGATTCCCTTAATATCCAAAAATCTATCGATCTCTGCTTGAATATACTCAACTGCTGAGCATTTATAGCCTGTCAATCCCCCTCAGAATCTTATGCATCAATTAGATCATCTCTCATTCTTCTAAACTCCAGAGTACAGGTCCATTCTACTCAAATTTTCTCATGGGACAACCCTCTCATCCCAGGGATAAATCCAGTGAACCTTTGTTGCACCGCCTCTCATAGAATCATAGAACCATAGAAAATTATGACACAGAAGGCGGCCATTCGGCCCATTGTGTTCGTGCCGGTCGACCAAGAACTATCCAGCCTAATCCCACTTTCCAGCTCTCGGTCCGTAGCCCTGTCGGTTACGGCACTTCAGGTGCACATCCAAGTACTTTGTAAATGTGGTGAGGGTTTCTGCCTCTACCACTGTTTCAGGCAGAGTTCCAGACCCCCACCACCCTCTGAGTGAAGAAATGTTTCCTCATCTCCCCTCTAATCCTTCCACCAATTACTTTAAATCTATGCCCCCCTGGTTGTTGACCCCTCTAAGGGAAAAATGTCCTTCCTATCCACTCTATCTCGGATCCTCAGAATTTTATACACTTCAATTAAATTTCCCCTCAGCCTCTTCTGTTCCAAGGGAAATAACCGCAGCCGATTCAATCTTTCCTCATAGCTAAAATTTTCCAATCCTGGCAACATCCTCGTAAATCTCCTTTGCACCCTTTCTAGTGCATCACACCCTTTCTGTAATGTGGTGACCAGAACTGCACGCAGTACTTTGTCTAACTAGTGTTGTATGTAGTTCTAGCATAACCTCCCTGCTCTTGTATTCTATGCCTCGGCTAATAAAGGAAAGCATTCCATATGCCTTTTTAACGACCTTATCGACCTGTCCTGCTACATTTAAGGATCTGAGGACATATACTCCAAGGTTCCTCTGTTCTTCCACACCTTTCAGTATCCTCCCATTTATTTTGTATTCCCTTGCCTTGTTGACCATCCGAAATGCATTACCTCACATTTTTCCGGATTAAATTCCATCTGTCACTTTTCAAAATTCTTATCATGCCCCCTACATTTAAGTCTAAATCAACAATATATATTACAAAAAGCAAGAGACCGAGTACTGAGCCCTGTGGAACCCCACTGGAGACAGCCTTCCAATCACAAAAGCTCCCCTCAATCAATACCCTTTGCTTCCTGCCACTGAGCCAATTTTGGATCCAATTTGCCATTCTCTAATGGATCCCATGGGCTTTTACTTTTTTGATCAGCCTACCATATGGGACCTTGTCAAAAGCCTCACTAAAATCTATTTAAATTACATCAAATGCATTGCCCTCAGCAACCTTGCTTGTTACCTCCTCAAAGAACTCAATCAAGTTAGTCAGACACGACTTTCCCTTAACAAATCCATGCTTACCTTGATTAATCTGTGTCTTACTAAATGAAGGTTTATACTGTCCCTCAGAATTGATTCTAGAAATTTTCCCACCACCGAGATTAAACTAACTAGCCTGTAATTGCTCGGGTCAGTGCTGCACTGCTGGGGATTTTAGCCTGGGGACGAGGATGCTGATGTTGGTGCACCTGTCCTCCCAGGGGATTTATAGGATCTTGCGGAGAATCGTTGGTGATATTTCTCCAGTGACTTGAGGTGTCTACTGTATATGGTCCATGTCTCTGAGCCATACAGGAGGGCGGGTATTATTACAGCACTGTAGACCATGAGCTTGGTGGCAGTTTTGAGGGCCTGGTCTTCAAACACTCTTTTCTAGGCGGCCAAAGGCTGCATTGGAGGCGGTGTTGGATCTCGTTGTCAATACCTGCTCTTGTTGATAGGAGGCTCCCGAGATATGGGAAGTGGTCCATGGTGTCCAGGGCCGCGCCATGGATCTTGATGAAATGGGGGGGAAAAGAGTGCTGTGCGGTGAGGACAGGCTGGTGGAGGACCTTTGTCTTACGGATGTAAGGAGCTAAGGAGACCAAAACTGTGCACTGTACAAATGTAGTAAGA
Source organism: Pristiophorus japonicus (assembly GCF_044704955.1). Taxonomy (NCBI): domain Eukaryota; kingdom Metazoa; phylum Chordata; class Chondrichthyes; family Pristiophoridae; genus Pristiophorus; species Pristiophorus japonicus. Next base: position 5,457,106 of record NC_091977.1, read on the forward strand.
CTTTCTTTTGTACTCCAACCTCCTTGCAATAAAGTAAAACATGCCATTTTCCTTTCTAATTGCTGCTGCACTTGCATGCTAACTGTACGAGGACACCTAAATCTCTCTGAACACCAACATTTAAGTTTCTCACTATTTAAAAAAGTGTGTTCGATTCTCCCTACCAAAGTGAATAACCTCACATTTCCCTACATTATTCTCCATCTGCCACCTTATTGTCCACTCACTTAACCTGTCTATATCCCTCCCCACAGCTTACTTTCCCTTAATTATCCGGGAGACATACTCGAATGGTTACAATACTGTAGGGCTAATTTTTTAGCCCGTGCTTTCTTCAAGTGTAACTCATTTCTACTAATTCTATTCTACTTATTTTGAAGAATAGGAACAAAACAATGAAGTCTTGTTTTCCACGGTTACATTTAAGAAAAGATCCTCCCCATACGTTAAGCAGACCCAATTTGCTTTTATCCATCTACGGTCTGACTCATTTAATGTATTTCCATAGCTTTTTTTAAATGCCCTTTCCTATCTAGATTTCTGGCTTGGGGAAAAAGTTAACTCGATGCGTATTCTGGGAATACACCATGGGCTAGATTTTCCAATGATGATTGCTGGGCTATCGCCCATTTTACTTAAAAAAATGGAAAGTTGGGCCGGAACATTGCCCAAAGATTGCCGGTCCAACTTTCAGCGCATGAGAATTTCACATCGCTGACCGCAACTTTCGACACATCGCCGGGCTGATCGCTCGCCGAGGCCACTGGAGAAAAGCTGCTCCGACCTGGCACTGGCACTATGGACGCCAGTTTGAACATCGGAAGAAGTGAGAGGCTGCTTAAAGGGGCTTATCGGGATAATTTTAATTTGTGAGTTATTTAAGGGCCTTACTGATCTGCTCACATTTGTATTTATTGAGGACCATAAAGGGCATTTATAGCATTAGTGATGGGGTCTGTAAATTCTCTACCATTATTTGTGAATGCTCATATGCTGGAGACTGAAGTAGGGTTTAGTGAAGAGCCCAATCAAAGAAGTGGCAGACTGATGCGGAGGAAACCTTACACCCGACGAACTTACAGGGAAAAGCAATGCTACCTGAACTTGTCTGATAACACGTGCCTTAGAAAGCTGTGCTTCCGAAAGGTCATCGTTGAGATCGGCCAGCTAATTAAAGGAGATCTGCAGCTTACCAGCACCATCAGGACCGCACTGCCTGTTGAGGTAAAGGTTACCGCAGCACTTTCCTTCTACGCATCGGGCTCCTTTCAGGTTTCAGCAAGCGACATTTGTGGTATCTCTCAGCACACCACACACTCCATTCGACAGGTGACTAAAGCCTTTTATGCTCGCAAGATGAACTTTATAAACTTCCCTATGACCAGGGAGGCACAGACTGGGAGGGCTTTGGGTTTCTTGAGAATAGCAAACTTTCTCAAGATGCGGGGAGCAATAGACTGTACGCACATTGCTCTGCGAGCACCTTACAGGATGCAGAGGTGTTTCGTAACCGAAAGGGATTCCACTCCCTGAATGTGCAGCTCGTTGTCAACCACAACCAAATCATCATGGCACTAAATGCTAATTTTCCAGGCAGCATCCATGATGCGCATATCTTGCGTGAGAGCACTGTCTCTGACCTGTTTAACAGTCAGCCACAAGGTCACGATTGGATGCTGGGGGATAAAGGATATGGCCTTGCCAGCTGGCTGATGACCCCACTGCGTAATCCCCAGACAGAAGCCCGAGAAACGTTACAACGAAAGTCATATAGCTACATGCAATACCGTCAAAAAGACAATTGGAGTGTGTCTGGACCACTCTGAAGGTGGCCTGCAATACCACCCTGACCAGGTCGCTGAGTTTATTGTGCTGTGCTGCATGTTGCATAACCTAGCTATAAGGAGAGGACAACAATTGCCAGATGAGGCTGCCGGTCCACCTCAGGAGAGCACGGAGGCGGAAGAGGCAGACGAGGAGGAGGAGGAGGAGGAGTAGGAGGAGGGTGATCAGGACCTCGGGGAAGGCAATCAGCCTGGCGATGAACCCATGCCCCCCACAAGACTGGAAAAACCCCGTGGGAGTTACGCAACTGCAAAACTCTTGCGTCAGCAACTCATAAATGAACGCTTTGCATGAAATTGCATTGCTGACAGTTACAGTTCTGGAAAGACAACACTTGCAGTTGCAAAACGTTTCACCCTTGCCTAGCCTGGCCATTGTTTTCCAACAATTGTATTCATGTTTTACCTTACCATACGTTATTACAAATTATTATATTACACTGCACAACAATTGTACAACTCAATAAAAAAATTTAATAATTGAACACTTTTTTGATTTTTAAAATGTAACCTCCCCACCCCACCAAACGGTCAAACAATAAATTTAAAAAACAGCAATAACAACAGATTAAAACCAATAATAACACCCCTCTCCCTACCTGCGGCCACGCTTCCCTCCAGGTCCTCTACCCTGCCGTGTCTTAGCCCCCCATTTGAATCTCCAGGTAGCGAGACGAGGCGGAGGTGCAGCGGGCAACGTCAAGGCTTCCTGCTATGGGGGAGGTGGCGGTGGCAGGATCGGCTCGGGGGGTGGTGGCGGGGAAGACGTTCCTGCGGAAACGACTTCTGAGCCAGAAGGGCATTCTTCCTCCTGACTCGCATCTGTGCTGGTGGTTGGTGGGATGGCACCTTGGGGTGCAGTGGCGTCTCCCACCAGTCTCGCATGCCGCAAGGCATGGATGGCGGCGGTCTGCTCACGCATCTCCCGGATCATCTGCTGCATATCCTCCGATATGCGAGCGGACATCCGGGACATGTTCTCCGTGTACACATCAAACGCTTGGAGGAGGTCACGACTTATCTCGACACTCCATACACAGTCTGCTCAAGCCCTCAATCCGATCTGCCAGCGGAGGCATGTGCTGACCTCGTTGACTCGACCTCCGTGGGGTCGGCGTGAGCACTAAACGCCTTGGCGTCGCCGGCTGCAAGCCGCTTGGTCCCGCTACTTCTTCTGTCAAAGACAACGATGAAGAAGTGGCCGCAGGTATGACTTCCAGTTGGATGGAAGGGGCATCTTCCTCCCTTTCCATAACATTCTCCTCCTCCTCTGGTTCTGGTTCTGATGTGTCAGACTCTTCGGTACCCGTGGTGATTATTACCTGTAGGGGGGAAGGTGCGACCTCCCTCTGCACCATCGGAGTTGTGGGACCTGCAAAACACAATTGAGCTTATTAGAACAGAAGAGATTCTTGCGCTGCGCTGGCATACGTAGGAGGAGCAGCACCACTACAATAAATGTGACCGAGAGACGTTACTACATCATATGGTAGTAGCAGGTCTCCAGCTGTCCTGGTTAACCCTTGCCACTGGACCAAGACCTAGCTCTGTCAAGCCCGTGCGGTGGCTGGTGTGCAACGGCCACATGTTAAAAAAATCCACGCACAGGCATCTTCCACCCTTGAGGATGTAGTTCGGGTCCTTCATTGAAACACCTGTGAACTCATTTTTTGTAGCGTGGAAGCAAGTCATCCTCGTTTCGAGGGACCACCTATGATGATGATATGGTAGTACATCTATGTGGAATTCACTGCCCCAGAGAGCTGTGGAGGCTGGATCGATCGGAGATAGACAGAATAAGTGAGTGAAGGTTTATGGGGAGTAGGCAGGGAAGTGGAGCTGAGCCCTACATCAGATCAGCCATGATCTTATCAAATGGTGGAGCAGGCTCGAGGGGCCAGTTGGCCTGCTCCTGCACCTATTTTTTATGTCCTTATGTTGTTAACCTGAGAGTAGAACAGAAGCTGCATGCACAAGATAAAAGTTGTGGGTAATATATTGGCATGGATAGAGGATTGGCTAACAAACAGAAAACAGAGAGTCGGGATAAATGGGTCATTCTCGGGTTGGCAATCAGTAACTAGTGGGATGCCACAGGGATCAGTGCTGGGACCCCAACAATTTACAATCTATATTAACGATTTGGAGGAAAGGACCGAGAGTAACGTAGCCAAGTTTGCCGACGATACAAAGATGGGAGGAAAAGCAATGAGCGAGAACACAAAAAATCTGCAAAAGGATATAGACAGGCCAAGTGAGTGGGCAAAAATTTGGCAGATTGAATATAATGTTGGAAAGTGTGAGGTCATGCACTTTGGCAGAAAAAAATCAAAGAGCAAGTTATTATTTAAATGGAGAAAGTTTGCAAAGTGCTGCAGTACAGCAGGACCTGGGGGTCCTGGTGCATGAAACACAAAAGGTTATTATGCAGGTACAGCAAGTGATCAGGAAGGCCAATGGAATCTTGGCCTTTATTGCAAAGGGGATGGAGTATAAAAGCAGGGAAGTCTTGCTACAGTTATACAGGGTATTGGTGAGGCCACACCTGGAATACTGCGTGCAGTTTTGGTTTCCATATTTACGAAAGGATACACTTCCTTTGGAAGCAGTTCAGAGAAGGTTCACAAGGTTGATTCCGGAGATGAGGGGGTTGACTTATGAGGAAAGGTTGAGTAGGTTGGGCCACTACTCATTGGAATTCAGAAGAATGAGATGTGATCATACCGAAACATATAAGATTATGAGGGGGCTTGACAAGGTGGATGCAGGGTGGATGTTTCCACTGATAGGGGAGGCTAGAACTAGGAGGCATAATCTTAGAATAAGGGGCCACCCATTTAAAACTGAGATGAGAAATTTCTTCTTTCAGCGGGTTGTGGATCTGTGGAATTCGCTGCCTCAGAGAGCTGTGGAAGCTGGGACATTGAATAAATTTAAGATAGAAATGGTCAGTTTCTTAAGCGATAAGGGAATAAGGGGTTATGGAGAGCGGACAGGGAAGTGGAGCAAAGTCCATGATCGGATCAGCCATAATCGTATTAAATGGCAGAGCAGACTCGAGGGGCAGTATGGCCTACTCCTGCTCCTATTTCTTATGTTCTTATAACATGACATCATTCATATATGAATTGCCGTTACATTACTTTGAATTAACACTGCTTTACACATTACTCACGTGATACAAGGAAGGGCTCTGGCTCACCACAGATGGGGGCCGAGCGATTGTGACTGCCAACCAGAGCCACAGCGCGTTCCTCAAGGTCGGTCTGAGCTGGGCAGGGCCTCCTCCTGTGCGCCTGCACTCAGCTCGATCCTCAGATATCTTCTTCTGCAAACGTGACAAGAGCATGGCATAAGCTAATTGACTAGTAATATAATGGAAAGACAACAGTTTCCAACGTTATATGCTAATAGGGTTTGTATCCACAATTGATGCATGGTTATAACAAAGATCTTGTTTAGGATCCAATGCTTGACACAAACATCTCGACTACAATCTCCATTAAAGGGCCCCCGGGGGTGGTGTGAATCAAGATAGTTGGTGAATTCAGCAATGACAGGAGCTAATGTCCCAAAGTGACCCAGGGCAGACAGTGAGCAAGGGCAGCTCTGCCCCAGTACAGGCTGGCTGGGTCATTGTGTAAGTGACAGCAGCCAGAGGGACTGACACAGTCTGGGTAAAATTGTCTCTGACAATTGCTGCTATCGTGTAGTACAGGTCTTGCAGGCCGGGACCATGCAGGCCTGGAGCCATTATTTGGAGCAGCGTGTGGCGGTATACCACTGCAGGAAGCAGCGCATTCTGCTGCAGGAGGGCGACGGCTACGAAGCCAGGTCGCTGACTGCAGTGTGGGCAGGCACAGCAGGAGGGGTGAAAGAGCGGCAAGAGTCCGTAGAGGGAAGTGACCAGAGCCCAGGAGAGCGTGAATCTGGGGCCCAGGAGAGGCGAGGGTCTAGGGGCAGCACGGGCCAGCCCAAACTGCGATATGTGCGCGCGCTCGGTCTGTGCAGCAGACCTGGTCTCCAGTTAGTCTTGGGTAAACCTTGCCACTGGACCAAGACCTAGCTCTGACATGCCCGTGTGGTGGCTGATGTGCAACCACACGTTAAAAAATCTTCCACTCCTCACGATGTAGTTCGGGATCTCAAATATTAGGTCCTTCATTGAAACGCCTGTGACCTCATCCCTTTTTTGGCATGGAAGCAAGTCATCCTCGCTTTGAGGGACTGGCTATGATGATGATGATGATGATGAAGAAAGGTGACCGGACACCTCAGCACTCAGTCGTGCTCCATCCACCAACGTAACCCAAAAGGAGACGATGCCAAAATAAACTTAAAAAGGCGCAGGTTCCAAGCCCTGTCCAGATCTTAGCATGGAATATATGCAAGAATAAGCTTAATTTCAATCGGGGAGATTTACATATTATGTGGATCAATACAACTTAAAATCTATTTCATACTTACTCTTGCCGAAGCAACCAGGCTGTTCCAGCGCTTGCGGCACTGGTTGGACCCCTTCGCCTCGAGACCACGTCGGCGATCTCGCCCCAAATCTTCCTGTCGACCCAGGGTGGAGGTTTCCCACACCCACCCTGGGTTAATTGGGCCCACCGGGAGTGCACCTCCTGGACGAGGGCCTCGTTCTGTTCGTCGGAGAAGGGTTTGGCCCTCCTCCTCCCCTCCACATCCTGGCCACTCTCCGCCAACTCGTGCTTCAGGTTGAATATGATGATTTAAGATTATGATATGTTATTATATTATAATATATAATTATATAATTAACAATTAATAATTAGTCATCTCCTCTGTCTGTCTGTGTCTCTCTCTCTCAATTTCTCTTCTCTGGCTCTCCTCTCCTCTCACTCCCCCTTTGCCTTCTGCCCATGCATGGATGGCCCCTGACCTCACGAATCGCGGGAAAACATGTTTACAAAAAAAAACGCATGCGCAGAAGGCTGTTACTAGGGAAGCCTTGCCATCCACATCGCTAAGGCCCAATCCACATTGCTGGGCTATCGCCGGGGGAAAAAGCCGAAAGTCGCGATCCGAAAAATGGGTGATGTTCCAATGATCCTGAAAGCTGAAACATCGCTAAGGCTGGAACATCGGCCATTTTTTGGGCCCTAGCGATCTAAGTGGAAAATCGAGCCCACATTGTTACTCAGTGTATTCTCTCATTTTCCTCATCTGCTTACCTGCTCCAGAAGGATAAAGTTTTCTACCAGTTTATCCAGATTTGCTGCATGAGTCACTTTCTTCATTTTCTTGTTTGTGTTGCTAGGCTTTCACAAAATCCTGAAATTGTGACTTAGATTAGTCCTCAAAATTCTAAGTAATTTTGTCTCTAAGTTCGTTTTCCTAAATGCATTGAATGAATTAATTTCTTGAATTTGTAAAGATAATATGGATAAATAAGTATATATTTCCTGTATCGTTCAGTTTTCTAATAGCCCAAATGTCCTGTTTTTCTCAATCTCTCTCCTCGCCTTACTTTACAACTCAAGTTATCGTAAAAGTTCTTCTACTTAAGCAATTTATTTAATTAAGCTAGTCAGTATATTGGATCCATTCTTTTTCACGCCCCTAGACTTAACTGTCCCTCGGTGATATTTTTCTAACCCTGTTTTTTTCTCTCCTTAAGACAACTTATATTTACATTACTCCAGTATCATTTCTATCTACAATTCCCACTCTCTCTCCCCTCAGGGATAGTTTTCCATCTCAAACTGCCCAGTCAGATGGCATTTTATCAACTCCCCCTCTGTAGCCCCTCGGGATAGTTTTCCATCTCTAACCCCCTCTATCCCGGGTTATCTCTCTCTCTCTATCTATCTCTATCCCAGCTTATCTCTCTCTCTCACGCTCTCTCTCTCTCTCTCTCTCTCTAGCCAAGGTTATCTCTCTCTCTCTCTCTTTCTCTATCCCAGGTTATATCTCTCTCTCTCTCTATACCAGGTTATATCTCTCTATCCCAGGTTATCTCTCTCTATCCCGGGTTATCTCTCTCTCTATCCTGGGTTATCTCCCCTCTCTATCTCTCTCTCTATCTATCCCGGGTTATCTCTCTCTCTCTATCCCAGGTTATCTCTCTCTCTCTCTATCCCAGGTTATCTCTCTCTCTCTCTCTCTCTCTATCTATCCCGGGTTATCGCTCTCTCTTTCTCTCTCTATCCCAGGTTATCTCTTACTATCCCAAGTTATATCTCTCTCTATCCCGGGTTATCTCTCTCTCTATCCTGGGTTATCTCCCCCTCTCTATCTCTCTCTCTATCTATCCCGGGTTATCTTTCTCTCTCTATCCCAGGTTATCTCTCTCTATCCCAGGTTATCTCTCTCTCTCTCTATCCCAGCTTATCTCTCTCTCTCTATCTATCTATCCCAGGTTATCTCTCTCTCTATATATCCCAGGTTATATTTCTCTCTCTCTCTCTCTCTCTCTCTCTCTATCCCAGGTTATCTCTCTCTCTATTCCGGGTTATCTCCCTCTCTCTCTCTCTCTCTCTCTCTATCCCAGGTTATCTCTCTCTCTATCCGAGGTTATATCTCTCTCTCTCTATCTATCTATCTAACTATCTATCTATCCCGGGTTATCGCTCTCTCTCTCTCCCTCTATCCCGGGTTATCTCTCTCTCTCTCTCTCTCTCTATCCCGGGTTATCTCTCTCTCTCTCTATCCCAGGTTATCTCTCTCTCTCTCTATCCCGGGTTATCTCTCTTAATCCCGGGTTATCTCTCTCTCTATCTCGGGTTATATTTCTTTCTCTATCTCTCAATCCCAGGTTATCTCTCTCTATTCTGGATTATATCTCTCTCTCTATTCCTATCCCGGGTTATCTTTCTCTCTCTCTGATACGTCCTTACTATAAAGTATAAATGCACACAAGGTCCATGCTTGAGAGAAGGTCAGTCTGTGACCTGTCCTTTATTTCTTAGCACTCAAGTGATGAAGGCGGGTGGAGCTTCCCCTTTTATACCTGAAGGTCCAGGTTAGGAGTGACTCCCACCTAGTGGTCATTGTTCTCACAGTGTACAATTTAGGTCAGATTATACATGGGTTACAATGCTGGTTGAATACATGACACTCTCTATCCCAGGTTATCACTCTCTCTCTCTATCCCGGGTTATCTCTCTCTCTCTCTCTCTCTCTATCTATCCCGGGTTATCTCTCCCTCTCTCTCTCTATCCCAGGTTATCTCCCTCTCTCTCCCTCTATCCCAGGTTGTCACTCTCAATCCCGGGTTATCTCTTTCTCTCTCTCTATCCTGGGTTGCCTCTCTCTCTCTCTCTCTGTCTCTCTCTATCCCGGGTTATCTCTCTCTCTCTCTCTCTGTATCTTGGGTTATCTCTCTCTCTCTATCTATCCCAGGTTATCTTTCTCTCTCTCTATCCCGGGTTATCTCTCTCTCTCTATCCCGGGTTATCTCTCTCTCTCTCTCTCTATCTATCCCAGGATACCTCTCTCTCTCTCTCTATCTATCTATCCCGGGTTATCTCTCTCTCTCTCTCTCTATCCCGGGTTATCTCTCTCTCTCTCTCTTTCTCTCTATCTATCTATCCCGGGTTTTATCTCTCTCTCTCTATCTATCCCGGATTATCTCTCTCTCTCTCTCTATCTCTCTATTCCAGGTTATCTCTCTCTCTATTCCGGGTTATCTCTCTCTCTCTCTCTCTCTCTCTCTATCCCAGGTTATCGCTCTCTCTCTTTCTCAATCCCGGGTTATCTCTCTTTCTCTCGCTCTATCCCGGGTTATCTCTCTCACTATCCCAGGTTATATCTTCTCTCTCTATCCAGGGTTATTTCTCTCTCTCTCTCTCGCTTTCTCGCTATATCCCGGGTAATATCTCTCTCTATCTCGGGTTATATCTCTCTCTCTGTCATGTATTCAACCAGCATTGTAACCCATGTATAATCTGACCTAAGTTGTACACTGTGAGAACAATTACCACTAGGTGGTGAACTTGTGGGAGACACTCCTAACCTGGACTTGCAGATATAAAAGGGGAAGCTCCACCCACTTCCATCACTTGAGTGCTATGGAATAAAGGATAGGTCACGGACTGACCTTCTCTCAAGCATGGGCCTTGTGTGCATTTATACTGTATGGTAACGACGTATCACTCTCTATCTCTCAATCCCGGGTTATCTCTCTCTCTCTCTCTATCCCAGGTTATCTCTCTATCTATCCCAGGTTGTATCTCTCTCTCTCTATCGATCTATCCCGGGTTATCGCTCTCTCTCTCTCTCTCTCTCTCTCGCTCTATCCTGGGTTATCTCTCTCTCTCTCTCTCTGCCGAGTTATCTTTCTCTCTCTCTATCCGGTTATCTCTCTCTCTCTATCCCGGGTTATCTCTCTCTCTCTAGCCCGGGTTATATCTCTCTCTCTCTCTCTCTCTATCCCGGGTTACCTCTTTCTCTCTCTCTCAATCCCGGGTTATCTCTCTTTCTCTCTCTCTATCCCGGGTTATCTCTCTCTATTCCGGGTTATCTTTCTCTCTCTATCTATCCCGGGTTATCTTTCTCTCTCTCTCTATCTCTATCCCGGGTTATCTCTCTCTCTCTCTCTATCCCGCGTTCTCTCTCTCTCTCTATCCCGCGTTCTCTCTCTCTCTCTCTATCCCGCGTTCTCTCTCTCTCTCTCTCTATCCTGCGTTCTCTCTCTCTCTCTCTCTCTATCCTGCGTTCTCTCTCTCTCTCTCTCTCTATCCTGCGTTCTCTCTCTCTCTCTCTCTCTATCCCGGGTTATCTCTCTCTCTCTCTCTCTATCCCGCGTTCTCTCTCTCTCTCTCTCTCAATCTATCCCGGGTTATCTCTCTCTCTCTCTCTCTATCCCGGGTTATCTCTCTCTCTCTCTCTCTCTATCCCGGGTTATCTCTCTCTATCCCGGGTTATCTCTCTCTCTCTCTATCCCGGGTTATCTCTCTCTCTCTCTCTCTCTATCCCGCGTTCTCTCTCTCTCTCTCTCTCTCAATCTATCCCGGGTTATCTCTCTCTCTCTCAATCTATCCCGGGTTATCTCTCTCTCTCTCTCTCTATCCCGGGTTATCTCTCTCTCTCTCTCTCTATCCCGGGTTATCTCTCTCTCTCTCTCTCTCTCTATCCCGGGTTCTCTCTCTCTCTCTCTCTCTCTCTATCCCGGGTTCTCTCTCTCTCTCTCTCTCTCTCTCTCTATCCCGGGTTCTCTCTCTCTCTCTCTCTCTCTCTCTATCCCGGGTTCTCTCTCTCTCTCTCTCTATCCCGGGTTCTCTCTCTCTCTCTCTCTATCCCGGGTTCTCTCTCTCTCTCACTCTCTCTCTCTATCCCGGGTTCTCTCTCTCTCTCTCTCTCTCTCTCTTTATCCCGGGTTCTCTCTCTCTCTCTCTCTCTCTCTCTCTATCCCGGGTTCTCTCTCTCTCTCTCTCTATCCCGGGTTATCTCTCTCTCTCTCTCTATCCCGGGTTATCTCTCTCTCTCTCTCTATCCCGGGTTATCTCTCTCTCTCTCTCTCTATCCCGGGTTATCTCTCTCTCTCTCTCTCTATCCCGGGTTATCTCTCTCTCTCTCTCTCTATCCCGGGTTATCTCTCTCTCTCTCTGTCTCTATCCTGGGTTATATATCTCTCTCTCTGTCTCTATCCTGGGTTATATATCTCTCTCTCTCTCTCTATCCTGGGTTATATATCTCTCTCTCTCTCTCTATCTCTATCCTGGGTTATATCTCTCTCTCTCTCTATCCTGGGTTATATCTCTCTCTCTCTCTATCCTGGGTTATATCTCTCTCTCTCTCTCTCTCTCTCTATCCTGGGTTATATCTCTCTCTCTATCCCGGGTTATCTCTCTCTCTCCCTCTATCCCGGGTTACCTCTCTCTCTCCCTCTCTCTCTATCCCGGGTTATCTCTCTCTCTCTCTCTATCCCGGGTTCTCTCTCTCTATCCCGGGTTATCTCTCTCTCTCTCTCTCTATCTCGGGTTATATCTCTCTCTCTCTATCCCGGGTTATCTCTCTCTCTCTCTCTCTCTATCCCGGGTTATCTCTCTCTCTCTCTCTATCCCGGGTTATCTCTCTCTCTCTCTCTATCCCGGGTTATCTCTCTCTCTCTCTCTCTCTATCCTGGGTTATCGCTCTCTCTCTCTCTCTCTATCCCGGGTTATCTCTCTCTCTCTCTCTCTCTATCCCGGGTTATCTCTCTCTCTCTCTCTATCCCGGGTTATCTCTCTCTCTCTCTCTCTCTCTATCCCGGGTTATCTCTCTCTCTCTCTATCCTGGGTTATCTCTCTCTCTCTCTCTCTATCCCAAGTTATCTCTCTCTCTCTCTATCCCGGGTTATCTCCCTCTCTCTCTCTCTCTCTCTCTACCCGGGTTATCTCTCTCTCTCTCTATCTGTCCCGGGTTTTATCTCACTCTCTCCATCTATCCCGGGTTATCGCTCCTTCTCTATCTATCTATCTATCCTGGGTTATCTCTCTCTCTCTCTCTCTAGCCTTGGTTATCTCTCTCTCTCTCTCGCTCCCGGGTTATATCTCATTCTCTCTCCCTCTATCCCGGGATATTTCTCGGGTGACGGAGTGGGACTAGCTGAGGTGCTCTTGCAGAGAGCCGGCACTGTCGAATGGCCTCCTTCTATGCTGTAACCATTTCATGATTCTCTATCTCTATTTATCCCGGTGTTTTTTTCACCTCCCCTTGTGTTGACCCGCGTTTCAACGTTATCAGGTGCCTTTTCAAGTATGGTGAAATAGATTTTTGATATAAGACTTGCATTTATATCGCACCTTTTGCCACGTCAGGACGACCCAAACCGCCTCGCAGCCAATGAAGCACTTTTTCTGAAGTGAAGTCAGTGTTGTTGCAACCTGGGAAAGGCGGCAGTCGATTTGCACACAGCAAGCTCCCACACACCACGCTGTGATCGTGAGCGGAGAGCGTGTTCCAGTGTTAGCCCCGGGCTGAGGGACTGACTGACCCCGGGCTGAGAGACTGACTGACCCCGGGCTGAGGGACTGACTGACCCCGGGCTGGGTGTTTCCCCGGGCTGAGGGACTGACTGACTGACCCAGGGCTGGGTGTTTCCCCGGGCTGAGGGACTGACTGACCCCAGGCTGAGGGACTGACTGACCCCGGGCTGAGTGAGGGACTGACCGCGGGCTGGGTGTTTCCCCGGGCTGAGGGATTGACTGACCCCGGGCTGAGTGAGGGACTGACCCCGGGCTGGGTGTTTCCCCGGGCTGAGGGACTGACTGACCCCAGGCTGAGGGACTGACTGACCCCGGGCTGAGTGAGGGACTGACCCCGGGCTGGGTGTTTCTCTGGGCTGAGGGACTGACTGACCCCGGGCTGGGGCACTGACTGCTCGCCCTCACTCACTATCCCCGCCCTCACAGACTGCCCTCACTCATTATCCCCGCCCTCACGAACTGCCCTTACTCATAATCCCCGCCCTCACTCACTATCCCCGCCCTCATTGACTGCCTTCACTCACTATCCCCGACCTCACGGACTGCCCTCGCTCACTATCCCCGCCCTCACTCACTAACCCCACCCTCATGGACTACCCTCACTCACTATCCCTGCCCTCACTCACTATCCCCACCCTCACGGACTGCCTCACTCACTATCCCTGCCCTCACTCACTATCCCTGCCCTCACTCACTATCCCTGCCCTCACGGACTGCCCTCACTCACTATCCCCGCCCTCACAGATGCCCTCACTCACTATCCCTGCCCTCACTCACTATCCCTGCCCTCACTCACTATCCCCGCCCTCACGGACTGCCCTCACTCACTATCCCCGCCCTCAGGGACTGCCCTCACTCACTATCCCCGACCTCACGGACTGCCCTCACTCACTATCCCTGCACTCACTCACTATCCCCGCCTTCACGGACTGCCCTCACTCACTATCCCTGCCCTCACGGACTGCCCTCACTCACTATCCCTGCCCTCACTCAATATCCCTGCCCTCACTCACTATCCCCGCCCTCACGGACTGCCCTTACTCACTATCCCCGCCCTCACGGACTGCCCTCACTCACTATCCCTGCCCTCACTCACTATCCCCGCCCTCACGGACTGCCCTCACTCACTATCCCCGCCCTCACGGACTGCCCTCACTCACTATCCCCGCCCTCACGGACTGCCCTCACTCACTATCCCCGCCCTCACGGACTGCCCTCACTCACTATCCCCGCCCTCACGGAATGCCCTCACTCACTATCCCCGCCCTCACGGACTGCCCTCACTCACTATCCCCGCCCTCACGGACTGCCCTCACTCACTATCCCCGCCCTCACGGACAGCCCTCACTCACTATCCCTGCCCTCACTCACTATCCCTGCCCTCACTCACTATCCCCGCCCTCACGGACTGCCCTCACTCACTATCCCCGACCTCACGGACTGCCCTCACTCACTATCCCCGCCCTCACTCACTATCCCTGCCCTCACGCACTGCCCTCACTCACTATCCCTGCCCTCACGGACTGCCCTCATTCACTATCCCCGCCCTCACGGACTGCCCTCACTCACTATCCCCGCCCTCACGGACTGCCCTCACTCACTATCCCCGCCCTCACGGACTGCCCTCACTCACTATCCCCGCCCTCACGGACTGCCCTCACTCACTATCCCTGCCCTCACTCACTATCCCTGCCCTCACTCACGATCCCTGCCCTCACGGACTGCCCTCACTCACTATCCCTGCCCTCACTCACTATCCCTGCCCTCACGGACTGCCCTCACTCACTATCCCTGCCCTCACGGACTGCCCTCACTCACTATCCCCGCCCTCACGGACTGCCCTCACTCACTATCCCTGCCCGCACTCACTATCCCTGCCCTCACTCACGATCCCTGCCCTCACGGACTGCCCTCACTCACTATCCCTGCCCTCACTCACTATCCCTGCCCTCACTCACTATCCCCGCCCTCACGGACTGCCCTCACTCACTATCCCTGCCCTCACTCACTATCCCTGCCCTCACGGACTGCCCTCACTCACTGTCCCCGCCCTCACGGACTGCCCTCACTCACTATCCCTGCCCTCACTCACTATCCCTGCCCTCACTCACTGTCCCCGCCCTCACGGACTGCCCTCACTCACTATCCCTGCCCTCACGGACTGCCCTCACTCACTATCCCCGCCCTCACGGACTGCCCTCACTCACTATCCCCGCCCTCACGGACTGCCCTCACTCACTATCCCTGCCCTCACGGACTGCCCTCACTCACTATCCCCGCCCTCACTCACTATCCCCGCCCTCACTCACTATCCCTGCCCTCACTCACTGTCCCCGCCCTCACGGACTGCCCTCACTCACTACCCCTGCCCTCACGGACTGCCCTCACTCACTATCCCTGCCCTCACTCACTATCCCTGCCCTCACGCACTGCCCTCACTCACTATCCCTGCCCTCACGGACTGCCCTCATTCACTATCCCCGCCCTCACGGACTGCCCTCACTCACTATCCCCGCCCTCACGGACTGCCCTCACTCACTATCCCCGCCCTCACGGACTGCCCTCACTCACTATCCCCGCCCTCACGGACTGCCCTCACTCACTATCCCTGCCCTCACTCACTATCCCTGCCCTCACTCACGATCCCTGCCCTCACGGACTGCCCTCACTCACTATCCCTGCCCTCACTCACTATCCCTGCCCTCACTATCCCTGCCCTCACGGACTGCCCTCACTCACTATCCCCGCCCTCACGGACTGCCCTCACTCACTATCCCTGCCCGCACTCACTATCCCTGCCCTCACTCACGATCCCTGCCCTCACGGACTGCCCTCACTCACTATCCCTGCCCTCACTCACTATCCCTGCCCTCACTCACTATCCCCGCCCTCACGGACTGCCCTCACTCACTATCCCTGCCCTCACTCACTATCCCTGCCCTCACGGACTGCCCTCACTCACTGTCCCCGCCCTCACGGACTGCCCTCACTCACTATCCCTGCCCTCACTCACTATCCCTGCCCTCACTCACTATCCCTGCCCTCACGCACTATCCCTGCCCTCACTCACTATCCCTGCCCTCACGGACTGCCCTCACTCACTATCCCCGCCCTCACGGACTGCCCTCACTCACTATCCCCGCCCTCACGGACTGCCCTCACTCACTATCCCTGCCCTCACGGACTGCCCTCACTCACTATCCCTGCCCTCAGGGACTGCCCTCACTCACTATCCCTGCCCTCACGGACTGCCCTCACTCACTATCCCTGCCCTCACTCACTATCCCTGCCCTCACGGACTGCCCTCACTCACTATCCCCGCCCTCACGGACTGCCCTCACTCACTATCCCTGCCCTCACTCACTATCCCTGCCCTCAGGGACTTCCCTCACTCACTATCCCCGCCCTCACGAACTGCCCTCACTCACTATCCCTGCCCTCACTCACTATCCCTGCCCTCACTCACTATCCCCGCCCTCACGGACTGCCCTCACTCACTATCCCTGCCCTCACTCACTATCCCTGCCCTCACGGACTGCCCTCACTCACTATCCCTGCCCTCACGGACTGCCCTCACTCACTATCCCTGCCCTCACTCACTATCCCTGCCCTCACTCACTATCCCCGCCCTCACGGACTGCCCTCACTCACTATCCCTGCCCTCACTCACTATCCCTGCCCTCACGGACTGCCCTCACTCACTATCCCTGCCCTCACTCACTATCCCTGCCCTCACGGACTGCCCTCACTCACTATCCCTGCCCTCACTCACTATCCCTGCCCTCACTCACTATCCCCGCCCTCACGGACTGCCCTCACTCACTATCCCTGCCCTCACTCACTATCCCTGCCCTCACGGACTGCCCTCACTCACTATCCCTGCCCTCACGGACTGCCCTCACTCACTATCCCTGCTCTCACTCACTATCCCTGCCCTCACTCACTATCCCCGCCCTCACTTACTATCCCTGCCCTCACGGACTGCCCTCACTCACTATCCCTGCCCTCACGGACTGCCCTCACTCACTATCCCTGCCCTCACGGACTGCCCTCACTCACTATCCCTGCCCTCAGGGACTGCCCTCACTCACTATCCCTGCCCTCACGGACTGCCCTCACTCACTATCCCTGCCCTCACTCACTATCCCTGCCCTCACGGACTGCCCTCACTCACTATCCCCGCCCTCACGGACTGCCCTCACTCACTATCCCTGCCCTCACGGACTGCCCTCACTCACTATCCCTGCCCTCAGGGACTGCCCTCACTCACTATCCCCGCCCTCACGGACTGCCCTCACTCACTATCCCTGCCCTCACTCACTATCCCTGCCCTCACTCACTATCCCCGCCCTCACGGACTGCCCTCACTCACTATCCCTGCCCTCACTCACTATCCCTGCCCTCACGGACTGCCCTCACTCACTATCCCTGCCCTCACGGACTGCCCTCACTCACTATCCCTGCCCTCACTCACTATCCCTGCCCTCACTCACTATCCCCGCCCTCACGGACTGCCCTCACTCACTATCCCTGCCCTCACTCACTATCCCTGCCCTCACGGACTGCCCTCACTCACTATCCCTGCCCTCACTCACTATCCCTGCCCTCACGGACTGCCCTCACTCACTATCCCTGCCCTCACTCACTATCCCTGCCCTCACTCACTATCCCCGCCCTCACGGACTGCCCTCACTCACTATCCCTGCCCTCACTCACTATCCCTGCCCTCACGGACTGCCCTCACTCACTATCCCTGCTCTCACTCACTATCCCTGCCCTCACTCACTATCCCCGCCCTCACTCACTATCCCTGCCCTCACGGACTGCCCTCACTCACTATCCCTGCCCTCACTCACTATCCCTGCCCTCACTCACTATCCCTGCCCTCACGGACTGCCCTCACTCACTATCCCTGCCCTCACTCACTATCCCTGCCCTCACGGACTGCCCTCACTCACTGTCCCCGCCCTCACGGACTGCCCTCACTCACTATCCCTGCCCTCACTCACTATCCCTGCCCTCACTCACTATCCCTGCCCTCACGGACTGCCCTCACTCACTATCCCTGCCCTCACTCACTATCCCTGCCCTCACTCACTATCCCTGCCCTCACGGACTGCCCTCACTCACTATCCCTGCCCTCACTCACTATCCCTGCCCTCACTCACTATCCCCGCCCTCACTCACTATCCCTGCCCTCACGGACTGCCCTCACTCACTATCCCCGCCCTCACGGACTGCCCTCACTCACTATCCCCGCCCTCACTCACTATCCCTGCCCTCACTCACTATCCCTGCCCTCACGGACTGCCCTCACTCACTATCCCTGCCCTCACGGACTGCCCTCACTCACTATCCCTGCCCTCACTCACTATCCCCGCCCTCACGGACTGCCCTCACTCACTATCCCCGCCCTCACGGACTGCCCTCACTCACTATCCCTGCCCTCACTCACTATCCCTGCCCTCACGGACTGCCCTCACTCACTATCCCTGCCCTCACGGACTGCCCTCACTCACTATCCCTGCCCTCACTCACTATCCCTGCCCTCACTCACTATCCCTGCCCTCACGGACTGCCCTCACTCACTATCCCTGCCCTCACTCACTATCCCCGCCCTCACGGACTGCCCTCACTCACTATCCCTGCCCTCACTCACTATCCCTGCCCTCACTCACTATCCCTGCCCTCACGGACTGCCCTCACTCACTATCCCCGCCCTCACGGACTGCCCTCACTCACTATCCCCGCCCTCACTCACTATCCCTGCCCTCACTCACTATCCCTGCCCTCACGGACTGCCCTCACTCACTATCCCTGCCCTCACTCACTATCCCTGCCCTCACTCACTATCCCTGCCCTCACTCACTATCCCTGCCCTCACGGACTGCCCTCACTCACTATCCCTGCCCTCACTCACTATCCCCGCCCTCACGGACTGCCCTCACTCACTATCCCTGCCCTCACTCACTATCCCTGCCCTCACTCACTATCCCTGCCCTCACGGACTGCCCTCACTCACTATCCCTGCCCTCACTCACTATCCCTGCCCTCACTCACTATCCCTGCCCTCACGGACTGCCCTCACTCACTATCCCTGCCCTCACTCACTATCCCCGCCCTCACGGACTGCCCTCACTCACTATCCCTGCCCTCACTCACTATCCCTGCCCTCACTCACTATCCCCGCCCTCACGGACTGCCCTCACTCACTATCCCCGCCCTCACTCACTATCCCCGCCCTCACTCACTATCCCCGCCCTCACGGACTGCCCTCACTCACTATCCCTGCCCTCACTCACTATCCCTGCCCTCACGGACTGCCCTCACTCACTATCCCTGCCCTCACTCACACTCCCGCGACGGACAGGCAGGCTCAGCCGGCTGCTCCAATTCAATCCCAGGGGGAGGGGGAGGTGACTGATGGCAGCCTGCCATCACCCCATCAAAATAAACAATGCGCTCGGCACTTGCAGGGACAAACGTTATCCTTTTATATGTAGATTTGTTTTTAGAATGTTGTCATTTTTCTCCCTAGAGTGATGGATGGGGAGCCTGAGCGAAACCGTGCCCCCCCCGCCATCCGAGGTGGTACGGGCCGGATTCAAACTCGCCGCGGCGGTTGGAAATGGCGCGAGGCGAGCGTTCATTTAATTCATTAATTACTCATCGTACTCTAATAATGACTATTCATTACTCTTCAATACTCTAATTAGTGCTCTATGCATCACTCTATTCATTACTCTCTACGCTATCCATTACTTGATTCATTACACCAATAATAACTATTCATTATTCTTCATTATTCTATTCATTTCTCTTAATTACTCCATTCAGTTGTCTGTTCATTACTCATAGAAACATAGAAAATAGGTGCAGGAGTAGGCCATTCGGCCCTTCGAGCCTGCACCACCATTCAATAAGATCATGGCTGATCATTCCCTCAGTACCCCTTTCCTGCTTTCTCTCCATACCCCTTGATCCCTTTAGTCGGAAGGGCCATATCTAACTCCCTCTTGAATATATCCAATGAACTGGCATCAACAACTCTCTGCGGCAGGGAATTCCACAGGTTAACAACTCTCTGAGTGAAGAAGTTTCTCCTCATCTCAGTCCTAAATGGCTTAACCCCTTATCCTAAGACTGTGACCCCTGGTTCTAGACTTCCCCAACATCGGGAACATTCTTCCCGCATCTAACCTGTCCAGTCCCGTCAGAATCTTATACGTTTCTATGAGATCCCCTCTCATCCTTCTAAACTCCAGTATAAAGGTCCAGTTGATCCAGTCTCTCATATGTCAGTCCCGCCGTCCCGGGAATCAGTCTGGTGAACCTTCGCTGCGCTCCCTCAATAGCAAGAATGTCCTTCCTCAGAAACTGAACACAATGTTCCAGGTGAGGCCTCACCAAGGCCCTGTACAATTGCAGTGAGACCCCCCTGCTCCTATACTCAAAGCCCCTAGCTATGAAGGCCAACATGCCATTTGCCTTCTTCACCGCCTGCTGTACCTGTGTGCCCACTTTCAATGACTGATGAACCATGACACCCAGGTCTCGTTGCACCACTCCTTTTCCTAATCTGCCGCCATTCAGATAATATTCTGCCTTCGTGTTTTTGCCACCAAAGTGGATAACCTCACATTTATCTACATTATACCGCATCTGCCATGCATTTGCCCACTCACCTAACCCGTCCAAATCACCCTGCAGCCTCTTAGCATCCTCCTCACAGCTCACACTGCCACCCAGTTTAGTGTCATCTGCAAACTTGGAGATATTACACTCAATTCCTTCATCCAAATCATTAATATATATTGTAAAGAGTTGGGATCCCAGCACTGAGCCTTGCGGCACTCTACTAGTCACTGCCTCCCATTCCGAAAAGGACCCGTTTATCCCTTTCTGCTTCCTATCTGCCAACCAATTCTCTATCCACGCCCGTACATTACCCCCAATACCATGTGCTTTGATTTTGCACACCAATCTCTTATGTGGGACCTTGTCAAAGACCTTTTGAAAGTCCAAATACACCATATCCACTGGTTCTCCCTTGTCCACTCTACTAGTTACATCCTCAAAAAATTCCAGAAGATTTGTCAAGCATGATTTCCCTTTCATAAATCCATGTTGACTTAGACCGATCCTGTCACTGCTTTCCAAATGCTCTATTCATTACTCTTAATTACTATATTCAGTACTCTATTCATTACTCTATTCATTATACTTAATTACTTTATTCATTACTCTCTACTCTATTCAATTCTCTTAGTTACTCTATTCAGTAATCTATTCATTACTCTATTCATTATTCTTAATTACACTAGTCATTACTCTCTTCTCATCTTAGACAGCCCCTCGGAGTCGAGGATGACTTGCTTCCACAGTAATATGGGTTTTCAGGTGACTGATGTGACCAATGCAGGACCGACAGTCTCTGTCACAGGTGGGGCAGACGGTGGTTGAAGGCACGGGTGGGTGGGGTGCTTGGGTTGTCATGCGCTCTTTCCTCTGAGAGACCTGGGGGTCCTTGTGCATGAAACACAAAAAGTTAGTATGCAGATACAGCAAGTGATCAGGAAGGCTAATGGAATGTTGGCCTTTATTGCAAGGGGGATAGAGTATAAAAGCAGAGAAGTCCTGCTACAACTGTACAGGATATTGGTGAGACCACACCTGGAGTACTGCATACACTTTTGGTCTCCATATTTAAGGAAGGATATACTTACATTGGAGGCAGTTCAGAGAAGGTTCACTCGGTTGATTCCGGAGATGAGGGGGCTGACATATAAGGATAGGTTGAGTAAGTTGGGCTTATACACATTGGAGTTCAGAAGAATGAGAAGCGATCTTACTGATATTTCCCCTTGTGGGGGAAACTAAAACTAGGGAACACAAGGGGCCGCCCATTTAAAACTGAGATGAGGAAGAATTTCTTCTCTCTGAGGGTTGTAAATCTGTGGAATTCTCTGCCCCAGAGAGCTGTGGAGACAGGGTCATTGAATATATTTAAGGCGGAGATAGACAGATTTTTGAATGATAAGGGAGTAAAGGGTTATGGGGAGCGGGCAGGGAAGTGGAGCTGAGTCCATGATCAGATCAGCCATGATCTTATTGAATGGCGGAGCAGGCTCGAGGGGCCAAATGGCCGACTCCTGCTTCTATTTCTTATCTTCATATGTCGGTCATAATGGAGGCGGATGTGCGGTGGTATGAAGAAGTTCGCTGTCTATAGGGGTGGCAGCGGGGTGGCCATCGCTGTCAGTCATCAGCGTAGCGCTGATGACATCATCACGGCACCGCGTCACCACGGCTCTCCCCTTCACTTAAAGGGGAGAGCCTGCGCGACTCTTAAAGTTCAGTCCTCTGGGCCACCAGGGAGGCTTTCGGTCGGGCCTGCCGCCTGGCACCCAAGAGGGGGAGGGCCAGGCTGCCTGTTGGCGGCCCAGCCAAACCCGGGGGCATGATAGTCGGGCCGATCTGGCAGTCAGCTGACCAAAAAAGAAAC
The DNA here is from genome assembly GCF_044704955.1 of Pristiophorus japonicus. Lineage (NCBI taxonomy): Eukaryota > Metazoa > Chordata > Chondrichthyes > Pristiophoridae > Pristiophorus > Pristiophorus japonicus. The sequence goes on from NC_091977.1 coordinate 5,479,389, forward strand.
ATGGCGGCAGCAGCAGTAGGCCCTCCCCCTATAATGGAAGCCGCACTGCCATTTTACAAGGACTACAGCCTCACTGCACCGGAAGAAAAAGCTGCTTTCGGCATTGCGCGGCGGGAGCAAGATTTTTTCGGTAGAATTTTGCCGTCGGTGGCGGTGGAGATGGGGGGTGGGGATCATCGTCGGTGTGCGCTCTGATGACGCACTAAGGACGGATCGGCAGCAGCGGAGCAGAGGGGGGAGGGGGAGCAGGGGTCACTACCAGGATGCCGCAGGAACGGAATTTTAAAAATGGCGGCCATTACACAAAAAAATCAGTGGCCATTGCACTCTGCAACATGACCGCCGATTTCCAGCAGTAATCGGCCTTCAGGGAAGGGGCAATTTCGGCATCTATGAGTTCTGGTTTTGGTATTATCCCATTGCCATTTTCCTGCCTTTGCCCATACTCTTTAATTCGCCTGTGTGTGCTAACTTTGAAGGGAGGGGGGGGCTATAAAAAGATACTGCTGATTTTTTGCTCAGAAAATGTGTTAACGAATAGAAAGAATTCTCATTATCACCAAAGCTTTCAGAGAATAGTCAGAATAAGTTAAATGAAACAAAGAAACATAGAAAATAGGTGCAGGAGCAGGCCATTCGGCCCTTCGAGCCTGCACCCCCATTCAATATGATCATGGCTGATCATGCAACTTCAGTACCCCACTCCTGCCTTCTCTCCATACCCCCTGATCCCTTTAACCGTAAGGGCCACATCTAACTCCCTTTTGAATAAATCCAACGAACTGGACTCAACAACTTTCTGTGGTAGAGAATTCCACAGGTTCACCACTCTCTGGGTGAAAAAGTTTCTCTTCATCTCGGCTTACCCCTTATCCTTAGACTGTGACCCCTGGTTCTGGACTTCCCCAACATCGGGAACATTCTTCCTACATAAGAACATAACATAAGAATTAGGAACAGGAGTAGGCCATCTAGCCCCTTGAGCCTGCTCCGCCATTCAAAAAGATCATGGCTGATCTGGCCGTGGACTCAGCTCCACTTACCCGCCCACTCCCCATAACCCTTAATTCCCTTATTGGTTAAAAATCTAACCTGCATCTAACCTGTCCAATCCCGTCAGAATTTTATATGCTTCTATGAGATCCTCTCTCATCCTTCTATATTTCTGTGAATATTAGCCTAGTCGATCCAGTCTTTCTTCATATGTCAGTCCTGCCATCCCGGGAATCAGTCTGGTGAACCTTCGCTGCACTCCCTCAATAGCAAGAATGTCCTTCCTCAGATTAGGAGACTAAAACTGCACACAATACTCAAGGTGTGATCTCGCCTGTACAACTGCAGCAAGACCTCCCTGCTCCTTTACTCAAATCCTCTCGCTATGAAGGCCAACATGCCATTTGCCTTCTTCACCACCTGCTGTACCTGCATGCCTACTTTCAATGACTGATGTACATGACACCCAGGACTCGTTACACCTCCCCTTTTACTGATCTGTCACTATTCAGATAATATTCTGCCTTCCTGTTTTTGCCCCCAAAGTGGATAACCTTACATTTATCCACATTATACTGCATCTGCAATGCATTTGCCCACTCACCTAACCTGTCCAAATCACCCTGCAGCCTCTTAGCATCCTCCTCACAGCTCACACTGCCACCCAGCTTAGTGTCATTTGCAAACTTGGAGATATTTCATTCAATTCCTTCGTCTAAATCATTAATGTATATTGTAAATATCTGGGGTCCCAGCACTGAACCCTGCGGTATCCCACTAGTCACTGCCTGCCATTCTGAAAAGGACCCGTTTATTCCCATTCTTTGCTTCCTGTCTGCCAACCAGCTCTATATCCACGTCAGTACATTACCCCCAATACCATGTGCCTTAATTTTGCACACTAATCTCTTGTGTGGGACCTTGTCAAAAGCCTTTTGAAAGTCCAAATACACCACATCCACTGGTTCTCCCTTATCCACTCTACTAGTTACATGCTCAAAAAATTCTAGAAGATTTGTCAAGCGTGATTTCCCTTTCATAAATCCATGCTGACTTGGACTGATCCTGCCACTGCTTTCCAACTGTGCTGCTATTACATCTTTAATTATTAATTCCAGCATCTTTCCGAACACTCTCCAGTTCTGACCAAGGGTTGTGATGTATGTAGCACTCAAATCACTGACTCCACACGGTCTGGTGTTGTAGTAACTGCTGTGACCTTAGTCCTTTATTGTCTGACTGCAGAGTGCCTCTCAGGTGTGCTGGGCAGCCTTTTATACTCTGTCTCGCAGGTACTTCCAGGTCTCCCATCACAGCGCCCTCTGTGGCGCACCATTGTACTTATACATTTAATGTACCTGGGCAATACATAATAAGGGTCATCGACCCGAAACGTTAACTCTGCTTCCTCTCCACAGATGCTGCCTGACCCGCTGAGATTTCCAGCATTTTCTGGTTTTAGTCCAGATTCCAGCATCCGCAGTATTTTGCTTTTGTCTGTCATTTTCATATTGCTGCTACGCTCTCTTTACCACGTTCAACAACTTGCATTTATATAGTGCCTTTAACGTAGCAAAACGTCCCAAAACACTTCACAAGATCATTATTAATCAAAATTTGACACCGAACCACGGAAGGAGCTAATCAGGGCAGAGGAACAAAAGCTTGGTCAAAGATCGTCTTAAAGAGGAGAGAGAGAATTAGAGGTTTAGGGAGGGAGTTCCAGAGCTTGGGGCCTAGGCAGCTGAAGGCATGGCCACTGATGGTTGAGTGATTAAAATCAGGAATACACAAGAGACCAGAATTGGAGACGGCAGAGTTTCAAAGGCATTGTGAGGCTGGAGGGGATTACATAAATAGGGAGGGGGGGGGGGCGAGGCCATGGAGGGATTTAAAAACAAGGATGAGAATTTTAAAATGGAGGCGTTGCCGGACCGGGAGCCAATGCAGGTCAGCGAGCACAGGGGGTGATGGGGGAGCAGGACTTGGTGCGAGTTAAGATTCTGCTTCTGTCTGTCTCATCATCTGGTCTCTCTCTCTCTCTCTCTCTCTGCCTCTGCTCATCTCTATCTTTCTTTTCTCTTCAATCTATTTGTGCAACATTCTGTTTTTTTTCTCTTTGCTTTTTCATTTCTGACACGTGTTCTCTCGTTTCAGGTGGAAAGTGGGGGTTGCATATCTCACTTTCAGGATTCAATTCTCTTAAAGCTGCACGTAAAGTACAATGTTAGAAAATGCCGCTGAGAGTTCAGCAGCCTGTGACTAAAGTTACAGAAGGTAAACCATGGATAACTGATTATCCCACAAGGCAAGTACACCATGCAAGCCCACATTTCACAGTGGTTTCTATTTCTGTAAACAATGGAATACCCATCATCATCATATCATCATGGGCAGTCCCTCGGAATCGAGGAAGACTTACTTCCACTCTAAAACTGAGTCCTTAGGTGACTGAACAGTCCAATACAAGAACCACAGTCTCTGTCACAGGTGGGACAGATAGTCGTTGAGGGAAGGGGAGGGTGGGACTGGTTTGCCACACGCTCCTTCCGCTGCCTGCGCTTGGTTTCTGCATGCTCTCGGCGATGAGACTCGAGGTACTCAGCGCCCTCCCGGATGCACTTCCTCCACTTAGGGCGGTCTTTGGCCAGGGACTCTCAGGTGTCGGTGGGGATGTTGCACTTTATCAGGGAGGCTTCGAGGGTGTCCTTGTAACGTTTCCTCTGCCCACCTGGGGCTCGTTTGCCGTGAAGGAGTTCCGAGTAGAGCGCTTGCTTTGGGAGTCTCGTGTCGGGCATGCGGACAATGTGGCCTGCCCAGCGGAGCTGATCAAGTGTGGTCAGTGCTTCAATGCTGGGGATGTTGGCCTGGTCGAGGACGCTAACGTTGGTGCGTCTGTCCTCCCAGGGGATTTGCAGGATCTAGCAGACACATTGTCGGTGGTATTTCCCCAGCGACTTGAGGGGTCTATTTCTGTGAACAATGGAATACCATGCCGTGATTGAACCACATGCTGAATGATGTTGTGAATCTCAAGTGATATTAAGTTTCTCAGTCTCAGAGACTGCATAATAGGGGTAGTTTTATGAGGTTGTGCTGCTGCCTTGCCCTCCAATGCTACATATCGAAAACTCACCATACCCCGCTCATCATTTTACAACCTTTAATGGTGGACTGGTAAAATTATCCATAATTCCTTTGGTCGATGGAGACGTGCCGTGGTGAAGGACTGCTGCGTACTCAGTAACATGGTCACTTGGAGTTCGAGGCAAGGCTTGCAGGCTCGTTAATAGAAAGCAGCAAGCGATGTCTCGAACAATGTTTGATTGTAAAAATATTGAATTCCAAGACAGGCTCAAAAATGTGTAACAATGCATTGTAACTGATGCAAAGCATGAGCACAGTCAATATCTACTGAGAAGGTTCTCCTGAAATGATGAAATTACATACTGGGATAAAAGGTGTCAGTTGTGGTTCCATGGATGAGCCGTCAAAAAAAACATGTTAAGCTGTCAGCTTGAGTTTGAAAGCAATCATGTGGGATACACAGGAACACAGATTAGCACAGCTCTGCTCCCTCATTCAAGACCACGACGCTCATAAACATTCTGGATTGACACTAGTTTTCTCGCCACGGCCATTTAGACTGTAAAAGAGTGGAACATGTGTGTTCTGTATGTGAACCTTTCCTGTGTGTAAGACTTGCCACCAGAGGGCACACCTGTGGGAGACCTAGGGGTCACCTGTGTGTATCCTGGAGCAAGCAGGTATAAAAGGCAGGCCAGCACATTACTGCCTCACTTCGGAGTTATATTAAAGAGACCAAGGTCACAGTGGTTTGAGTTTACAACATAGCCTCGTGGAGTCATTCTGAACATAGCAACTGGCGACGAGTTACAGATCACAAACTTTCACGCGGAAATGGCTGCTGATGGTATTCTTGGGAGATTTATTGAGGGTGATGATTGGGAAGCCTTCATTGAGCACCTCAACCAGTACTTTGTGGCCAACAAATTGGACACGGCTGAAACAGCGATCAAGTGCAGGGCGATTCTTCTCACCGTATGTGGGTCATCGGTATATGGCCTCCTTAAGAATTTGCTGGCACCAGCCAAACTAACGGACAAATCATACGCAGAGCTGTGCACGCTGGCTAAGGCATATCTCAAGCCAAAGGAGAGCATCCTGATGGCCAAGTACCACTTTTATATGCACTGTCGCTCCGAAGGCCAGGATGTGGCGAGTTTTGTCGCCGACCTAAGACGCCTTGCAGGGCAGTGCGACTTTGCAGGATCCTTGGGGGAAATGTTGCAGGACTTTTTCGTGCTTGGAATTGGCCATGAGGGCATCCTTTGCAAGCTTCTGTCTGCCGAATCCCGAGATTCCTAGAAATGGCAGAAAACACCAGTGGGAGTTGTGTACTGACCACCAAACAGCAGTAGTGAGGTTGGGGACAGCATCAAACAACAAATTAGGGAAGCGTGCAATAAAGGTACAGCAGTTATCATGGGCGACTTTGATCTACATATAGATTGGGCTAACCAAACTGGTAGCAATGCGGTGGAGGAGGATTTCCTGGAGTGTATTAGGGATGGTTTTCTCGACCAATATGTCGAGGAACCAACGAGAGGGCTGGCCATCCTAGACTGGGTGATGTGTAATGAGAAATGACTAATTAGCAATCTTGTTGTGCGAGGCCCCTTGGGAAAGAGTGACCATAATATGGTAGAATTCTTTATTAAGATGGAGAGTGACACAGTTAACTCAGAGACTAAGGTCCTGAACTTAGGGAAAGGTAACTTCGATGGTATGAGACATGAATTGGCTAGAATAGACTGGCGAATGATACTTAAAGGGTTGATGGTGGATAGGCAATGGCAAACATTTAAAGATCACATGGATGAACTTTAACAATTGTACATCCCTGTCTGGAGTAAAAATAAAACGGGTAAAGTGACTCAACCGTGGCTAACAAGGGAAATTAAGGATAGTGTTAAATCCAAGGAAGAGGCATATAAATTGGCCAGAAAAAGCTGCAAACCTGAGGACTGGGAGAAATTTAGAATTCAGCAGAGGAGGACAAAGGGTTTAATTAGGAGGGGGAAAATAGAGTATGAGAGGAAGCTTGCTGGGAACATAAAAACTGACTGCAAAAGCTTCTATAGATATGTGAAGAGAAAAAGATTAGTGAAGACAAATGTAGGTCCCTTGCAGTCAGAATCAGGTGAATTTATAATAGGGAACAAAGAAATGACAGACCAATTGAACAAATACTTTGGTTCTGTCTTCACGAAGGAAGACACAAATAACCTTCCGGAAATACTCGGGGACCGAGGGTCGAGCGAGAAGGGGGAACTGAAGGAAATCCTTATTAGTCAGGAAATTGTGTTAGGGAAATTGATGGGATTGAAGGCCAATAAATCCCCAGGGCCTGATAGCCTTGCTCAGATAGAAACATAGAAAATAGGTGGAGGAGTAGGCCATTCGGCCCTTCGAGCCTGCACCACCATTCAATAAAATCATGACTGATCATTCACCTCAGTACCCCTTCCCTGCTTTCTCTCCATACTCCTTGATCCCTTTGGCCGTAAGGGCCATATCTAACTCCCTCTTGAATATATCCAACGAACTGGCCTCAACAACTTTCTGTGGTAGAGAATTCCACAGGTTAATAACTCTCTGAATGAAGAAGTTTCTCCTCATCTTGGTCCTAAATGGCCTACCCCTTATCCTTAGACTGTGTCCCCTGGTTCTGGAGTTCCCCAACATCGGGAACATTCTTCCTGCATCTAACCTGTCCAGTCCCGTCAGTATTTTATATGTTTCTATGAGATCCCCTCTCATTCTTCTAAACTCCAGTGAATTCAGGCCCAGTCGATCCAGTCTCTCCTCATATGTCAGTCCTGCCATCCCGGAAATCAGTCTGATGAGGAGAAACTTCTTCATTCAGAGAGTTATTAACCTGTGGAATTCTCTACCACAGAAAGTTGTTGAGGCCAGTTCGTTGATATATTCAAGAGGGGGTTAGATATGGCCCTTACGGCCAAAGGGATCAAGGGGTATGGAGAGAAAGCAGGGAAGGGGTACTGAGGTGAATGATCAGTCATGATCTTATTGAATGGTGGTGCAGGCTCGAAGGGCCGAATGGCCTACTCCTGCACCTATTTCCTATGTTTCTATCTGAGCAAGGCCATCACGATAGCCCAGACCTTCACATCCACGAGCGACAACACGAAGCAGATATCTTCCCAGAATCGAGGCTCACCAGCAAGTACTGTGGTTAAAATAATGCCTTCAGCAGGCAGGACCGTACATGGTAGGGCCCACACGGTCGCAGAAGCCAGGCCTAGGGTGACTCAGAGGCCACTGGGGAGAGCTAATGTGAATCAATTAACACCATGCTGGCGCTGCGAGGGCAGTCACAGAGCCCATCAATGTCGTTCTGAGCACTACATGTGCAGGGGCTGTGGAACAAAGGGGCACCTCCAGCGATTGTGCAAGTGACCTCGGTCTCACCACGTGGCAAAATCAGCAGAGAGCAACCGATCCAGCCTGGATCACGCTGGATGAGCAGGAGAGGCAACTCAAAGGAAGTGTATGGGGTACACACCTTCACCACCAAAAGCTCTCCAATAATGTTAAAAGTCAAACTTAACGGCATTGCAGTCTCCATGGAACTGGACACGGGAGCAAGCCAATCAATTATGAGCCAGAAGGCCTTTGAGAAACTGTGGAGTAACAAGCCACAGAGGCCAAAGCTGAGCTTGATTCACACTTACACCAAAGAACTCATACCTGTTATCGGCAGTGCGTCAGTGAAAGTATCGTATGACGGAATGGTGCATGATTTACCACTATTGCACCAAGCGATGGCCCTATGCTGTTCGGCAGGAGCTGGCTAGGCAAGATCCGGTGGAACTGGGACGACATCAAAGCACTGTGCTCAGCGGATGGTGCCCCGTGCGCCCAGGTGCTAAACAAATTCCCGGCGTTATTTGAGCCAGGCATTGGCAACTTCACAGGCGCCAAAGTGCAGATCCACCTTGTCCCTGGGGCACGGCCCGTTCATCCCAAGGCCCGAGCAGTTCCATATATGATGCGAGAGAAAGTCGAAATCGAGCTGGACAGCCTTCAACGAGAGGGAATCATATCGCCAGTCGAGTTCAACGAGTGGGCCAGCCCAATTGTGCCGGTACTAAAGAGCGATGGGACGGTCAGAATCTGTGGGGACTACAAGGTGACGATCATCCGAGTCTCATTACAGGACCAGTACCCACTACCCAAAATGGAGGACCTATTCGCAACACTAGCAGGGGGAAAGTCGTTCACCAAGCTGGATCTAACCTCTGCTTACGTGACACAGGAGCTGGCTGAACTGTCAAAGAAGTTGACGTGCATCAACACGCACAAAGGACTGTTCGTGTACCACAGATGCCTCTTTGGGATTCGCTCGGCGGCGGCTATCTTCCAGAGGGACATGGAGAGTCTGCTGAAATCGGTTCCATGTACAGTGGTGTTCCAGGACGACATCCTGATCACTGGCCGCAACACCACCGAACACTCGCACAACCTGGAAGAGGATCTAAAGCAACTGGATAGAGTGGGACTCAGGCTGAAATGCTCCAAGTGTGTTTTTCTGCTGCCATTGGTCGAATTTCTGGAGAGAAAGATTGTGGCCGACGGCATCAGACCCATGGACTCCAAGACGGAGGCCATCAAGGATGCACCCAGACCACAGAACGTGACGGAGCTGCGCTCGTTCCTGCGACTCCTCAACTATTTTGGTAACTTTCTACCGGGGTTGAGCACTTGGCTGGAATCCTTGCATTTGCTGCTACGCAAGGGTGATGACTGGGTTTGGGGTAAGTCTCAAGAAACAGCCTGTAACAAGGCCAGAAACCTGCTATGCTCCAACAAATTACTTGTATTGTATGACCCATGTAAACGTTTAGTACTAGCTTGTGATACGTCGTCGTACGGGGTCGGTTGTGAGTTACAGCAAGCCAATGTGTCGGGCAAACTGCAACCGTTGCATATGTGTCCAGAAGTTTATCCAAGGCTGAAAGAGCCTACAGCATGGTTGAGAAAGAAGCCTTGTGTATACGGGGTTAAGAAAATGCACCAATATCTATTTGGTCTCCGGTTCGAACTCGAAACCGACCACAAACCGCTTACTTCACTGCTCTCAGAAAGCAAAGGTATCAACACCAATGCTTTGTCCCGTATCCAAAGATGGGCACTAACATTGTCTGCGTATGACTATGTAATCCGCCACAGACCAGGTACAGAGAACTGCGCTGATGCCCTCAGTCGGTTGCCATTGCCCACCGCCGGGGTGGAAATGGCGCAACCCGCAGACTTGCTTCTGGTGATGGACGCTTTTGAGAGCGAGGGGTCACCTGTCACGGCTCGCCAGATCAGGACCTGGACCGGCCAAGACCCCCTGTTATCACTAATAAAAAGATGCATCCTCAATGGGAGCTGGTTGGGGGTTCGCGGGGAAATGCAAGAGGAAATTAAGCCTTTTCACTGACGCAAGGACGAACTGTCAGTCCAGTCGAATTGCCTCCTATCGAGGGAATTGCGTGATTTTGCCCAAAAAGGGCAGGGAAACGTTTATACGCGACCTACACAGTACCCACCCAGGCATTGTCATGATGAAGGCTGTAATGTCCTTACACACTACTATAAATTCACATGAGGCACATTCTGCAGACAAGGTCACTCTGTGACGTGAACCCCTTTATTCCCAGGACCAAGAAGTGATGACCCTGCATGGGACCTCCCTTTATATATCTGGATGACCAGGTGAGGAGTGTCTCCCACAAGTTCACCCCCTGTGGTCAAGGTGTGCATTTCTTAGGTGTACACAGCATGCAGCGTTGTTACATGAAGGTTACATACATGACGAAGGCTATCGCCAGGTCGTATGTTTGGTGGCCCGGCATTGACTCCGAATTAGAGTCAGGCGTACACCGATGCGACACTCGCTCACAGCTGAGCAACGCACCCAGGGAGGCAACACTGAGTCTGTGGTCATGGCCCTCCAAACCGTGGTCCAGGGTCCACGTAGACTTCGCTGACCCCTTTCTAGGGAAGATGTTTCTAGTAGCAGTGGACGCTTAATCAAAATGGATTGAATGTATTATAATGTCATCATGTACGTCCACTGCCACCATTGAAAGCCTCAGGGCCATGTTTACTACCCATGGGTCACTCGCCGTCCTTGTCAGTGACAATGGATCATGTTTCACCAGCTCAGAATTCAACAAATTCATGACCCGCAATGGCATCAAACATGTCAGGTCTGCCCCATTTAAACCCGCATCCAATGGCCAAGCGTATCTGGCAGTCCAAACTATCAAGCAAAGCTTGAGACGCGTAATGGACGGCTCCTTGCAGACTCGGTTATCCAGGGTCCTGCTCAGCTACCGGACGCGCCCCCACTCGCTCACCGGGGTTCCCCCTGCAGAATTGTTAATGAAGAGAGCACTCAAAACCAGGCTCTCCTTAGTCCACCCGGACCTCAATGATCACGTAGAAACCCAACGGCACAGGCATAACGTGTACCATGATCGCTAAATTACGGTCACGGTCCCAAGTGGATTGCTGGCACTGTCTTAGCCAAGGAGGGGAAACAGTGTTTGTTGTAAAATTGTTAAATGGGCAAACGTGCAGAAAGCACCCGGATCAGACCAAACTGCGACTCATGGACTACCATACAAACATAGAAATTAGGTGCAGGAGTAGGCCATTTGGCCCTTTGAGCCTGCACCACCATTCAATAAGACCATGGCTGATCATTCAACCTCAGAACCACTTTCCTGCTTTCTCTCCATACCCCTTGATCCCTTTGGCCGTAAGGGCCATATCTAACTCCCTTTTGAATATATCTAACGAATTGGCCTCAACAACTTTCTGCGGTAGAGAATGCCACAGTTTAACCACTCTCTTGAGTGAAGAAATTTCTCCTCATCTCGGTCCTAAATGGCTTGCCCCTTATTCTTAGACTGTGACCCCTGGTTCTGGAACTCCCCAGCACCGGGAACATTCTTCCTGCCTCTAACCTGTCCAATCCCGTCAGAATTTTATATGTTTCTATGAGATCCCCTCTCATTCTTCTAAACTCCAGTGAATACAGGCCCAGTCGATCCAGTCTCTCCTCATATGTCAGTCCTGCCATCCCGGGAATCAATCTGGTGAACCTTCGCTGTACTCCCTCAATAGCAAGGATGTCCTTCCTCAGATTAGGAGACCAAAACTGAACACAATATTCCAGGTGTGGTCTCACCAAGCCTCTGGACAACTGCAGTAAGACTTCCCTGCTCCTATACTCAAATCCCCTAGCTATGAAGGCCAACATGCCATTTGCCTTCTTCACTGCCTGCTGTACCTGCATGCCAAACTTCAATGACTGATGTACCATGACACCCAGATCTCATTGCACCTCCCCTTTTCCTAATCTGCCGCCATTCAGATAATATTCTGCCTTTGTGTTTTTGCCATCAAAGTGTAAGGGGGTGGTCTCAATGATGGGGTCGGGTTCCCTTCTGACCAACTTGAGCGGTTCGAATCGCTCCCACTCCCTTGGGTTCTGTACTTTGGATTTATTTGGGGGATGTGACAAAAGTGCAGAGGACATTGGTTTGATGCAAAGAACTTTGTTTTTATTACAGTCAAGGAAATACAAGCTTATTACTCGAGTAAAAAAATACAAGGCCAAACTTACAATCGTTCTCATAAGGAACAATACAAGGAAAGGTACAAGGTCAAACTTATAATCACTCTAACAAAGAACCATATACTGCATATTCAAAGGGGGTTACAGTAAAATTATACCTCCCACCTCCCAATACCTAATTCTAGCTAGGTTGGACTCCAGAACAGGCAGGGTCTATGCTTATGAATCCTTTTGACAGTTAACCGTGGATCATGGTTTCAGGGTTCGCTAGATGCGGTCGGGTCTGCTTGCAATACCCCGAACCTCGGAGAAGACTTCTTCCTGCGCAATCTTCAGTTGGGTTGAGTCCGCTGATGCGGTAAGGTACGCTTTGGATCTAAGGGGTAAGGACCCGTTTTCTTTGGTTAGAAATAGGTTTCTACAGTCTTATAGGTAATATTTTACCCGTTGGTAGGTCAGGATTAGATTGTAGAATCGAAACTTTTCGATTCTTCGTTTTTTCCCGTTGGAGTTTTGTTCGAGTTTAGTCAATCGCGGTGGGTTTCCGTGATACCACGTTGACTGTGGTTGGTTGCTGCCGCAATGGTGATGTTCTTCCTTCCTTCAGGACTTCAGGACTTCGAGGCTGGAGAAGTTAGTCTACAACTGTCGCATTGGTTTCTCTCCTTGTCTTGATGACACAAACGTGGTCTCGGTTGTATACCCAAGTATGTCATACGCTCTGTTGAAAACAGGGGCCAGTTATACGATTTCGGTGGTTCTAATCTTGGCGCCAAATAAGTTCAAAATCCTTTGTATAAATTTGGCGGGCTTGGCTCTTCGTTGTAATATTTTTGGCAGGCTTGTTAAAAGTTGATATGTCTTAGGTGGGTTGATGTTCGAAAACTGTTTTCTGATGGAAATATTAGTTTGGTAATTGCAACGTCCTTTTGTGCTTAGTTTTCGCATACAGGCTGGATTGGGCCTCTTTGTGATGTATACACTGAAATGGTTTTCCAGACCCATGTTGATGGGCAGCTATCTCTGGGTGATTTTGTGATGTTAATGTCTCTTGTGGAGAAGGATTCTAAATACTCATTCCTCCAGACAGGTTAACTTAGTCCTCACACCCAGGTAGCCTCACTTAATCAGACTGTCTCCTGCTAATTCCTTAGGCCCGCCCACAGCCTTGAATTTGTCTTTTAAAAATACAAAATATTATTAAAGTTCGTAGTTTCTTCTATAAGCACTTTAGAGTTCTAAACCTTCCGGTAGATAGTCCAAAATTAAGTTTCCTTTCGAATGAGCCCAAACACAGCGGGGTGTTTCTTGTGAATTTTACACCTCCTTCAGTCCCCCTGTTGACACTCCACACTCTCGAGTGTCAATCAAGGTAAGCAAAATTCCTGCTTCCGAAGAGTCAATCTTCCCTGCATTCATACTAGCTCTAAACATTACCCTGCATCCCCCGTTGAAATGCAAATGCAATTAACAGGCGAATACAGTCATTACAATTCGGTTATAGCATAGAGGGGGTATGATGTCCCAATTTACTCAGGTTTCACAGTGAAATAACGGTACATAGCCAAACACAGTTCTAAGTAAAATAAAATGAAAACACATAGTAACACAGTCTCAAGTAACATTAAGGTCCATAGTCAAACACATTTTAAGTTCAAACACATTTTAGGTAGCATTCTCACAATACTCGAGATTTTTGCGGTTTAAAGCAGGTAAAATCAAACACAAATTAAACATGGCAACATGGTGTCACCCCTCCCTGCGCGATTCCCAAGTTTGGCCAAGGAGCGCATAGCACCCTGACAGCCTCTGCGTTTCACTCGGCACCATAAGTAAAGTATAATCGCAAGTTGACAGATAACTAAAGTGTGGGAATCGATTCTGATCCAGACTGGGACTTCTATATTTCTAAAAAGGTCCCACCAAGTCGGAATTGTGATCTCGAGAATCTTTTTCCCGATCTCAATTGTTTTTTGTTCTAGAGTATAGAAGTGTTTTTGTGAGATAATAACAGCTTTTAGCAGAGCGGTCAGATGTTCTGGTAGAGGGGGAATTGCATAGCCAAAATGTACAACATAATCCTGCAGGTTTGTAATGTTTTCCTTCACAGTGAGGTGAACAGTGGAGGGGGTTCAGGAATGGGGACAATAGTTCCTGGGCCACTTGAACTGATGCCTCAGGTTTGAAGCAGAAACTGCTGTCACTTACCGGACACCAGAAGTGTCCATGTTGGTAGTGGGGTGCACTGGTGGTGACACACTATGTCCCAGCCCCTATGTATGTTACCTGTGGAGGGGCCTGGTCTTGTGCCAGTACCTCTATGGTGCAGTTAATAGGCTGTGCACCAGCAGCTTTAAACCCACACTGTGACTTTGAATGGGCACTCAAGTACTGGGGACACAGTAATACGTGTGCACCCTGACTCCGGCACCCGGAGAGGTCAGTACCTGTTACAGCGTGCTCCCACTTTATGACATAGGGTGGGACAGCTGCGAAACGAATGTGTGCACCTCCCTGAATAACTCCAATGTTCTCCACCCGGTATACCGGTGCGGGTCGGGCTGTCCCACCCATGACCAGCATCCTTAATACTATCCCCATAATGGTGTGGTTAGATTTCCCACAGTCTACTGGGACAGGGTAGGCTTCAGAGGCTAAGTGGAGCTGGCACGGGCTTAGTGAATTGCTGTACGGGTGGAGGGCTGCGAGGTGCTTGTTCCTGATCCAAGAGGGGAATACACCTTGTTTTAAATCCTCCAGGTTGTTGCGACCCTCGCCCAATAACCATACAGTACGCACACCTCGTTCTGTGCAGCCTGGTCAGAAGCGTTTCTATCCTCCCATCTGAGTGCATCCACTGTCTGTGCATGTTTTTCCAGCTCAGCCACAATTTCTTTTAAATGGACAGTCATAGCCTGGTCCTCGTGTCGTTCTGAACCTACTACGGTATTCTCTTGTTTCAGGATTTTCCTCAATTGGGTCTTCAAACTATTTATCTGTGTTTGTAATTCTATGTCATCTAAGCTATTTATTACAGAGGATCCTGTATTGTCGGTCGTGAAAATATCGTTTATGATTCCCCTTCTCGGTCTCCCCGAGCCCATGGTGTCCCTAGTGTTTAGGGTGTATAGGTCTGCTTTGTCTACATTTCCAACGTCTAACTCATAAAATTTCTTGAACATGTCCTAAGTAGGGCCTGGTATAGCAACTCTGTTTCCTTCGGGCACCATGCAGTACCTCGGTAAGATTTAAAATGATTGAAGCTACCACCTGGTATAACACCTTTTCGGTCAGTACCAATACTAATCCATTCCCTTGGTGCTGGTCGGACACCTTTCTATTACTGTGTGTATTGGTGGGGTTGTGGACAGGGTTTCTTAATGTGTGCTCTTAGTTTGGTGGTGTTAATTGGGAGTGGGGAGTGTGGGACCACGCACCCGTGTAGGCTGGAATCCCACCCCATCCCTTCCCTTCCCCTTCATCTTGCCATTGCCCGGCGAAGGCGATCGATATGCCTGCGGGACAATACTCTCTGATCCCCACATGCAAATGTAAATTCCTTGTTCGGATTCCCACCATTTGTCCCAACACACTTTTACTCCTCCCCGTGTCCCCGTGATGGTGCGGTACGTATCATTACCAAGTCTTTCCCAGTCCGATTCCTGGTCCCATGCGTCCTTGCTGAGTTTTCTGAGCCACCACCAACTTCCCAGGGGAATGTTCCCTTTGCAAGTCAAACACACACGCTTTCCCTCTAACACTGACTCGGGCAGCGATGATCCACATCCGGGGGCATGGAACTGAGGCCTCCCCGTAGGTAAAACCTTCCCGGCTGGAGTAGCGGGTAGAGTTAGATCCCAGCCACCCTGGCCATCTTCCCTCGTGGGCGTAAACAGCGAGTTCTTCCACGTCTCGGGGGCTACCCCCGGCGGTTACGATCGGTGCTCTCCCTCCTGAACACCCGTAAATGAGGGATTCTTCCACGTCTCCTCGGTCGCTGCTGCTCATCCCTATCAGGGCGATCAGGAACAGGATCCTTCTCATGCTGCTCTCTCTCCTGTAGGGGCACATAAAACAGATTGTCTAGTCCTGAGAAAGCTCTCTGGCTTGACAACGGTGACCGAGTTCCAATTTGGGCTCATAATCTTTAATCGACTGGTTGTCTTATTCAGTTCCTTGTGGACTGATGTCTGCTTTTAACTTTATCTCACAGCCGTTTTGCTTGTTATCTCACCGGTGCTTCCTTTAACAGTTATACCGGTAGGTTCTTCTTATTCCCGGGTGTTACCCGGTCTGAGCTTCTTTTAATAGCTGCACAGGTAGATTCTTTTCCTTACATCAATAACTAATACATATATATTTATCATTACACAGATAATCTTACACCACTCTAAATTACTCACTAAACATTCTTAACTTAAATTCATATAGTACTATATTTGTACATCTGCCACCCGTCTCCAGGTGGCCAGGTTAATTCCTGCCTTCTTTCTTCTCCCGCTGGGTGTCCAGCGAGGTCGGTAATAGGTCGGTCTGTACCTCCGGACCCGGTGTGTCCTGACCGGACGTGGGTTTGAGTCCCACACTGTCGGGGGAACGTTCCCTCCGGTGCTGCAGCACACCACTCCTTTGGGGGTGGCTGCCTGGTTCGTTTCTTCCCCTGGGGGTTCTGCCTGGTCGAGGGCTACGGGCTGGGGGCTCCCACTTGGTGGCTGGTCCACCGTTATCTCTTCTGGGGGTCCCTTATTGCCCGAGGCTACCGGCTGGGTGTCCCCGCTCGCGGGCTGGACTCTGACCTTAGGTGCCCTTTTGCGGCTGGTCCCTCTCCCGAGGCTGAACCATCCAAATTGGAGCGCTGGTGACCACGGTGTCGTTGGCCGTGGTGTGCGGGGAATCCTTCTTAAGGCTCTGGCTGCTGGGGATGCGTCCGAGTCCCAAATGATTGGGGGGGACAGCTCCTCCAGTAACACAGCCCACCGCCCCTCTAGGTACAGTCTGTGGGTCTGCCACGTCCCCTGTGGGATCTCCACAGTCGGGGGCTGCTGGCTGGGGGTCCCTGTCTTTAGTGCGGTTTACAGTTTTTGGCTGTCCCTTATGTTTAGCTGCTGCCCCTGAGTTGAAAAGTTTGCACTGATTTATGAGGAACCACTTTGTTTAGCGGGGCAGTTTTACGGCATAGACCATGGGGCTTGCCTTGTCGACAATGTGGTATGGTCCCATGTACAGTGCCTCAAAGACCCCTACTCTAGCGTAGTTCCTCACCATAACCTGGTCCCCTATCTCGCAGCAGTCGGTTGCTCCGATGTTTTTCCATGTTGTTAGCAGCCTGCCAGTGAATCTGTTTAAGATGTTCAAACAGATTCCTGGCAAAGCTGTCCCGGTTCACTTCTCTAAGCTGACCTTCCGTGAGTCCCGGGGCTAACACATGGGTGGGGGTTCCCATGGTTCTGCCGGACATGAGCTCGTACGGGGAGTACCCCGTGCTCTTTGACTGGCTGGCCCGGATCCCCATGAGGACCAGTGGTCGGACCTCTACCCACCCTTTGGGTGAGTCCCCTGTCTCTCTGCGCAGCCTTTCTTTGATGGTGCGGTTTAAACGCTCCACAGACCCGGATGACTGTGGGTTGTGGGCGATATGCCATTTTCTTTTGATGCCGAGCACCTTAAGGGTCTCCTGCATCACCTGCCCGGTGAAGTGACTCCCTTGGTCGTATTGTGGTAGTCCCCATCGGGAGAACAGTTCTCTGACCAGGATCCTGGTTGTTCCCAGGGCAGTGGCTGTTTGGCATGCGAAGGCTTCTACCCATTTGGTGAATACATCCACCAATACTAGGCAGTACTTGTAACCTCCCTAGGCAGTGGGTAGGGGCCCGATGTAATCAATTTGGATCGACTGACAGGGTCCCTCTACCCTCCTGATATGTCCCATGGACACCTTCCTTTTCTGGGGGTCAGGGTTGTTGGCCGCGCACACCAGACAGCTAGCACAGAACTCGCGGACGTCTTACCTGAGTCCTGGCCACCACCCTGCCTGTTCCACTCGTTGCCAAGTGGTCTCAGGTCCGGGGTGTCCTGCTCCTGGACCCCCGTGGGCTAGCTGGAGGAATTCTCTCTGGTGCTGTTGTGGTACCTTCCGTGAGTCCCGGGGCTAACACATGGGTGGGGGTTCCCATGGTTCTGCCGGTCATGAGCTCGTACGGGGAGTACCCCGTGCTCTTTGACTGGCTGGCCCGGATCCCCATGAGGACCAGTGGTAGGACCTCTACCCACCCTTTGGGTGAGTCCCCTGTCTCTTTGCGCAGCCTTTCTTTGATGGTGCGGTTTAAACGCTCCACAGACCCGGATGACTGTGGGTTGTTCCCCCCTGAACAGCATGCCTTCTTTAATGGCAATTGCTGCGGTGCCGTACGGGCCGTCTACCCTTTCCCCTTTAGCTAGCATGTTCAGGACAGTTTTGAGGACGGGGTCTTGGGTCTGAACCATTTTTAGGTCCGGGGGCAAAGCTATCCTTGCCTTCCCTGCCATCCCCATCCTGCCCCTGACTGCTGCAATGGGTCCTGGGTTGTACGGATCCCAGAGCTTGCCCGTGCGGGTCCCTTGCTTGGCCAACATGTCAGCCTGCTGGTTTCCCTCACTACAGGGTTCTGTGGTGGAATGTGCCTTCACCTTATGTATGTAGATATTCCCTTCCTCCCCTACGGCTTTTCCAGTCGGGGCTAAATTGCCAGGAGTCTCCCGTCTGCGGATGTGTATCTGCGGTGGGACCAGATAGCCAGATACTCCGTACACGAATTGCTTGTGAACATACTGTCCGAGCAAATTGTGTATGTTGTGGGGAATTCTTCGGGGTGTGTGACTATGTACACCACCGCAGACAGTTCAGCGTGCTGGGTGCTCATAGTACTGGGGAATTTAATCGCCAGGGCAATACCTGCCTCGGGGTCATAAACTCCGCAGCCTGTGAGTCGTTCACCCACAGATACCGTGCTTGAACCGTCCACATAGATCTCTCGGCCTGTGGGGTGTAACCCAGCCCAAAAGCCTATGTCAATTTCCCATACCCCTTCTACGGAACACCAGTGGGCTGTCCCTGGATAAATCATGTTGGCTGTGAGTCTTGGCTCGCAGAGACCCTTTACCTTAGGTCCATTTGAGAGAGGAGCAGGGTCCAGCGAGCAATGCGGGCAGTGCTCACTATCCTGTCCTTGATTCTCCCGTCCAGGAGCATTTTGGTGGGCGTATGATGGGTAAGGAGTGTGATAGGGGACCCCCCTGTGAAGATCAGTGATCTTTTCACAGCCCAGTGAGTGGCTAGGAGGTGCCTCTCACAGTTGGAGTATCCCTTCTCCACGTCCGTGAGTATCCTGGAGGAGTAGACCACTGGTCTCAGCCAGCCGTGCAGCTCTTGGAGCAGGACTGCGCTCAGGCTGTCCCCACTGGCTGCGACCTCCAGGAAAAACTCCTTACCCCCATCGATGGCCCCTAAAGCTGGCGCGGTCTAGAGGTCTTTCTTGAGTTGGATAAATGCTGCCTCGCAACCTTTGTCCCATTCCCACTCCACTCCCTGTGTAGGAGTCGGAGCAGAGGGGCTGCGGTGGCTGCATAATCCTCAGTGAGATCTCTGCAATACCCGGTTAGCCCTAGAAAAGATCTTACTCCTGTTACTGTGTTGGGGGCGGGTAACTTCTGCACTGCTTCCCTTCCAGCTTTGTCAATGGCTCTTTCCCCAGCGCGCACAGCCAGTCCCAGGAATTTTACTTCCTTCAGGCCGATCTGTGCCTTCTTGGGGTTTACTTTAAATCCCTCTTCTTTCAGCAGCTCCAGCAGTTCAGCCAGCAGTGGGCCATGCTCCTCCCCCTGATCGGTGAACAGGAGCAGCTCATCCACATACTGCACCAACTGCTGGGGTCTGCTGAAACTCTTTAACCAGTTGGCCATACACTGATGGAAAATACTGGGGCTGTTGTGGAAGCCCTGAGGGAGACAGTTCCAAGTGTATTGCTGTCCTTTACGGGTAAAAGCAAACTTGTACTGATCTTAACTTCTTAAAGGTATGGACCAGAACCCATTGGAAATATCCAGCACCGTGAAGGTGGTCGCGGAGGCTGGGATACTTCCACTGAGGTCGGCGACAGCAGCAACAGTGGGTGCACAGGCGGGGATGTTATGGTTGAGTACTCGATAGTCCACCGTGGCTCTCCAGGAGTTGTCCGGTTTCTTAAGAGTTCACATGGGTAGCTATTGGTCTCAATACCCCCTGTTTAACCAGCGAACCCAAGGCTGTTTCCATGTCTGCCTCTGCCTCCCTGGGGAAGTTGTACTGTTTCCGTGGTCGGGTCATGGGGTCCCCATCTATGCTAACCTCGACCCCGTTTATTCTCCCACAGTCGTGTTTGTGAATGGCAAAAGCTGCAAGGTTTTTCCTCACATACTCTTGATATTCTACAGGGGTGTTACTGATAGTGATTCAAGGTCGTAGCCCTCCTTTGGTTTCATGGTGTACACCGTCCCTTTTCCCTGTTTTCCCGGGATAACCATCACCTCACTCTCCTGTCCCGTACAGACTGACCCCCAAAGACAGTGGTTTCTTAAATCCACTAGGATCCCATGGCCCAGGATGAAGTCAGCCCCCAGGTCCCTCTCCCATCCTGCTCCCACTTCAAAAAGACACAAGTCCACTTAGTGTGGAGTGTACCTAAACGAATGGAGAGCGGAACGGAGAATGAGCAAGTCTGTTTAGTGCCTATGAAACCCACTAAGCTATAGGGGACCCCGTTAGACAGAGGTGAGGCGGCCGGGTTAGCTGCATAGACAAGGGTGCTTGAGGTACCGGTGTCCAGCAGGTAAGTCCCTTTCACCTTTTCCACTTCCATCTGTACGGTCGGTCTCCCCCACGCATCATACTGGAGGGCACACAGGTGGACGGGCTGTGTCTGACCTAGTCACGGTTTTGGTTGGAAGGGGGCAGATGGGATCTCGGTACCGGTGGCGGTGGCTACCTTCCCAGGGCCATCTAACATGGCTCGGAGCGCAGTTAAATAGGTCTCTAACGAGTGGGGAGGGACTGGCTCATCTGTCTCAGTCTTTTGGGCAGGGGCGGAGAATTCTTTCCTGCGCTATTCTTCCAAGGATTTTTACAATCCTGTCTCCAGTGCCCACTCTTTCCGCACCTGAAGTAGGTACGTTTTGTATCGGAGGGGTTACCCACCCCCCCCCTCCCCATGGTGCCATTCCCTTTTATCTTGGCTAGGTCGGATTTCGTGAACCCTTCCCTTTTGTGGGTGCTCTTCTGTCCCTCTGCCGTTTCTGTAAGCTAGGGTCAGTTGCCTGACCACTCCCTGTTCTGTGGTTTGGGGATCTCTGGGGTAGAACCAGGCCTCAGCCTTGGTTCTTATTCTGGGTAAACTGTCTTCGGAGCCAGTGTGCTAACTCGTCCGGGTTTAAGTGATCTCGGTCGATGTCCCCACTACAGGCGCTTTTGTACATAGGCCACAGTCGGTCTGTGAAAGCCTGTGGGGTTTCCCCTGTGAGCTGCACTGTTTTCTCTACTCTAGAGAAAGGACTCCCGTAATTGCAGCCCATAGTTTCTAAAATGTCCTTTTGGACGGCAGCAAGTGTTTTCTGTCCTCTTTTGCTCTCAGTAGAGAGGGACTGGTACAGTTTGCTGTCTAGGGATAGGAGAAACATCTTTGCCATGTTTGCATCATTGCATCCATTAATATCCCCGGCCTGTTCCACTTCCACAAAGTGAACCGAGGGGTCTCCCTTTGGAGTTAGCTTTCCCAGGTGGCTTATCATAGCCCTAAGCTGGTGGGGAGTGTGGGGGAACACAAACTGACTTTCCAGAGACCCTGGACCCCCGTTAAGGGTGGGCGGGCCAAACCTCTGTTGCCGGACTGGGCACATTGGCCCTGGTTCTGGCTCTCCCTGTTCTGGCTTGCCTCCCTCTCCTCCCTGTGGCCAAGCCGAGCTGAAACTCGGTGCTACAGGTGGTGGTGGTTCACTATCCCTGTCCGCCCCACCTCCTGCTGGTGAACCGGTGTAGTCACCGGTGTCACAGGTAGTGACCAGGTAGTTTCCTCCTTCTCTTCCAGGTTTTCCTGGGGCATACCCGGGCTTATTAGGCACACCATGCCTTTTGCCTTGGACAGAGCAAGGTTTAAACTTTTAATTTGTTGCTGGTCTCCCGATTTAAACCCATCAGTGCTAGCTACTTTATACGCTGCCTGCACATCTTTTAATCTTTCCTGGAGCTCTTTCACTTGTAGGGTGAGGCGAGTGCTTTCCTCCCTCAGTGACTTTTCATTACTTTTGGCCTCGGTAACCTGACATTGAAAATAGTCCTGACTGTTTTTGAACCTTTCCATTATCTGGGTCCTTTCCTGTTTTAGCTTATGGAGTTCTCCCGATAATCGTTCTTCTGACATAACCCTTTCCTACATAGAAACATAGAAACATAGAAAATAGGTGCAGGAGTAGGCCATTCGGCCCTTCTAGCCTGCACCGCCATTCAATGAGTTCATGGCTGAACATGCAACTTCAGTACCCCATTCCTGCTTTCTCGCCATACCCCTTGATCCCCCGAGTAGTAAGGACTTCATCTAACTCCTTTTTGAATATATTTAGTGAATTGGCCTCAACAACTTTCTGTGGTAGAGAATTCCACAGGTTCACCACTCTCTGGGTGAAGAAATTCCTCTTCATCTCGGTCCTAAATGGCTTACCCCTTATCCTTAGACTGTGTCCCCTGGTTCTGGACTTCCCCAACATTGGGAACATTCTTCCTGCATCTAACCTGTCTAACCCCATCAGAATTTTAAACGTTTCGATGAGGTCCCCTCTCATTCTTCTGAACTCCAGTGAATACAAGCCAAGTTGATCCAGTCTTTCTTGATAGGTCAGTCCCGCCATCCCGGGAATCAGTCTGGTGAACCTTCGTTGCACTCCCTCAATAGCAAGAATGTCCTTCCTCAGGTTAGGAGACCAAAACTGTACACAATACTCCAGGTGTGGCCTCACCAAGGCCCTGTACAACTGTAGCAACACCTCCCTGCCCCTGTATTCAAATCCCCTCACTTTGAAGGCCAACATGCCATTTGCTTTCTTAACCGCCTGCTGTACCTGCATGCCAACCTTCAATGACTGATGTACCATGACACCCAGGTCTCGTTGCACCTCCCCTTTTCCTAATCTGTCACCATTCAGATAATAGTCTGTCTCTCTGTTTTTACCACCAAAGTGGATAACCTCACATTTATCCACATTATACTTCATCTGCCATGCATTTGCCCACTCACCTAACCTATCCAAGTCGCTCTGCAGCCTCATAGCATCATCCTCGCAGCTCACACTGCCACCCAACTTAGTGTCATCCGCAAATTTGGAGATACTACATTTAATCCCCTCGTCTAAATCATTAATATACAGTGTAAACAGCTGGGGCCCCAGCACTGAACCTTGCGGTACCCCACTAGTCACTGCCTGCCATTCTGAAAAGTCCCCATTTACTCCTACTCTTTGCTTCCTGTCTGACAACCAGTTCTCAATCCATGTCAGCACACTACCCCCAATCCCATGTGCTTTAACTTTGCACATTAATCTCTTGTGTGGGACCTTGTCGAAAGCCTTCTGAAAGTCCAAATATACCACGTCAACTGGTTCTCCCTTGTCCACTCTACTGGAAACATCCTCAAAAAATTCCAGAAGATTTGTCAAGCATGATTTCCCTTTCACAAATCCATGCTGACTTGGACCTATCATATCACCTCTTTCCAAATGCATTGCTATGACATCCTTAATAATTGATTCCATCATTTTACCCACTACCGATGCCAGGCTGACCGGTCGATAATTCCCTGTTATTTCTCTCCCTCCTTTTTAAAAAAGTGGGGTTACATTGGCTACCCTCCACTCCATAGGAACTGATCCAGAGTCAATGGAATGTTGGAAAATGACTGTCAATGCATCCATTATTTCCAAGGCCACCTCCTTAAGTACTCTGGGATGCAGTCCATCAGGCCCTGGGGATTTATCGGCCTTCAATCCCATCAATTTCCCCAACACCATTTCCCGACTAATAAGAATTTCCCTCAGTTCCTCCTCCTTACTAGACCCTCTGACCCCTTTTATATCCGGAAGGTTGTTTGTGTCCTCCTCAGTGAATACCGAACCAAAGTACTTGTTCAATTGGTCCGCCATTTCTTTGTTCCCCGTTATGACTTCCCCTGATTCTGACTGCAGGGGACCTATGTTTGTCTTTACTAACCTTTTTCTCTTTACATATCGATAGAAACTTTTGCAATCCATCTTAATGTTCCCTGCAAGCTTCTTCTCGTCCTCCATTTTCCCTGCCCTAATCAAACCCTTTGTCCTCCTCTGCTGAGTTCTAAATTTCTCCCAGTCCCCGGGTTCGCTGCTATTTCTGGCCAATTTGTATGCCACTTCCTTGGCTTTAATACTATCCCTGATTTCCCTTGATAGCCACGGTTGAGCCACCTTCCCTTTTTTATTTTTACGCCAGACAGGAATGTACAATTGTTGTAGTTCATCCATGCGGTCTCTAAATGTCTGCCATTGCCCATCCACAGTCAACCCCTTCAGTATCATTCGCCAATCTATCCTAGCCAATTCACGCCTCATACCTTCAAAGTTACCCTTCTTTAAGTTCTGGACCATGGTCTCTGAATTAACTGTTTCATTCTCCATCCTAATGCAGAATTCCACCATATTATGGTCACTCTTCCCCAAGGGGTCTCGCACAACGAGATTGCTAATTAATCCTCTCTCATTACACAACACCCAGTCTAAGATGGCCTTCCCCCTAGTTGGTTCCTCGACATATTGGTCTAAAAAACCATCCCTTATGTACTCCAGGAAATCCTCCTCCACCGTATTGCTTCCAGTTTGGTTAACCCAATCTATGTGCATATTAAAGTCACCCATTATAACTGCTGCACCTTTATTGCACGCACCTCTAATTTCATGTTTGATGCCCTCCCCAACATCACTACTACTGTTTGGAGGTCTGTACACAACTCCCACTAACGTTTTTTGCCCTTTGGTATTCTGCAGCTCTACCCATATAGATTCCACATCATCCAAGCTAATGTCCTTCCGAACTATTGCCTTAATTTCCTCCTTAACCAGCAATGCTACCCCACCTCCTTTTCCTTTTATTCTATCTTTCCTGAATGTTGAATACCCCTGGATGTTGAGTTCCCAGCCCTGATCATCCTGGAGCCACGTCTCCGTAATCCCAATCACATCATATTTGTTAACATCTATTTGCACAGTTAATTCATCCACCTTATTGCGGATACTCCTTGCATTAAGACACAAAGCCTTCAGGCTTGTTTTTTTAACACCCTTTGTCCTTTTAGAATTTTGCTGTACAGTGGCCCTTTTTGTTCTTTGCCTTGGGTTTCTCTGCCCTCCACTTTTCCTCATCTCCTCATCCGGTTTGTACTGGTCCCACCTCCCCCAGACCCGGTTCCAATGCCCCAGGAATTTGAATCCCTCCCTGCTGCACCACTGCTCAAGCCACATATTCATCTGCGCTATCCTGCGATTCCTACTCTGACGATCATGTGGCACTTGTAGCAATCCCGAGATTACTACTTTTGAGGTCCTACTTTTTAATTTAGCTCCTAGCTCCTTAAATTCGTTTCGTAGGACCTCATCCCTTTTTTTACCTATGTCGTTGGTACCAATGTGCACCACGACAACTGGCTGTTCTCCCTCCCTTTTTAGAATGTCCTGCACCCGCTCCGAGACATCCTTGACCCTTGCACCAGGAAGGCAACATACCATCCTGGAGTCTCGGTTGCGGCCGCAGAAATGCCTATCTATTCCCTTTACAATTGAATCCCCTATCACTATCGCTCTCCCACTCTTTTTCCTGCCCTCCTGTGTAACAGAGCCAGCCACGGTGCCATGAACTTGGCTGCTGCTGCCCTCCCCTGATGAGTCATCCCCCTCAACAGTACCCAAAGCGGTGTATCTGTTTTGCAGGGGGATGACCACAGGGGACCCCTGCACTGCCTTCCTTGCACTATTCTTCCTGCTGGTCTTCCATTCCCTAGCTGGCTGTGGACCCTTCTCCTGCGGTAAGACCAACTCGCTACACGTGATACTCACGTCATTCTCAGCATCGTGGATGCTCCAGAGTGAATCCACCCTCAGCTCCAACTCCGCAACGCGGACCTTCAGGAGCTTGAGGTGGATACACTTCCTGCAGATATAGTCGTCAGGGACACTGGTGTCGTCCCTGAGTTCCCACATGGTACAGGAGGAGCATAACACCCGACCAAGCTCTCCTGCCATGCCTTAACCCTTAGATACACTTAAATTGGCAACAACAATGTTAAAAGTTACTCACTGATATAGAAGAGAAAAAAGAAAAGAGAAAAACTACTCACCAATCACCAGCCAATCACTTACCCTCTTGGCTGTGACATCACCTTTTGATTTCTTTCTACTTCTTTTTTGCCTTCTCTCCCCTCTGTAGCTGCACAGGTACGCCTCTCGCTGCCACTGGGCCTTTATAGGCCTCACCAACCACGCACTCCCGCCTCTCGGACTGCCGCCGTCTCTCGCTGCCGCTGGGCCTTTATAGGCCTCACCAACCACGCACTCACGCCTCTCGGACTGCCGCCGCCTCGCGCTGCCGCTGGGCCTTTATAGGCCTCACCAACCACGCACTCCCGCCTCTCGGACTGCCGCCGCCTCTCGCTGCCGCTGAGCCTTTATAGGCCTCACCAACCATGCACTCCCACCTCTCGGACTGGTAGTTCTCTGCGTATTCCCACAACTCTGCCTGTAATGTTTCATTCATTCTGTCTAGGAGTTGGACCTGTCACTGTCGGCAGACCAACCAAATTGTTTTCTGCTTCCTTGTGATCTTTGCTTGCTGTCCACTGGGCTGCAGCATCAGCTGGATGCTCAGCTCACAACAGACCAAGCACCTATGCTTTAGTTACATTGACTTTCTTACACACATAGGAGGAAATCCTCTCTTCCATCTTGGTTCTTTGCCCCAAACCAGGACTCTCCACATCACACCCTGTGTACCAGAGTCCTGCCGCGGTCGCCATTTTGTAAGGGGAGTGGTCTCTATGAGGGGGTCAGATTCCCTTCTGACCAACTTGAACAATTCGAATCATTCCCACTCCCTTGGGTTCTAGACTCTGGATTTATTTGGGGAGGGTGAAAAAGTGTGAAGGACACTGGTTTGATGCAAAAGAACTTTGTTTTTATTACAGTCAAGGAAATACAAGCTTATTACTCGAGTAAGAAAATACAAGGACAAACTTACAATCGTTCTAACAAGGGACAATACAAGGAAAGGTACAAGGTCAAACTTATAATCACTCTAATAAGGAACCATATACTGCATATTCAAATGGGGTTACAGTAAAATTACACCTCCCACCTCCCAATACCTAACTCTAGCTAGGTTAGACTCTGGGGCAGGCAGGGACTATGCTGACCAACCCTTTTGACAGTTAATGGTAGATCATGGTTTCGGGGTTCGCTGGATGCGGTAGGGTCTGCTTGCCGTACCCCAAGCGTCGGAGAAGACTTCTTGCTGAGCAATCTTCAGTTGGGTTGAGTCCGCTGATGCGGTAAGGTGCGTTTTGGATCTATGGGGTAAGTACCCATTTTCTTTGGTTAGAAATAGGTTTCTACAGTCTGTTCGGTAATGTTTTACCCGTTGGTAGGTCAGGATCAGATTGTAGAGTGGAAACTTTTCGATTCTTCGTTTTTTTCCCGTTGGAGTTTTGTTCGAGTTTAGTCAATCGCGGTGGGTTTTCGGTGATACCACGTTGATTGTGGTCGGTGGCTGCCGCGATGGTGATGTTCTTCCTTCCTTCAGGACTTCAGGATTTCGAGGCTGGAGAAGTTAGTTTACAACTGTCGCGTTGGTTTCTCTCCTTGTCTTGATGACACAAGCGTGGTCTCGGTTGTGTACCCAAGTATGTCATACCCGCTGTTGAAAACACGGGCCAGTTATACGATTTCGGTGGTTCTAATCTTGGCGCCAAATCAGTTCAAAATCCTTTGTATAAATTTGGCGGGCTTGGCTCTTCTTTGTAATATTTTTGGTGGCCTCGTTAAAAGTTGATATATCTTAGGTGGGTTGATGTTCAAAAACTGCTTCCTGATGGAAATATTAGTTCGGTAATTGCAATGTCCTTTTGTGCTTAGTTTTCACATACAGGCTGAGTTGGGCCTCTTTATGATGTATATGCTGAAATGGTTTTCCAGACCCATGTTGATGGATAGCTATCTCTGGGTGATTTTGTGATGTTAATGTCTCTTGTGGAGAAGGATTCTTGAATACTCATTCCTCCAGACAGGTTAACTTAGTCCTTACACCCAAGTAGCCTCACTTAATTAGACTGTATCCTGCTGGTTCCTTAGGCCTTGAATTTGTCTTTTAAAAATACAAAATTCTATTAAAGTTCGTAGTTCCTTCCATAAGCACTTCAGAGTTCCAAATCTTTCGGTAGATAGTCCCAAATTAAATTTCCTTTTGAAAACACTGGGGGTGGGGGGTGGGGGGCAGTTCTCGTGAATTTTGCACCTCCTTCAAAAGTGGATAACCTCACATTTATCCACATTATACTGCATCTGCCATGCATTTTTCCACTCGCCTAACCTGTCCAAGTCACCCTGCAGCCTCTTAGCGTCCTCCTCACAGCTCACACCGCCACCCAGTTTAGTGTCATCTGCAAAATTGGAGATATTACATTCAATTCCTTCATCCAAATCATTGATGTATATTGTAAACAGCTGGAGTCCCAGCACTGAGCCCTGCGGCACCCCACTAGTCACTGCCTGCCATTCTGAAAAGGACCCGTTTATCCCGACTCTCTGCTTTCTGTCTGCCAACCAGTTCTCTATCCACGTCAGTACATTACCCCCAATACCATGTGCTTTAATTTTGCACACTAATTTCTGGTGTGGGACCTTGTCAAAAGCCTTTTGAAAGTCCAAATACACCACATCCACTGGTTCTCCCTTGTCCACTCTACTCGTTATATCCTCAAAAAATTCTAGGAGATTTGTCAAGCATGATTTCCCTTTCATAAATCCATGCTGACTTGGACCGATCCTGTCACTGCTTTTCAAATGCGCTGCTATTTCATCTTTAATAATTGATTCCAACATTTTCTCCACCACTGATGTCAGGCTAACCGGTCTATAATTTTCTCTCTCCCTCCTTTTTTTACATTATCTACCCTCCAGTCCATAGGAACTGATCCAGAGTTAATAGAATGTTGAAAAATGATCACCAATGCATCCACTATTTCTAGGGCCACTTCCTTAAGTACTCTGGGATGCAGACTATCAGGCCCTGGTGATTTATTGGCCTTCAATCTCATCAATTTCCCTAACACAATTTCCTGACTAATAAGGATTTCCTTCAGCTCCTCCTTTTCGCTAGACCCGTGAACCCATAGTATTCCGGAAGGTTATTTGTGTCTTCCTTAGTGAAGACAGATCCAAAGTATTTGTTCAATTGGTCTGCCATTTTTTTGTGCCCCATTATAAATTCACCTGATTCTAACTACGTTGGTCTTCACTAATCTTTTTCTCTTCACATATCTGTAGACGCTTTTGCAGTCAGTTTTTATGTTCCCTGCAAGCTTCCTCTTAAACTCTATTTTCCCGCTCCTAATTAAACCCTTTGTCCTCCTCTGATGAATTCTAAATTTCTCCTAGTCGTCAGGTTTGCTGCTTTTTCGGACCAATTTGTATGCCTCTTCCTTAGATTTAACACTATCCCTAATTTCCCTTGTTAGCCACGGTTGAGCTACCTTCCCCGTTTTATTTTTACTCCAGACCGGGATGTACAATTGTTGAAGTTCATCCATGTAATCTATAAATGTTTGCCATTGCCTATCCACCGTCAACCCTTTAAGTATCTTTTGCCAATCTATCCTAGCCAATTCATGTCTCATACCATCAAAGTTACCTTTCCTTAAGTTCAGGATCCTAGTCTCTGAATTAACACTATCACTCTCCATCTTAATAAAGAATTCTACCATATTATGTTCACTCTTCCCCAGGGGGCCTCGCACAACAAGATTGCTGATTAGTCCTCTCTCATTACACAACACCCAGTCTAGGATGGCCAGCTCTCTCGTTGGTTCCTCAACATATTGGTCCAAAAAGCCATCCCTAATTCACTCCAGGAAATCCTCCTCCACCGCATTGCTACCAGCTTGGTTAGCCCAATCTATATGTAGATTAAAGTCGCCCATGATAACTGCTGTACCTTTATTGCACACGTCCCTAATTCCTGTTTGATGCCGTCCCCAACCTCACTACTACTGTTTGGTGGTCTGTACACAACTCCCACTAGGGTTTTCTGCCCTTTGGTATTCCGCAGTTCTACCCATTCAGATTCCACTTCATCCAAGCTAATGTCCTTTCTTACTATTGCGTTAATTTCCTCTTTAACCAGCTACCCCACCTCCTTTTCCTTTCAGTCTATCCTTCCTAGATATTGAATACCCCTGGATGTTGAGTTCCCAGCCTTGGTCACCCTGGAGCCATGTCTCCGTAATCCCAATTATATCATAATCGTTAATAGCTGCCTGCGCAGTTAATTCATCCACCTTATTATGAATACTCCTCGCAATGAGGCACAGAGCCTTCAGGCTTGTATTTTTCGCACTCTTTGTCCCTTTACAATTTTGCTGTAATGTGGCCCTTTTTGATTTTTGCCTTGGGTTTTTCTGCCCTCCACTTTTACTATTCTCCTTTCTATCATTTGCTTCTGCCCCCATTTTATTTCCCTCTGTCTCCCTGCATAGGTTCCCATCCCCCTACCATATTAGTTTAACCCCTCCCCAACAGCACTAGAAAGCACTCCCCTGAGGACATTGGTTCCGGTCCTGCCCAGGTGCAGACCGTCCGGTTTGCACTGGTCCCACCTCCCCCAGAACCGGTTCCAATGTCCCAGGAATTTGGATCCCTCCCTCTTGCACCACTGCTCAAGCCACGTATTCATCTGAGCTATCCTGCAATTCCTGCAATTCCTGATGAGCACATGGCACTGGTAGCAATCTTGAGATTACTACCTTTGAGCTTCCACTTTTTAAATTTAACTCCTAGCTCCCTAAATTCATCTTGTAGGACCTCATCCCGCTTTTTACCTATATCGTTGGTACCTATATGCACCACGACAACTGGCTGTTCACCCTCCCGCTCCAGAATGCCCTGCAGCCGCTCCGAGACATCCTTGACCCTTGCACCAGTGAGGCAACATACTATCCTGGAGTCTTGGTTGCGACCGCAGAAACGCCTATCTATCCCCCTTACAATAGAGTCCCCTATCACTTTCGCTCTCCCACTCTTCTTCCTACCCTCCTGTGCAGCAGAGCAGAGGATGACCCCATCATCTATGATCCACCAACACACACCCAACCAGCAATTGACCTCGCTGTCAACCATGAGAATGAATCCACCTTGTCCAACAATCTGACCAGACCAGCCGAGCTGCCGTGCAGCGATGATCTGACCAACTCACCCATGCCATGACGTCAACTCAGGCGATCGACCAGGGAACGCAGACCGCCAGATCGCCTCAACCTGCATATAACTTGTACTCAAGACTTTGGGGGGAAAGTGATGTTATGTATGTGAACTTCACCTGTGTGTAAGACATGCCACCAGAAGGCACACCTGTGGGAGATCTAGGGGTCACCTGTGTGTACCCTGGTGCAAACAGGTATAAAAGGCAATCCACCACACTGCTGCCTCACTTTGAAGTTATATTAAAGAGACCAAAGTCACAATGGTTTAAGTTTACAGCACAGCCTCGTGGAGTTATTCTGAACATAACAATGTGGGGCCTTGGTCACCTACTAGTGATGTGATTATGGTTCTCACATGCTGCTCAGCCTGGGAACACCGTGATACCTTGAGAGCTTCATCTCTCCAGTCCGCAATTGATCTTTCAAATGTTTCTGTTTCTCTGTTACTGATACGGACCTAGAGCTGGTAAGTGGGATAAGGCTGGATAACCTTTTGTTGGCTGGAGCAGATACGATGGTAAGTACTGCAGGGAATCGAATACAGCCAGGGTGATCTCCTGGACTAGTTTCGATCACCTGGATGGGTCGGAGAAATTTTCCCAGATTTCTTTTCCCCAATTGGCCTGGGATTTAACTGGTTTTTGCCTCTCCCAGGAGAGCAATTGGCTCCAGTTGGGGTGGTGTAGAGTGTTTCAGTGTAAGGGGTGTCGCAGTTGTGTGGCGTGGACTGGTTGGGCTGGATGCTCTTTACCTGTCCGCCATTGTTCATTGTTCATAGGTTTATATGTAACCTTCAGGGCTTCTGACCGAGGGCCCTGTGGCTCTTTGTTGGCCGGCGCGGACACGATGGGCCAAAATGGCCTCCTTCTGCGCTGTAGATTTCTATGTTTCTATCTTCCTTTTTTCCGCTTCTGCAATCTAGTGTCTGAAGTCAATAAATATTTTCACGACTCACACCTTTCTCAACGCTATCAGCTCAAAGAATGGCCTTTCCACGAAGGCATTGCATTCTACTACATTATCACTGCAGAGAGCAAAATTCACCAGAACCCCCTGTGTTTGGACTCATTCGAAAGGAAATTTTATTTGGGACTATCTACCGAAAAGTTTGGAACTCTAAAGTGCTTATGGAAGAAACTACAAACTTTAATAGCGTTATGAACTTTTACAAGACAAATTCAAGCCTGTGGGCGGACCGAGGGAACAAAGGAAGCCCACTTGATTATTGGAACTGTCTGGGTGTGAGGACTGAGGTAACCTGTCTGGACGAATGAGTATTTGGAAATCTTCCTCCACAAGAGACATTACCATCACAGTATCACCCAGAGATAGCTCCCCATCAACATGGGTCTGGACAAACCTTTTCAGCATATACATCACAAAGAGGCCCAATCCAGCCTGTATGTGAAAGACTAAGCACAAAAGGACATTGCAATTACCAAACTAATATTTCCATCAGGAAACAGTTTTTCGAAGATCAACCCACCCAAGACATATCAACTTTAACGAGCCCGACAAAATATTACAAAGAAGAACCAAGCCCGCCAAAATTATACAAAGGATTGTGAACAGATTGGGCGGCAAGATTAGAACACTGAAATCGTATAACTGGCCACTGTTTTCAACAGAGGTTAGACAAGGTGAGAGAGACAAGGAGAGAAACCAACGTGACAGTTATAAAACTAACTTCTCCAGCCTCGAAGTCTTGAAGTCCTGAAGGAAGGAAGAACATCACCATCTACCATTAACTATCAAAAGGATTGGTAAGCATAAGTCCCGGCCTGCCCTGGGGTCTAACCTAGCTAGAATTAGGTATTGGGAGGCGGGAGGTATAATTTTACTGCAATCCCCTTTGAATGTGTAGTGCATGGTACTTTATTAGAGTGATTACAAGTTTGACCTTGTACCTTTCCTTGTCTTGTTCTTTATTAGAGTGATTGTAAGTTTGGCCTTGTATTTTCTTATGAGAGTAATAAGCCTGTATTATCGTCACTGTAATAAAACCGAAGTTCTTTGCATCAAACCAGTGTCCTCTGCACTTTTGTCACCCCCCAAATAAACCTAGAGTACAGAACCCGAGGGAGGGGGAGCGATTCGAAACCTCTCAAGTTGGTCAGAAGGGAACCTGACCCCCTCATAGAGACCACAACACAGCCCCCCCCCCGTTACATCACGGAGGAGTAGAGGCAGGAGGCGCGGCTTGTGAGGCACCATGGCTGAAGACTGCACCAAACATGCTACAACTTCCCCCCCCCCCTCGCCCCCCCCCCCCCCCCCGGATAGTGCACAGGGCACAAATATCATACCAGTAGCTGTGTATGTGCAGACTGTCCTTCACCAGAGGAGCCATCAGCCACCTCTGAGAACTGCCACAAGAAGAACTGAAGCCACAGCCTGCTTTCTGCAGTGCCCCATCGATCGAAATGAAGATTGGCCTTTATTGCAAGGGGGATAGAGTATAAAAGCAGAGAAGTCCTGCTATAACTGTACAGGGTATTGGTGAGGCTACACCTGGAGTACTGCGTACAGTTTTGGTCTCCGTATTTAAGGAAGGATCATCATCATAGGTGGTCCCTCGAACGAGGATGACTTGCTTCCACAAGTTCACAGGTGTTTCGATGAAGGACCCGATGTTCCAGTCCTGAACTCCAATTGAGGGGGTGGAAGATGCCTGTGTGTGGATTTTTTTAATGTGGGGTGACCGTTGCACACCAGCCACCACATGGGCTTGACAGAGCTAGGTCTTGGTCCAGTGGCAAGGGTTAACCAAGACGACTGGAGACCTGCTCTGCTGCACGGACCTAGTGCGCACACATATCGCACAGTGTGGGCTGGGCCCGTGCTGCCCCTGGGCCCTCGCCTCTTCTGGGCCCCGGAAGCATACACTTGCTTTGGAGGCTGTTCAGAGAAGATTCACTAGGTTGATTCCAGAGGTGAGGGGGTTGACATGAGGATAGGTTGAGTAGGTTGGGCCTCTACTCATTGGAGTTCAGAAGAATGAGAGGTAATCTTTTTGAAGGGGCTCGACAAGGTGGATGCAGAGAGGATGTTTCCACAAATGGGGGAGACTAGAACTAGGGGACATAATCTTAAACTAAGGGGCCGCCCATTTAAAACTGAGATGAGGAGGAATTTCTTCTCTGAGGGTTGTAAATCTGTGGAATTCTCTTCCCCAGAGAGCTGTGGAGGTTGGGTCATTGAATATATTTAAGGTGGAGATAGACAGATTTTTGAGCGATAAGAGAATAAAGGGTTATGGGGAGCGGGCAGTGAAGTGGAGCTGAGTCCATGATCAGATCAGCCATGATCTTATTGAATGGCGGAGCAGGCTTGAGGGCCAAATGGCCGATTCCTGCTTCTATTTCTTACATTCTTATAAGATGTCTTTGGGTTCAATTTGTTCAGCTGTAGTATCTTCCAGTCAAGCATTGGACGCCTCTGCAACATCAACTGTGGAATACGAGGGCCTGCCTTCGACAAATGACAGAGATCCACTTGCACAGGGCATCCGATTTCAGAAGGAGTCCATCTGGCTGTCCAAAATTACCAGTAGACTTGGCAGTCCCTCCTGCTGTTGTGGGCCTTGCAAACTCATGGCTGCCCGCAATACTCTGCAGCTTCTCTTCTGACACATTCTGTTGTCTTGTTTATTTCCCAGCCGTGGCTCAATGGGCAGCACACGTGTCTCTGAGTCAGAAGGTTGTGGGTTCAAATCCCACTCCAGGAACTTGAGTACATAAATCTAGGCTGACACTCCAGTGCAATGCTGAGCGAGTGCTGCACTGTCGGAGGGGCAGTACTGATGGAGTGCCGCACTTTCAAAGGGGCAGTACTGAGGGAGCACTGCACTGTCGGAGGGGCAGTACTGGGGGAGCACCACACTGTCGGAGGGGCAGTACTGAGGGAGCACCACACTGTCGGAGGGGCAGTACTGAGGGAGCGCCGCACTGTCGGAGGGGCAGTACTGAGGGAGCACTGCACTGTCGGAGGGGCAGTGCTGAGGGAGCGCCGCACTGTCGGAGGGGCAGTACTGAGGGAGCGCCGCACTGTCGGAGGGGCAGTACTGAGGGAGCGCCGCACTGTCGGAGGGGCAGTACTGAGGGAGCGCGCACTGTCGGAGGGGCAGTACTGGGGGAGCACCGCACTGTTGGAGGGGCTGCACTGAGGGAGCGCCGTACTGTCGGAGGGGCAGTACTGACGGAGCACTGCACTGTCAGTGGTACCATCTTTAAACCAAGACCCCGTCTGCTCTCTCAGGTGGACGTAAAAGATCCCACGGCACTATTTCGAAGAAGAGCAGGGGGGCCAATATTTATCCATCAATCAACATCACTAAAACAGATTATCTGGTCATTATCACATTGCTGTTCATGGGAGCTTGCTGTGCGCAAGTTGGCTGCCACATTACAACAGTACTTCATTGGCTGTAAAGTGCTTTGAGTTGTCCGGTGGTCGTGAAAGGCGCTATATAAATATAAGTCTTTCCTTCTATATAGCTCGGCATTCTACTACTGTTCTTCAGTAATCCGATTTGCTAAGTGAGGGGTCCGTTGAAACGTATGCAGTCCTCAAACGCCCGTAGTTATTTCAACATCACCCCTGAAGTACATTACTCCCATTTTTTTGCTTCTGTGCAATGTTTTGCACTTAAAGTTTTGTAGCATGTGACTAGCAAATGGTAAAAGGCGTATTGGGTTTTATTTGGACTAGCAATTCCTGTGTAAATGTCCCATTACAGTTCTATACATTTACAGGAGGTCATTTTAATGTAACTCACCCATGGGAAGCTGATGGGATTGGATCGGGAGCCCATTTTACACCCTAGCTGACTTTACTTTCCATTCTTTGGGCCCAAGTTTCGGGCCGTGCCTAGAACGGCGCAGCCCCGACCTAGAAGCCCGTTTTTCGCGCCACAAAGTGCGCCTAAAAAAAACTTACAGATTCTCCGGCTCCCTGCTGGTCCTCTTGGGCCGGGCGCGGCGCAGCACGAGCTGTGGGGGGTGGGGGGGGTGGAGCCTGGTCCCTGCGCTGAAAACAGTGCCGGACCTCTGCACATGCGCGCTACAGTGGGCGAGCAAGTGCAGTAGCTCCAGGCACCCAAAACTGTGTGGGAAGGGCCCGAAGCACGCAGCCCCGAGCCCTGGCCGAATGGCCTCACTGGGGCTGCGTGCATAAGGCTGCCTCCCATGGCCAGCTCCTGCTTCCTCCCGACCCGACTCGACTCCCGCTTCCCCCCCCAACCCCCCCGCCCCCGGACCGGACCTGATCTCCCGGACTGGACCCGACCCGCGCTCTCCCGCCCCACCCCCTCACCCGACCTGACCTCCCTCTCCCTCCCACCACCCCACCGACCCGAACCGCGCTCCCGACCCCGACCCCCACCCCCGACACGAACCGACCCGACCTCCCTCTTTCCCCCGCCCCCCCCCCCCTCCCGACCCGAACCGAACCAACCCGACTTCCCTCCCACCCCACCTTCGGACCTGACCCGCGCTCCCTCCCTAACCCCCCCCGAACCGAACCAACCCGACCTCCCTCCTCCCCCCCACACCCCCGACCCGACCCGCGCTCCCGACCTCGACCCGTGCTCCCCCTGACCCGACCCGCGCTCCCGACCTCGACCCGCGCTCCCCCTAACCCGACCCCGACCCGCGCGCCCCCTGACCCGACCCACGCTCCCAACCCCGGACCCCGGACCCGACCCGACCCAATGCCACCTACCTGTAAATCTGGTGCTGGGGATGGACCCTGCCCGAAGTCTTGGGCCCGGCCGGGCCCGGCCCGTTCAGCCTTCCCTCGCTTCTCCTTCCCTCCTCCCACTTCCCCCCTTTCTCCTCCCCCCTTCTCCTCCCCCCCCTCTCCTCCCCCCTTCCCCTTCTTCTCCCCCCTTCCCCTTCTTCTCCCTCCCCCTTCCCTCCCCCTTCCCCCTTCCCCCCCTTCCCTCCCTCCCCCTCTCCTCCCCCTCTCTCCCTCCCTCCCTTCCCTCCCCCCCCTCTCTCCCTCTACCCCACTCCTCCCCCTCCCCTTGCTGTCAGAAACACAGACACTGACAGACAGAGAGTGACAGACACACACAGACAGATAGACAATGAGATAGAGACACTGACAGAGACACACTGGGGGGGGGGGTATCCCAGCACGCTGTTGGAGGGCTCCCGGTGCTGCAGTCGGTAAGTAGAAAATGTTTTCTTTTTTAATTGAAAAAGAAAATTATTTCTTATTATTTTTTTTTCATTGATTTATTGATTGATTTATTGATGTTTTTATCATTTATTATTGATTATGGCTCTTTATTTGTAAAACTGAAGTGTTTAATGTTTGTAAACTTCCCTTTAAACCCCCCCCCCATTCCCTACGCCTGATTTGTAACCTACGCCTGATTTTCTAAGTGTAAACAAGGTTTTTCTGAGCGTTACAAAAATCTACACTTACTCCATTCTAAGTTAGTTTGGAGTAAGTTTTCACTGCCCAAACTTTCAAAACGGGCGTAAGTGGCCGGACACGCCCCCTTTTGAAAAAAAAAATCTGTCCAAACTGAAACTGTTCTAACTGACTAGAACTGGAGCAAACTAAATGCCGAGAATTGCAATTTCTAAGATACTCCGTTCTAGACCAGTTGCTCCAAAAAAACAGGAGCAACTCAGGCCGAAACTTGGCCCCTTTGATTTTTTTTTTTATTTTTTTTTTTAAATAAATTCGTAGCCAATCGTTTCCAATTCTTTGTCAAGTCACAAACGCCAGAGGTCACCCTGCACCAGTCAAGGATCACTCTGCGCCAATGCTCTTAGCCAAAAGGCCTAGAGCCACTGCACCGTTCCTGGAAGTACTGCAATACCAGGTTCGTGCCATGGAGGTGGATGGGTCAGGTCCCCCACACACCTCCGTGGAGGTGGATGGGTCAAGCCATCCCACCCACCTCCTGTTTACAAAAATGTAAGCATATACCTTCCTGACCAGGGAGAAACCACCCGGAGGTCATGGTGGCTGGTCAGGTTAGTTATGCAGATCTTAGCCAAAAGGCCGATGAATTCACCAGCTTTTCTGGCTCATATTGCAGCAGTTGTCTGCGACTGCCTGAAATGAGCCAGTGCCTTAAAGGTGAGTGCGGTCACCACCTGCATAGCCAGAGAGAGCACCTTGCAGTGAATTACACAGCTGCCCTATCATCTCTTTGGTGAAACACACTTTTCTTGTACACAGCACCTGCCAATGTCCTCGTTTAACCTGAGCTGCCTGTACATTCTATGGGTGGTGCTAGAATCATGGAATGGTTACAGCACGGAAGGAGGCCATTCAGCCTGGCGAGCCCGTGCCTAGCACCTCAATCAGCCCCACTCCCCCGCCCTTTCTCCGTAGCACTGCAAATGTTTTCTGTCAGGTACTTATCCAAATTGCTTCTGAAAGCCATGATTGAGTCTGCCTCCACCACCCTCTCAGGCAGCGCATTCCAGATCCTAACCACTCGCCTTTGGTTCTTCTGCCAATCATCTTAAATCTGTGTCATGTATGTATGCTTGGGGTTACTAGCCACCAGGTGGTGCCAATGTCAGAGGTCATTGGGCTGTACGCACGTGTGTGTGGCCCAGGTATAAAAGACAAGCCATCATGAACTGAAAAGTTAAATAGTTGGGAATCTTTCAGGTTTAGGCAGAGAAAAACAAGGTAACTCTCCAGTAGGAGGCAATTAGCAGCTAGTTAAAACCAGTTCTGTAAACGACTGACCAGTAGTGACCTAGATACAGTTTAAAAAGAGGCAGCTCGTGCAGAGCACGGAGTGCAGCAGCATAGAGTGGCATTTGTGAGTTTGGTAAGTGGGTGAGTTCAGGCAAGCGGGGGTGGCAGGAGCTGTTTTGTCTTGTTTTTCCTACCAGTGCTGACACTAGAGCAGCTGATAAGGAGTGCGAGAGCAGGAGATGGAGGCCTAGAGACCAGCCCAACCAGCTGCAGACAAAGATAGAGGGGTGCGAAATCGAGAGGTGACGTCACAGCCAAGCTGGTAAGTGGTTGGCTGTTCGACTGGTAAGTATAACTCTCTTTTAGACTGACTTTTAGATTGGTTTAATTGGCAGCGAACTACTAAGTAGCTGTTTGGTGTTTAAGTAAATTTTAGTAAGTAAATTAATTTAAGGGTTAAGTCATGGCAGGCGAGCTCGGACCCGTGTCATGCTCCTCCTGTGCTATGTGAGAAGTCAGGGACGCTTCCAGTATCCCTGACTACTATGTGTGCGGGAAGTGTGTCCAGCTGCAGCTCCTGACAGACCGCATGACGACACTGGAGCTGCGGATGGACTCACTCTGGAGCATGCGTGATGCTGAGAATGTTGAGGATAGCACATTTAGTGAGTTGGTCACACCGCAGGTAAGGGTTAGGACAGATAGTGAATGGGTGACCAAGAGACAAGGCAAGAGTAGTAAGGTAGTGCAGGAGTCCCCTGCGGTATTCTCCCTCCAAAACAGATATACCGTTTTGGATACTGTTGGGGGAGATGATTTACCAGGGGAAGGCACCAGCAGCCAGGTTCATGGCACCGTGGGTGGCTCTGCTGCACAGAAGGATGGGAAAAAGAGTGGGAGAGCTATAGTGATAGGGGACTCTATTGTAAGGGGAATAAATAGGAGTTTCTGTGACTGCAACCGAGACTCCAGGATGGTATGTTGCCTCCCTGGTGCAAGGGTCAAGGATGTCTCGGAGCGGTTGCAGAGCATTCTGGAGAGGGCGGGTGAACAGCCAGTTGTCGTGGTACATGTAGGTACCAATGATACAGGTAAGAAGTGGGAAGAGGTCCTACAAGCTGAATTTAGGGAGCTAGGAGTTAAATTAAAAAGTAGGACCTCAAAGGAAGTAATCTCTGGATTGCTACCAGTGCCATGTGCTAGTCAGAGTAGAGGGAGCAGGATAGTTAGAATAAATACATGGCTTGAGCAGTGGTGCAAGAGGGAGGGATTCAAATTCCTGGAACATTGGAATCAGTTCTGGGGGAAGTGGGACCTGTACAAAAGGAATGGTCTGCACTTGTGAAGGACTGGAACTGATGTCTTGGGGGTAACATTTGCTAATGCAGTTCTGGAGTGTTTAAACTAATATGGCAGGGGGATGGGAACCTATGCAGCGAGATAGGGCAAAGTAATATGGAGTCAGAACACATGGTAGAAACGTAAAAAGCAATAGTGGAAGGCCGAGTAAACAAAGGCAAGAAACAAAAAGGGCCACACTACATCATAATTCTAAAAGGACAAAGAGTGTTAAAAAAACAAGCCTGAAGGCTCTGTGTCTTAATGCAAGGAGTATCCGTAATAAGATGGATGAATTAACTGTGCAAATAGATGTTAACAGATATGACGTGATTGAGATTACAGAGACGTGGCTCCAGGATGATCAGGGCTGGGAACTCAACATCCAGGGGTATTCAACATTCAGGAAGGATAGAATAAAAGGAAAAGGAGGTGGGGTAGCATTGCTGGTTAAAGAGGAGATTAATGCAATAGTTAGGAAGGACATTAGCTTGGATGATGTGGAATCTATATGGGTAGAGCTGCAGAACACCAAAGGACAAAAAACGTTAGTGGGAGTTGTGTACAGACCTCCAAACAGTAGTAGTGAGGTTGGGGAGGGCATCAAACAGGAAATTAGGGGTGCATGCAATAAAGTTATCCTGGGTGACTTCAATATGCATAT
Source organism: Pristiophorus japonicus (assembly GCF_044704955.1). Lineage (NCBI taxonomy): Eukaryota > Metazoa > Chordata > Chondrichthyes > Pristiophoridae > Pristiophorus > Pristiophorus japonicus. The sequence goes on from NC_091977.1 coordinate 5,520,286, forward strand.
ATATTGGGCTAACCAAACTGGAAGCAATACAGTGGAGGAGGATTTCCTGGAGTGCATAAGGGATGGTTTTCTAGACCAATATGTCGAGGAACCAACTAGGGGGGAGGCCATCTTAGACTGGGTGTTGTGTAATGAGAGAGGATTAATTAGCAATCTCGCTGTGTGAGGCCCCTTGGGAAAGAGTGACCATAATATGGTGGAATTCTACATTAGGATGGAGAATGAAACAGTTAATTCAGAGACCATGGTCCAGAACTTAAAGAAGGGTAACTTTGAAGGTATGAGGCGTGAATTGGCTAGGATAGATTGGCGAATGATACTTTAGGGGTTGACTGTGGATGGGCAATGGCAGACATTTAGAGACCGCATGGATGAACTACAACAATTGTATATCTCTGTCTGGCGTAAAAATCAAAACGGGAAGGTGGCTCAACCGTGGTTATCAAGGGAAATCAGGGAAAATATTAAAACCAAGGAAGTGGCATACAAATTGGCCAGAAAAAGCAGTGAACCCGGGGACTGGGAGAAATTTAGAACTCAGCAGAGGAGGACAAAAGGTTTGATTAGGGCAGGGAAAATAGAGTACGAGAGGACATTAAGACGGACTGCAAAAGTTTCCATAGATATGTAAAGAGAAAAAGGTTAGTAAAGACAAACATAGGCCCCCTGCAGTCAGAATCAGGGGAAGTCATAATGGGGAACAAAGAAATGGGAGCCCAATTGAACAAGTACTTTGGTTCGGTATTCACTAAGAAGGACACAAACAACCTTCCGGATATAAAAGGGGTCAGAGGGTCTCGTAAGAAGGAGGAACTGAGGGAAATCCTTAATATTCCGGAAATTGTGTTGGGGAAATTGATGGGATTGAAGGCCGATAAATCCCCAGGGCCTGATGGACTGCATCCCAGAGTACTTAAGGAGGTGGCCTTGGAAATAGCGGATGCATTGACAGTCATTTTCCAACATTCCGTAGACTCTGGATCAGTTCCTATGGAGTGGAGGGTAGTCAATGTAACCCCACTTTTTAAAAAAGGAGGGAGAGAGAAAACAGGGAATTATAGACCGGTCAGCCTGACATCGGTAGTGGGTATAATGATGGAATCAATTATTAAGGATGTCATAGCAGCGCATTTGGAAAGAGGTGACATGATAGGTCCAAGTCAGCATGGATTTGTGAAAGGGAAATCATGCTTGACAAATCTTCTGGAATTTTTTGATGATGTTTCCAGTATAGTGGACAAGGGAGAACCAGTTGATGTAGTGTATTTGGACTTTCAGAAGGCTTTCGACAAGGTCCCACACAAGAGATTAATGTGCAAAGTTAAAGTACATGGGATTGGGGGTAGTGTGCTGACATGGATTGAGAACTGGTTGGCAGGCAGGAAGCAAAGAGTAGGAGTAAATGGGGACTTTTCAGAATGGCAGGCAGTGACTAGTGGGGTACCGCAAGGTTCTGTGCTGGGGCCACAGCTGTTTACATTGTACATTAATGATTTAGACGAGGGGATTAAATGTAATATCTCCAAATTTGCGGATGACACTAAGTTGGGTGGCAGTGTGAGCTGCGAGGAGGATGCTATGAGGCTGCAGAGTGACTTGGATAGGTTAGGTGAGTGGGCAAATGCATGGCAGATGAAGTATAATGTGGATAAATGTGAGGTTATCCACTTTGGTGGTAAAAACAGAGAGACAGACTATTATCTGAATGGTGACAAATTAGGAAAAGGAGAGATGCAACGAGACCTGGGTGTCATGGTACATCAGTCATTGAAGGTTGGCATGCAGGTACAGCAGGCGGTTAAGAAAGCAAATGGCATGTTGGCCTTCATAGCGAGGGGATTTGAGTACAGGGGCAGGGAGCTGTTACTACAGTTGTACAGGGCCTTGGTGAGGCCACACCTGGAGTATTGTGTACAGTTTTGATCTCCTAACTTGAGGAAGGACATTCTTGCTATTGAGGGAGTGCAGCGAAGGTTCACCAGACTGATTCCCGGGATGGCGGGACTGACATATCAAGAAAGATTGGATCAACTGGGCTTGTATTCACTGGAGTTCAGAAGAATGAGAGGGGATCTCATAGAAACGTTTAAAATTCTGATGGGTTTAGACAGGTTAGATGCAGGAAGAATGTTCCCAATGTTGGGGAAGTCCAGAACCAGGGGTCACAGTCTAAGGATAAGGGGTAAGCCATTTAGGACCGAGATGAGGAGAATCCTCTTCACCCAGAGAGTGGTGAACCTGTGGAATTCTCGACGACAGAAAGTTGTTGAGGCCAATTCACTAAGTATATTCAAAAAAGAGTTAGATGTAGTCCTTACAACTAGGGGGACCAAGGGGTATGGTGAGAAAGCAGGAATGGGGTACTGAAGTTGCATGTTCAGCCATGAACTCATTGGCTGGCGGTGCAGGCTAGAAGGGCCGAATGGCCTACTCCTGCACCTATTTTCTATGTTTCTATGTTTCTATCACATTGGGCCCTAATAAAGTAGAGCCGGGTTTGTACCTGTGTTAGTTTACGGCATTCAGTCTATCGAGTTATTACATACATAACACACTGGTTCTCGACCCTTCCACCAATGGGAACAGTTTCTCTCGATCTACTCTGTCCAGACCCCTCATGATTTTGAACACCTTGATTAAATCTCCTCTCAACCTTCCCTGCTCCAAGGAGAACAACCCCAGCTTCTCCATCTAAATAACTGAAGTCCCTCATCCCTGGAACCATTCTCATGAAGATTTTCTGCACCCTTTCCAAGGCCTTCACATCCTTCCTAAAGTGCAGTGCCTAGAATTGGATACAATACTCCAGTTGAGGCCAAACCAGTGTTTTATAAAAACATAAGAACATAAGAAATAGGAGCAGGAGTAGGCCATACGGCCCCTCGAGCCTGCTCCGCCATTCAATAAGATCATGGCTGATCTGATCATGGACCCAGCTCCACTTCCCTGCCCGCTCCCCATAACCCCTTTATTCCCTTATCGCTCAAAAATCTGTCTATCTCCGCCTTAAATATATTCAATGTCCCAGCTTCCACAGCTCTCTGGGGCAGTGAATTCCACAGATTTACAACCCTCTGAGAGAAGAAATTCCTCCTCATCTCAGTTTTAAATGAGCGGTCCTTACTTTACTTTCATAATCTATCTTCCCTCTCTATCATTTTTTTAGTCGTTCTTTGCTGGCTTTTAAAAGTTTCCCAATCCTCTGGCCTCCCACTAGTCTTGGCCACATTGTATGCCCTTGTTTTCAATTTGATACCATCTCTTATTTCCTTAGTTAGCCTCGGATGGTTACAGTCTTTCCTTCTCATTGGGATATATTTTTGTTGCGAGTTATGAAATATCTCCTTAAATGTCTGCCACTGTTCATCAACCGTCCCACACTTTAACCTAATTTCCCAATCTACTTAGCCAAGTCTGCCTTCATACCTTTGTAGTCTATTTCAGCTTAGGGCACTGATTTGAGAACCAACTTTCTCACCCTCCAACTGAATTTGAAATTCGACCATGTTATGGTTCATCATAATTTCCACACTTTTGTATTCTGTGCCTCTATTTATGAAGCCTAGGATCCCGTAAGCTTTATTAACTGCTTTCTCAACCTGCCCTGCCACCTTCAACGATTTGTGCACATATACCTCCAGGTCTCTCTGTTCATGCTGCCCCTGTATCTGGTCGTATCTGGTGGGGTCCATCCTCCTTAAATGCTGCCTGACTCTCCTTTGCTCCATTCTGTGATGCTGCATCTCCCTTCCCCCCCGCCCCCCTCTTGTCATGGCCTACGCGGGTATGTCCATCGGGAATGTCATTGCTGCTCCTGAGCAAGGCATCGGTGAGTGAGGGCCGTTCAGTTTGGCTGGCTTCCTAAGGGACCAGAGTGCAATTAATGGCACCCACGTTACTTTGCATACTCCCACACAACATCAGCTTAACTACCACTGCAGGGAGGGCTTCCACCCACTCCTTTTCAAGTACCGATTGTGTGTGCCAACATGCAGAGGCTCGTACGGTATGTTAACACGGAATTAGTGGCGAGGATTCAGGGGAGTGCAAACCGGCAAAACAGCCACTGTTAACAGCAGGGCCTCATTTAAATAAAAAGCTGCCCCCAAGCTTTTTAAATGCTTTCCCCACCCCCCCCCGTACATCTATTGTGGCCCTGAGCTTTGGCCCGATTGCCAGCCTGACTGGCGGGAGGGAGGGAGCACCAGCCAGTTGCAGTGGGTCGCAGCCGGGGTCCCGGCAATTAGTCGGGGGGGGGGTGGGGGGAAAGCTCGAGGCCACAATGGGGAGGAGGGAGGGAAGCATTTCGAAGCCCATGGCAGTGATCGGGAGAGAGGGGGGAAAGCTCGAGGCCACAATGGGGAGGAGGGAGGGAAGCATTTCGAAGCCCATGGCAGTGATCGGGAGAGAGGGGGGAAAGCTCGAGGCCACAATGGGGAGGAGGGAGGGAAGCGTTTCGAAGCTCGGGGCAGTGATCGGGAGAGAGGGGGGAAAGCTCGAGGCCACAATGGGGAGGAGGGAGGGAAGCGTTTCGAAGCTCGGGGCAGTGATCGGGAGCGGGGTGGGGGGGGGGCGCAGTGGGGGTGCGTAAAGCTCGAGGCTACAATTGGGACGAGGGAGGGAAGCGTTTCAAAGCTCAGGGCAGAGATCAGGTGGGGAGATGGGGTGGCAGGGGCATGATGGGGGAGAAGGGATGTAGCGGGGTTCAATAGAGGCCTAACACTTCCCTCTAAGGCCCAGAGGAGCACATCACCTGACACTGCCGCCTCACTTCGACTGATGGTGGAGGTCGGGTCCTGGTGACATCTCTGGACCCAAGCTGCAGATTTAAAACAGGACCCGCTTTCTTCAGGTACTCTGCTCGCCTGCTCAAGAGAGTGTAATATGGGGACACGGGAATCGTGGGGGTAACTGACACCCATTATCTTAACTGATCCTGGCCCGGTTTCTGCTAGCAGTTAAATCGGGCCACATGAAATATTGGCAGTTTTATTTTTATTCATTCACGGGATGTGGCGTCACTGGCAAGCCCGGCATTTATTGCCCGTCCCTAACTGCCCCTTGAGAAGGTGGTGAGCCGCCTTCTTGAACCGCTGCAGTCCGTGTGGTGAAGGTGCTCCCACACAGTGCTGTTAGGGAGGGAGTTCCAGGATTTTGACCCAGCGACGATGATGAAGGAACGGTGATATATTTCCAAGTCAGGATGGTGTGTGACTGGGAGGGGAACGTGGAGGTGGTGGTGTTCCCATGCGCCTGCTGCCCTTGTCCTTCTAGGTGGTAGAGGTCGCGGGTTTGGGAGGTGCTGCCGAAGAAGCCTTGGCGAGTTGCTGCAGTGCATCTTGTAGATGGTACACACTGCAGCCACGGTGCGCCGGTGGTGGAGGGAGTAAGTGTTGAAGGTGGTGGATGGGGGGCCCATCAAGCGGGCTGCTTTGTCCTGGATGGTGTCGAGCTTCTTGAGTGTTGTTGGAGCTGCACTCATCCAGGCAAGTGGAGAGTGTTCCATCACACTCCTGACTTGTGCCTTGTAGATGGTGGAAAGGCTTTGGGGAGTCAGGAGGTGAGACACTCGCCGCAGAATACCCAGCCTCTGACCTGCTCTTGTTGCCACAGTATTTATGTGGTTGGTCCTTGACCAAGCTTTTGATTATCTGTCCGAGTATCTCTTTATGTGGCTTGGTATCAAATTTTGTTGATAATACTCCTGTGAAGCACTTTGGGATGTTTTACTATGTTAAAGGTGTTATATAAATACAAGTTGTTTCTTCCTGTAAAGTACATGTGTTTGCTGCAAATTCTACTGTAAGTCCCACCCCATCATCATCATCATCATTATAGGCAGTGCCTCGCAATCGAGGAAGACTTGCTTCCACTCTTAAAATGAGTCCTTAGGTGACTGAACAGTCCAATACGGGAATTACAGTCGCTGTCACAGATGGGACAGACAGTGGTTGAGGGAAGGGGAGGATGGGACTGGTTTGCCGCACGCTCCTTCCGCTGCCTGTGCTTGGTTTCTGCATGCTCTCGGCGACGAGACTCGAGGTGCTCAGCGCCCTCCCGGATGCACTTCCTCCACTTAGGGCGGTCTTTGGCCAGGGACTCCCAGGTGTCAGTGGGGATGTTGCACTTTATCAGGGAGGCTTTGAGGACGTTTTTGCAACGTTTCCTCTGTCCACCTGGGGCTCGCTTGCCGTGAAGGAGCTCCGAGTTCTCTGACTCATTGGCTGAGACCGTGGTGTCAATGGACACTCAGAAGCACAATTATATCCTTTACAAAAGCAGAATACTGCAGATGCTGGAAATCTGAAAAAGCATCCTTTATTGAGGCATGTATCAACGTGGGCCCGGTCCATTACACAGTGATGCTCATTTTACATGGATGAGGTGTGTGCTGTGGGTGATGAGTCACCCAGAGTCTTGAAATTCCTAATGGATGCTTACTTGAATAAAGCCTTTATCATGGCCTCCCAATTTCCCAGCCTGAACCTGCCACCAGGGAGACTTCATGTCATTAATGAAGTCTCAGAAAATCAAGGCTTCTGTGAAAAGATTTTCCATGTAAGCTCAACCTTTTGGTTGATGGAAACTGTGTTCTTCATGTTTATACAGGTTGAACCTTCCTTATCCAGCCTCGGGACCTGGCCTGTTCTGAATGAGGGTTATTTCTGGATAAGGGGAGGTCACGTGTTTTCAGCGAGTGTGTGCACTGATTGGCTAGAACGACTGTCAGTCAGTCAGTCTCAGCTTACATTGGAGACCAAACTATTCTGGAGTTCTTTAGTATATTCTCAAAATCTATGGAATGATCCAAAATATTACAAAGGTAAGTACTTTCAAAACATTTTCTGAAAACTGTTTATTGGAATTTCCATCATTGTGGTGTTGGCAGGCCGTCAGTCTCCGAGGTGTTCTAGGTTGAGGGGGCTTCTGTTGATCACTTTCTTTCTAGTAAGTGTCTGGATTTTCTGTTCAGGTGAATGATTTAATTAAATATCATGACCATCATTAGCGATGATTTTCTAGACCAATATGTCGAGGAACCAACTGGAGAGCTGGCCATCCTAGACTGGGTGATGTGTAATGAGAAGGGACTAATTAGCAATCTTGTTGTGCGAGGCCCCTTGGGGAAGAGTGACCATAATATGGTAGAATTCTTTATTACGATGGAGAATGACACAGTTAATTCGGAAACTAGGGTCCTGAACTTAAGGAAAGGTAACTTCGACGGTATGAGACGTGAATTGTTTAGAATAGACTGGCAAATGATACGAAAAGGGTTGACGGTGGTTAAGCAATGCCAAACATTTAAAGATCACATGGATGAACTTCAACAATTGTACATCCCTGTCTGGAGTAAAAATAAAATGGGGAAGGTGGCTCAACCGTGGCTAACAAGAGAAATTAAGGATAGTGTTAAAACCAAAGAAGAGGCATATAAATTGGCTAGAAAAAGCAGAAAACCTGAGGACTGGGAGAAATTTAGAATTTAACAAAGGAGGACTAAGGGTTTAATTAAGAGGGTGAAAATAGAGTACGAAAGGAAGCTTGCAGGGAACATAAAAACTGACTGCAAAAGCTTCTATAAATATGTGAAGAGAAAAAGATTAGTGAAGACAAATGTAGGTCCCTTGCAGTCGGATTCAGGTGAATTTATAATGGGGAACAATGAAATGGCAGACCAATTGAACAAATACTTTGGTTCTGTCTTCATGAAGGAAGACACAAATAACTTTCTGGAAGTACTAGGGGACAGTGGGTCTAGTGAGAAGGAGGAACTGAAGGATATCCTTATTAAGCGGCAAATTGTGTTCGGGAAATTGATGGGATTGAAGGCCGATAAATCCCCAGGGCCTGATAGTCTGCATCCCAGAGTACTTAAGGAAGTGGCCCTAGAAATAGTGGAGGCATTGGTGATCATTTTCCAACAGTCTATCGACTCTGGATCAGTTCCTATGGACTGGAGGGTAGCTAATGTAATGCCACTTTTTAAAAAAGGAGGGAGAGAGAAAATGGGTAATTATAGACCGGTTAGCCTGACATCAGTGGTGGGGAAAATGTTGGAATCAATCATTAAGGATGAAATAGCAGCGCATTTGGAAAGCAGTGACAAGACCGGTCCAAGTCAGCATGGATTTCTGAAAGGGAAATCATGCTTGACGAATCTTCTGGAATTTTTTGAGGATCTAACTAGCAGAGTGGACATGGGAGAACCAGTGGATGTGGTGCATTTGACTTTCAAAAGACTTTTGACAAGGTCCCGCACAAGAGATTAGTGTGCAAAATCAAAGCACATGGTATTGGTGGTAATGTACTGACGTGGATAGAGAACTGGATGGCAGACAGGAAGCAGAGAGCCGGGATAAATGGGTCCTTTTCAGAATGGCAGGCAGTGACTAGTGGAGTGCCGCAGGGCTCAGTGCTGGGACCCCAGCTCTTTACAATATACATTAACGATTTAGATGAGGGAATTGAGTGTAATATCTCCAAGTTTGCGGATGACACTAAACTAGGTGGCGGTGTGAGCTGTGAGGAGGACACTAAGAAGCTGCAGGGAGACTTGGACAGGTTAGGTGAGTGGGCAAATGCATGGCAGAAATAGTATAATGTGGATAAATGTGAGGTTATCCATTTTGGGGCAAAAACACCGAAGGCAGAATATTATCTGAATGACGGCAGATTAGGAAAAGGGGAGGTGCAATGAGACCTGGGTGTCATGGTACATCAGTCATTGAAAGTTGGCATGCAGGTACAGCAGGTTGTGAAGAAGGCAAGTGATATGTTGGCCTTCATAGCTAGGGGATTTGAGTATAGGAGCTGGGAGGTCTTACTGCAGTTGTACAGGGCCTTGGTGAGGCCTCACCTGGAATATTGTGTTCAATTTTGGTCTCAGGAAGGACGTTCTAGCTGTTGAGGGAGTGCAGCGAAGGTTCACCAGACTGATTCCAGGGATGGCTGGACTGACATATGAGGAGATACTGAATTAACTTATTCATTGGAGTTTAGAAGGATGAGAGGGGATCTCATAACGGGACTGGACAGGTTAGATGCAGGAAGAATGTTCCCGATGTTGGGGAAGTCCAGAACCAGGGGACATAGTCTTAGGATAAGGGGTAGGCCATTTAGGACTGAGATGAGGAGAAACTTCTTCACTCAGAGAGTTGTTAATCTGTGGAATTCCCTGCCGCAGAGAGTTGTTGATGCCAGTTCATTGGATATATTTAAGAGGGAGTTAGATATGGCCCTTACGGCTAAGGGGATCAAGGGGTATGGAGAGAAAGCAGGAAAGGGGTACTGAGGGAATGATCAGCCATGATCTTATTGAATGGCGGTGCAGGCTTGAAGGGCCAAATGGCCTACTCCTGCACCTATTTTCTATGTTTCTATGTTTCTATCATATTCGAAGCGAGGATGACTTGCTTCCACGCCAAAAAGGGATGAGTTCACAGGTGTTTCCATGAAGGACCTAATATTCCAGATCCCGAACTACATCCTGAAGGGTGGAAGATGCCTGTGCATGGATATTTTTAACGTGTGGTGGCCTTTGCACACCAGCCACCACATGGGCTTGACAGAGCTAGGTCTTGGTCCAGTGGCAAGGATTAACCAAGATGACTGGAGACCAGCTCTTCTGCATGGACTGAGCACGCACACATATCGCAGTGTGGGCTGGCCCGTGCTGCCCATGGGCCCCTGGCCCTGAACTCACGCCTCTCCTGGATCCCGATCACATTGCTCTGCAATCTCTCGCCACTCCTTCGCCCTGACCTTGCCGCTCCAGCTGTATCTGCCCACGCTCTAATCGCCGACCTGGACCTTGATGATGTCACTATTCGCTGCCGTCGCCCTCCTGCACCAGCTCGCGCTGCTTCCTGAAGTAGTACGCCTTCACGCTGCTCCCCGGGCCTCCTTTTATGGCCCCGACCTGCCGCTGGTGTTCTCAGATGAAAGAGTTAATTAAATAATAAAGCAAAGGTATCACCGTTGTGCCTAATACGGGAATGGTAAACCTGGGGTGGAGTGGGTCGGAGTTCTACGCATGTGCACCCGGCGGCCAGGAATGGTGCTGGACGAGGGGTGGTGCCGGATAAGGGAGTCCTGGATAAGGGATGTTCGACCTGTAGCTGGTTTTCCCTACAGTGACCGCACTTCTGAAATATTTCAATGGCTGTAAAGCGCTTTGCGACGGGTCATGAAAGGCCCGGTATAAATGAAGGCGACAAAAGGTCACCTATAACGTTAGCTCTGTTCCTCTCTCCACAGATCTGCTGAGGATTCCAGCATTTTCTGTTTTTATTATATATATTAATGTTTTTATTTATAGGCAGGTATATCTGTTTTTTAAACCTCTGTCCCCTGGCACATCTTTCTGAACAGCTTTTGACTTTCACTGCTAAGAATGCGGACATTTAGGATGGAGAGGTTTTTAGGACTGTTTAAAGAATCATAGAATCATAGAATGGTCACAGCACAGAAGGAGGCCATTCGGCCCGTCGAGCCCGTACTGCTTCTCTGCAAGAGCCCCTCAGCCAGTCCCACTCCCCCGCCCTTATCCCGCAGCCCTGCAAAATGTTTTCCTCCAGAACTCCCTTTTGGAAGCCACGATTGAGTCTGCCGCCACCACCCTCTCAGACCGTGCGTTCCAGATCCTAACCACTCGCTGCGTAAAAAGGTTTTTCCTCGTGTTGTCTTTGGTTCTCCTGCCAATCGCCTTAAATCTGTCCACCAATGGGAACAGTCTCTCTCGATCTACTCTGTCCAGGCTCCTCATGATTTTGAACACCTCGATCAAATCTCCTCTCAACCTTCTCTGCTCCAAGGAGAACAACCCCAGCTTCTCCAGTCTGTCCATGTCACTGAAGTCCCTCATCCCTGGAACCATACGCGTAAATCTTTGCTGCCCCCTCTCCAAGGCCGTCACACCCTCCCTAATGTGCGGTGTCCAGAATTGGACACAGTTTCTCCAGCTGGGGCCGAGCCAGAGTTTTATCCAGGTTCATCATAACTACCACACTTTTGTACTCTTTGGGGCCGATAATTCACCAACTCACCGCCAACTGCCGCCCGCTGCCACGGACATTGCTCTTGCAGATCCACCCAGTGCCGCTTTGGAGGTGGCCTGGAGTGGGCGGGAGGGGAGAGCCGCTAGAACCACGGACATCAGCGGATGGCCGAGTGGCGCAACTGATCTGCCGGCCGTCGAGCTCCCAGATTCCTTCGGGCGGGGAGTCGGGGGCAGAACGGGGGGGGGTGGACCTCTGCGAGGAGGCTGGTCTGTCCCCGACCGTGAGACTGAAGAACCTAAAAAAAAAAGGTTAATAAACATTTTTTTTAAAAATTCCACAGCGACTTACCTGCATGGGGCCCCCTGAAGATCTTCCGATACTTTAAAAAAAATCTTTTACTGATAATTTTTTTTTCCGGGTCTTCGGCCCTCCGTGGGCCCGACTCCATCCTCGGCGGCACTTGAGCGGCAAGTGCCTCTGCCGCCAAGAACGAGACCTCCCGCCCGCTGACCGTCCAGATTGGCGGAGTACGTCGTCCGTTTGTCGTCCGCCGACCTTCCAGGGATCTCGGCTACGAAACATCCCGCCCAAAGTACCGTCCGGTACCTCGGCAGCCATCGGCGGCACTTTGGGCGGCACTTGGGCGGGCCGAGGCCTTGATCAAAATCGGCACCTGTGCCTCTATTCACGAAGCCCAGGATCCCATAAGCTTTTTTAACCGCTTTCTCAACCTGCCCCGCCACCTTCGATGGTTTGTGCCCATGTACCCCCAGCTCTCTCTGTTTGTCCACCCCCTTTAGGATTGTACCCTTTAGTTTATTTTGCCTCTCCTCATTCTTCCTACCAAAATGCATCACTTTGCATTTTTCTGTATCCAATTTCACCTGCCACGTGCCCGCCCATTCCACCAGCCTGTCTATGTCTTCCCGAAGTCTGTCACTCTCCTCCTCACTGCTCACTATACTTCCAAGTTTTGTGTCATCTGCAAGTTTTGAAATTGTGCCCTGTACACCCACATCCAAGTCATTCATATGCATCATGAAAAGCAGTGGTGCTAGAACTGACCCCGGGGATCGCCACTGTATACCTTCCTCCAGTCCGAACTGTTCACCACTACTCTCTGTTTCCTGTCGATCGCGTCCCTCCACAATCTCTCGCCGCTCCTTCGCCCCGGCCTCTCCGCTCCTGCTGTACCTGCCCACGCTCCAATCACCGACCTGGACCTTGATGAGGTCCCACTTCGCTGCCGTCGCCCTCCTGCACCAGCTCGGGCTGTACCTTGCCGTGGTACACCGCCACTCTGTCCAGAGGCCGCTGTTCGCCGCTCCTTTTATGGCCCCGACCTGCCGCTGCTGCCGCTGTGATCCCAGGGGAGGCGTGAGTTCAGGGCCAGGAGCCCAGGGGGCAGCACGGGCCCAGCCCACACTGTGCGATATGTGTGCGCACTAGGTCCGTGCAGCAGAGCTGGTCTCCAGCTCTCTTGGGTAACCCTTGCCACTGGACCAAGACCTCGCTCTGTCAAGCCCCGTGTGGTGGCTGGTGTGCAACGGTCACCCCACGTTAAAAAAATCCACACACAGGCATCTTCCACCCTTGAGGATATAGTTTGGGTTCTTCATTCGAAACATGTGTGAACTCATCCCTTTTTTTGGTGTGGAAGCAAGTCATCCTCGTCTCGAGGGACTGCCTATGATGATGAGATGACTGTTTCCTGTCACTGAGCCAATTTCGTATCCATGCTGCCGCTGTCCCTTTTATTCCATGGGCTTCAACTTTGCTGCAAGCCTATTATGTGGCACTTTGTTGAACGGCTTTTGGAAATCCATGTACACCACGTCAACCCCATTGCCCTCATCAACCCTCTCTGTTACCTCAAACAAACTCGTGCTGGCTTTCCTTAATTAATCCACACTTGTTCAAGTGACTGTTAACTTTGTCCCTGATTATTGTTTCTAAACACTTCCCCACTACCCAGGTTAAACTGACTGGCCTGTCGTTGCTGGGTTTATCCGTACATCCTTTTTCAAACAGAGGTGTAACATTTGCAATTCTCCAGTCCTCTGGCACCAGTATCTAAGGAGGATTGGAATATTGTGGCCAGTACCTCCGCGATTTCTTGCTTCACTTCCCTCAGCATCCGAGGATGCATCCCATCCGGTCCTGGAGCCTTATCTAGCCTTTCCAGTATCTCGTCTTTATCAATTCTTATCCCATCCAGTGTCCCCATTACCTCTTCCTTCACTATGTCTATGGCAGCATTTTCTTCCTTGGTGAAGACAGAGGCAAAGTACTCATTTAGTCCCTCAGCCAAGCCCTCTGTCTCTATGCGTAGGTCTCCATTTGATCCCTAATCACTCCCACCCCTCCTCTTACTACCCATTTACTATTTATCTGTCTATAGAAGACTTTTGGATGACCTTTTATGTTAGCAACCAATCGATTCCCATAACTCTCATCGCTCCTCTTAATTTCTTTTTCAGAGTGACTATTTGGACGAACGCTTTTCTCTTCCTTCTGTGTCTGCATCTTCCAGACCCCGTCCCCGACGCCTCCCACCCGGAGCCGGAAGTGGGACCACGTTGTTCTTCAATTGCCCACGTTGGCGGTAAGAGAAGGGATAACCAGCCGTGGATAACCAAGGAAATAAAGGAGAGTATCAAATCAAAGACCAATGCGTAGAAGGCGGCCAAGGTTAGTGGGAAACTAGAAGATTGGGAAAATTTTAAACAACAGCAAAGAATGACTAAAAAAGCAATAAAGAAAGGGAAGATAGATTACGGAGGTAAACTTGCGCAAAACATAAAAACAGATAGTAAAAGCTTTTACCAATATATAAAACGGAAAAGAGTGTCTAAAGTAAATGTTGGTCCCTTAGAAGATGAGAAGGGGGATTTAATAATGGGAAATGTGGAAATGGCTGAGACCTTAAACAATTATTTTGCTTCGGTCTTCACAATGGAAGACACAAAAACCATGCCAAAAATTGCTGGTCACAGGAATGTGGGAAGGGAGGACCTTGAGACAATCACTATCACTAGGGGGGTAGTGCTGGACAGGCTAATGGGACTCAAGGTAGACAAGTCCCCTGGTCCTGATGAAATGCATCCCAGGGTATTAAAAGAGATGGCGGAAGTTATAGCAGATGCATTCGTTATAATCTACCAAAATTCTCTGGACTCTGGGGAGGTACCAGCGGATTGGAAAGCAGCTAATGTAACGACTCTGTTTAAAAAAGGGGGCAGACAAAAGGCAGGAAACTATAGGCCGGTTAGTTTAACATCTGTAGTGGGGAAAATGCTTGAAACTATCATTAAGGAAGAAATAGCGGGACATCTAGATAAGAATAGTGCAATCAAGCAGACGCAGAATGGATTCATGAAGGGGAAATCATGTTTAACTAATTTACTGGAATTCTTTGAGGATATAACGAGCATGGTGGATAGAGGTGTACCGATGGATGTGGTGTATTTAGATTTCCAAAAGGCATTCGATAAGGTGCCACACAAAAGGTTACTGCAGAAGATAGAGGTACGCGGAGTCAGAGGAAATGTATTAGCATGGATAGAGAATTGGCTGGCTAACAGAAAGCAGAGAGTCGGGATAAATGGGTCCTTTTCGGGTTGGAAATCGGTGATTAGTGGTGTGCCACAAGGATCGGTGCTGGGACCACAACTGTTTACAATATACATAGATGACCTGGAAGAGGGGACAGAGTGTAGTGTAACAAAATTTGCAGATGACACAAAGATTAGTGTGAAAGCGGGTTGTGTAGAGGACACAGAGAGGCTGCAAAGAGATTTGGATAGGTTAAGCGAATGGGCTAAGGTTTGGCAGATGGAATACAATGTCGGAAAGTGTGAGGTCATCCACCTTGGGGAAAAAAAACAGTAAAAGGGAATATTATTTGAATGGGGAGAAATTACAACATGCTGAGGTGCAGAGGGACCTGGGGGTCCTTGTGCATGAAACTCTTTTAGAGTCTACCTGTAAAACATAAAACATTAAACCATGCCACCCGACCTGGATGACACAGCAGACATTTACAAGGCCCTTTTTTTCTTTTTTGTGGTTTTTTTTTGTGTTTTTCTTTTTTTTGTTGTTTTTTTTTGGGCGCTAAAATCAAATTTTTTCCAGTGCCCCCTATAAAAGGGGAGGGGGACACTAAAAGCACCGGCAATTAAAACAAATTAAACTTTAAAACGTAAAATCAAATTAAAATTTGGTTGCCGGGCGTGACGATGCACTCCAGTCCCTCCGGTGCCCATCTCTCGTGGAAGGCCGCGAGCGTACCGGTGGACACCGCGTGCTCCATCTCCAAGGACACCCTGGACCGGATGTAAGAGCGGAAGAGAGGCAGGCAGTCAGGTTGAACGACCCCCTCGACCGCCCGCTGCCTGGACCGGCTGATGGCACCCTTGGCCGTGCCCAGGTGCAGTCCTACGAGGAGGCCCTCGGACCTACCCGCTCCCCTCCTCACAGGGTGCCCAAAGATCAGGAGAGTGGGACTGAAGTGCAGCCAGAATTTCAGGAGCAGCCCCTTCAGATAATGAAACAGGGGCTGCAACCTCGTGCACTCAATAAAAACATGGAACACGGACTCTTCCAGACCGCAGAAATTGCAGGCGGCCTGGGAGTCCGTGAACCGGCTTAAAAATTTGTTGCACGGCACTGCTCCGTGCACCACCCTCCAGGCCAAGTCCCCGATGAATAGTGGGAGGACTCCCGGATAGAGTGCCCTCCATCGGGGACCCCCGCCTCCTCCGGACGGCAAGATGGTACGCCATGGCGTGTCCGGACGGCCGGCGAGGATGGCAAAGTTGAGAGTGTGCAGGAGCAGCCCATACAGGAAACCCCTCCGCGCGGAACTGAAAGGCACGGAGGGGATTTCCCCGAGGCGGCTCAAGTTGTGAGGCGCCGGCCCCCGAGGAAGGTTCCGGGATTTGGCGCCAATGAGGAATCCCGTCCGGACGGGGGTCAGTTCGCACGGGATCTCCCCACGTGCTTGAGCCTCCTCGATGCACCTAACAGAGTCAGGGCCCAGAGCTGTTTTTATCCTTGTGCATGAAACTCTTTTGAGTAAATATGAAACTCTTTTGAGTCCTTGTGCATGAATCCCAAAAAGTTAGTTTGCAGGTGCAGCAGGTAATCAGGAAGGCGAATGGAATGTTGGCCTTCATTGCGAGAGGGATGGAGTATAAAAGCAGGGAGGTCCTGCTGCAACTGTACAGGGTATTGGTGAGGCCACACCTAGAGTACTGCGTGCAGTTTTGGTCACCTTACTTAAGGAAGGATATACTGGCTTTGGAGGGGGTACAGAGACGATTCACTCGGCTGATTCCGGAGATGAGGGGGTTACCTTATGATGATAGATTGAGTAGTCTGTGTCTTTACTCGTTGGAGTTCAGAAGGATGAGGGGTGATCTTATAGAAACATTTAAAATAATGAAAGGGATAGACAAGATAGAAGCAGAGAGGTTGTTTCCACTGGTCGGGGAGACTAGAACTAGGGGGCACAGCCTCAAAATACGGGGGAGCCACTTTAAAACCGAGTTGAGAAGGAATTTCTTCTCCCAGAGGGTTGTGAATCTGTGGAATTCTCTGCCCAGGGAAGCAGTTGAGGCTAGCTCATTGAATGTATTCAAGTTACAGATAGATAGATTTTTAACCAATAAGGGAATTAAGGGTTACGGGGAGCGGGCGGGGAAGTGGAGCTGAGTCCACGGCCAGATCAGCCATGATCTTGTTGAATGGCGGAGCAGGCTCGAGGGGCTAGATGGCCTACTCCTGTTCCTAATTCTTACGTTCTTATGTTCTTATTATGTTCTTATGTTGGTCGACTGAGCCGCTTAGCTTCCCGTCGTGCCTCCCCCGGGGCGGGGAGAGAGGGGCGGGGAGAGAGGAGTGGGGAGAGAGGGGCAGGGAGAGAGGGGAGGAGAGAGAGAGGGCGGGGAGAGAGGGCGGGGAGAGAGAGAGGGCGGGGAGAGAGAGAGGGCGGGGAGAGAGGGGCGGGGAGAGAGAGGGGCAGGGAGAGAGAGGGCAGGGAGAGAGAGGGCGGGGAGAGAGGGGCGGGGAGAGAGAGGGCGGGGAGAGAGAGGGCAGGGAGAGAGGGGCGGGGAGAGAGAGGGCGGGGAGAGAGGGGCAGGGAGACAGGGGCGGGGTAAGAGAGAGGGCGGGGAGAGAGGGCGGGGAGAGAGAGAGGGCGGGGAGAGAGAGAGGGCAGGGAGAGAGAGGGGCAGGGAGAGAGAGGGCAGGGAGAGAGAGGGCGGGGAGAGAGGGGCGGGGAGAGAGAGGGCGGGGAGAGAGAGGGCAGGGAGAGAGGGGCAGGGAGAGAGAGGGGCGGGGAGAGAGAACGGGGAGAGAGGGGCGGGGAGAGAGAGGGCGGGGAGAGAGGGGCAGGGAGAGAGGGGCGGGGTAAGAGAGAGGGCGGGGAGAGGGAGGGCGGGAAAAGAGGGCGGGGAGAGGGAGGCAGGGAGAGAGGGGCAGGGAGAGAGGGGCAGGGAGGGCGGGGAGAGAGGGGCGGGGAGAGAGGGGGGGCAGGGAGAGAGGGGCGGAGAGAGAGGGGTGGGGAGAGAGAGGGCGGGGAGAGAGGGTCAGGGAGAGAGGAGTGGGGAGAGAGAGGGCAGGGAGAGAGAGGGCGGGGAGAGAGAGGGCGGGGAGAGAGAGGGCGGGGAGAGAGGGTCAGGGAGAGAGAGAGGGCGGGGAGAGAGAGGACGGGGAGAGAGAGGGCGGGGAGAGAGAGGGCGGGGAGAGAGAGGGCGGGGAGAGAGGGTCAGGGAGAGAGGAGTGGGGAGAGAGGGGCAGGGAGAGAGGGGCGGAGAGAGAGAGGGCGGGGAGAGAGGGCGGGGAGAGAGGGCGGGGAGAGAGAGAGGGCGGGGAGAGAGAGAGGGCGGGGAGAGAGAGGGGCAGGGAGAGAGAGGGCAGGGAGAGAGAGGGCGGGGAGAGAGGGGCGGGGAGAGAGAGGGCGGGGAGAGAGGGTCAGGGAGAGAGGAGTGGGGAGAGAGGGCGGGGAGAGAGGGCGGGGAGAGAGAGAGCGCGGAGAGAGAGAGAGGGCGGGGAGAGAGAGGGGCAGGGAGAGAGGAGTGGGGAGAGAGAGGGCAGGGAGAGAGAGGGCGGGGAGAGAGAGGGCGGGGAGAGAGAGGGCGGGGAGAGAGAGGGCGGGGAGAGAGAGGGCGGGGAGAGAGGGTCAGGGAGAGAGGAGTGGGGAGAGAGGGGCAGGGAGAGAGGGGCGGAGAGAGAGAGGGCGGGGAGAGAGGGCGGGGAGAGAGGGGCAGGGAGAGAGGGGCGGGGTAAGAGAGAGGGCGGGGAGAGGGAGGGCGGGAAAAGAGGGCGGGGAGAGGGAGGCAGGGAGAGAGGGGCAGGGAGAGAGGGGCAGGGAGGGCGGGGAGAGAGGGGCGGGGAGAGAGGGGGGGCAGGGAGAGAGGGGCGGAGAGAGAGGGGTGGGAAGAGAGAGGGCGGGGAGAGAGAGGGCGGAGAGAGAGGGGCAGGGAGAGAGAGGGGCAGGGAGAGAGAGGGGCGGATAGAGAGGGCGGGGAGAGAGAGGGCGGGGAGAGAGGGGCGGGGAGAGAGGGGCAGGGAGGGCGGGGAGAGAGGGGCGGGGAGAGAGGGGGGGTAGGGAGAGAGGGGCGGAGAGAGAGGGGCGGGGAGAGAGAGGGCGGGGAGAGAGAGGGCGGGGAGAGAGGGGTAGGGAGAGAGAGGGGCAGGGAGAGAGAGGGGCGGATAGAGAGGGCGGGGAGAGAGAGGGCGGGGAGAGAGGGGCGGGGAGAGAGAGGGCGGGGAGAGAAAGGGCGGGGAGAGGGCGGGGAGAGAGGGGTAGGGAGAGAGAGGGGCAGGGAGAGAGAGGGGCGGATAGAGAGGGCGGGGAGAGAGAGGGCGGGGAGAGAGGGGCGGGGAGAGAGAGGGCGGGGAGAGAAAGGGCGGGGAGAGGGCGGGGAGAGAGAGGGGCAGGGAGAGAGGGGCAGGGAGAGAGAGGGGCGGGGAGAGAGGGGCGGGGAGAGGGAGGGCGGGGAGAGAGGGGCAGGGAGAGAGAAGGGCGGGGAGAGAGAGGGTGGGGAGAGAGAGGGCGGGGAGAGAGGGGCAGGGAGAGAGAGGGGCGGGGAGAGAGGGGCGGGGAGAGAGAGGGCGGGGAGAGAGGGGCGGGGAGAGAGGGGCAGGGAGAGAGGGGCAGGGAGAGAGGGGCAGGGAGAGAGTGGCAGGGAGAGAGAGGTGCGGGGAGAGAGAGGTGCAGGGAGAGAGGGGCGGGGAGAGAGGGGCAGGGAGAGAGGGGCAGGGAGAGAGGGGCAGGGAGAGAGAGGGCAGGGAGAGAGAGGGGTGGGGAGAGAGGGGCGGGGAGAGAGAGGGGCAGGGAGAGAGGGGCAGGGAGAGAGGGTCGGGGAGAGAGAGGGCGGGGAGAGAGAGGGCGGGGAGAGAGAGGGCGGGGAGAGAGGGGCGGGGGGGAGAGAGGGCGGGGAGAGAGAGAGCACGGGGAGATGAGGCGGACGGTGGGGGTGGAATAGAGACACACGGGGGCTGAAGACAGAGAGGGGAGAGACACACATGGGGGGGTAGAGATACGGGGGGAGTGCGGAGAGAGATGGGAGATGGAACTTGGGGAAGATGGATCACGTTTCCCGGACGGCTTGGTGCTTCAGGGACATTGTTGGTGTGGATGAAATCCAGAAGTCATGACAGTGTCACTATTCACTTCATACCCAATAAACCTGTTAACAATCCCAGATCCACACAATGCACCATCTATGGGGCGTGGGTGGGGGGGGAAACTTAAGGTCATGCACTTGCGCTGGGAGAAGGAACTTCGGCTGGAACTTGGTGGCTTTTGCTGGGTTGTTCAAGATCTGTCCTATGTGGCTTCTGAAGTCAGAATGGATCGAATTTCAAAAGTCAGTGTTAACTTGGGCTGGGCGGTTCCAGTTACACATTCCAGAGAAATTTCAGGCTGTGGCTTATCCTCCGAGGGGACCAATCAGCAATAGGTCATGTGAGAATGGAGAGCCAATCAGAGACACGGCGACCATTTTATCAGTGCAAATAAACATAACCTTTCTTTTTCATTGCTTTTCTAAACTGTCTGGGGCCGAAATTACGGCTTCCCTGAAGGCCTCTTAACACCAGAAATTGGCGGCCACATTGCGGAGTGCAATGGCCGCCGACTTTTCATGTAATGGGCGCCATTATCAAAATTCCGCTCATGCGGTATCCCAGCGGTGCATTAAAGCACTGACCACACTTGTTCAGCTCCGCTGGGCAGGCCACGTTGTTCGCATGCCAGACACGAGACTCCCAAAGCCAGCGCTCTACTCGGAACTCCTTCACATCAAACGAGCCAAAGGTGGGCAGAGGAAACTTTACAAGGGCACCCTCAAAGCCTCCCTCATAAAGTGTGACATCCCCACTGACACCTGGGAGTCCCTGGCCAAGACCGCCCTAAGTGGAGGAAGTTCATCGCCGAGAGTATGCAGAAACCAAGCGCAGGCAGCGGAAGGAGCGTGCGGCAAACCTGTCCCACCCACCCCTTCCCTCAACGACTATCTGTCCCACCTATGACAGGGACTGTGGCTCTTGTATTGGACTGTTCAACCACCTAAGCACTCATGCTAAGAGCACTCATGCTAAGAGTGGAAGCAAGTCTTCCTCGATTCCGAGGGACTGCCTATGATGAGGATGATGATGATCCCAGCTCCCTCCTCCCCACCGATCCGCTGCTGCCGATCCATGCTATCATCATCATAGGCAGTCCCTCGAAACATAGAAAATAGGTGCAGGAGTAGGCCATTCGGCCCTTCGAGCCTGCACCACCATTCAATAAGATCATGACTGATTCAGTACCCCACCCCTGCATCCTCTCCATACTCTCTGATCCCTTTAGCCGTAAGGGCCACATCTAACTCCCTTTTGAATATGTCCAACAAACTGGACTCAACAACTTTCTGTGGTAGAGAATTCCACAGGTTCACAACTCTCTGGGTGATAAAGTTTTTCCTCATCTCGGTCCTAAATGGCTTACCCCTTATCTTTAGACTGTGACCCTGGTTCTGGACTTCCCCAACATCGGGAACATTCTTCCTGCATCTAACCTGTCTAAACCCGTCAGAATTTTATAAGTTTCTATGAGATCCCCTCTCATTCTTCTAAATTCCAGTGAATATAAGCCTAGTCGATCCAGTCTTTCTTCATATGTCAGTCCTGTCATCCCGGAAATCAGTCTGGTGAACCTTCGCTGCACTCCCTCAATAGCAAGAACGTCCTTCTTCAGATTGGAGACCAAAAAAACTACACACAATACTCAAGATGTGGTCTCACCAAGGCCCAATACAACTGCAGTTAGGCCTCCCTGCTCCTATACTCAAATCATCTCGCTATGAAGGCCAGCATGTCATTTGCTTTCTTTACTGCCTGCTGTACCTGCATGCCAACTTTCAATGACTGATGTACCATGACACCCAAATCTCTTTGCGCCTCCCCTTTAACTAATGTGTCACCATTCAGATAATAATTTGCCTTCCTGTTTTTGCCCCCAAAGTGGATAACCTCACATTTATCCAAATTATACTGCATCTGCCATGCATTTGCCCACTCACCTAACCTGTCCAAGTCACCCTGCAGCCTCTTAACATCCTCCTCACAGCTCACACTGCCACTGAGCTTAGTGTCATCTGCAAACTTGGAGATATTACACTCAATTCCTTCATCCAAATCATTAATGTACATTGTAAATAGCTGGGGTCCCAGCACTGAACCCTGCGGCACCCCACTAGTCACTGCCTGCCATTCTGAAAAGGACCCGTTTATCCCGACTCTCTGCTTCCTGTCTGCCAACCAGTTCTCTACCCACATCAGTACATTACCCCCAATAAAATGTGCCTTAATTTTGCACACTAATCTTTTGTGTGGGATCTTGTCAAAAGCCTTTTGAAAGTCCAAATACACCACATCCACTGGTTCTCCCTTGTCCACTCTACTAGTTACATCCTCAAATAATTCTTGAAGATTTGTCAAGCATGATTTCCCTTTCATAAATCCGTGCTGACTTGGACCGATCCTGTCACTGCTTTCCAAATGCGCTGCTATTCAATCTTTAATAATTGATTCCAGCATTTTCCCCACTACCGATGTCAGGCTGACCGGTCTATAATTCCCCGTTTTCTCTCTCCCTCCTTTTTTAAAAAGTGGGGTTACATTGGCTACCCTCCAGTCCATAGGAACTGATCCAGAGTAATTGGAATATTGGAAAATGACTGTCAATCGTCTGCATCTATTATTTCCTGGGCCACTTCCGTAAGTACTCTGGGATGCAGACGATCAGGCCCTGGGGATTTATCGGCCTTCAGTCCCTTCAATTTCCCCCCCAACACCATTTCCTGACTGATAAGGATTTCCCTCAGTTCCCCCTTCTCGCTAGACCCTTGCTTCGGGAGGTTATTCGTATCAGGATCAAAGTATTTGTTCAATGTATCTGCCATTTCCTTGTTCCCCATTATGAATTCACCTGATTCTAATTACAAGGAATCGAGGAAGACTTGCTTCCACTCTAAAAATGAGTCCTTAGGTGGCTGAACAGTCCAATACGAGAACCACAGTCCCTGTCACAGGTGGGACAGATAGTCGTTGAGGGAAGGGGTGGGTGGGACAGGTTTGCCGCAGGCTCTTTCTGCTGTCTGCGCTTGATTTCTGCATGCTCTCGGCGATGAGACTCGAGGTGCTCAGCGCCCTCCCGGATGCACTTCCTCCACTGAGGGCGGTCTTTGGCCAGGGACTCCCAGGTGTCGGTGGGGATGTTGCACTTTATCAGGGAGGCTTTGAGGGTGTCCCTTGTAACGTTTCCTCTGCCCACCTTTGGTTCGTTTGCCGTGAAGGAGCTCCGAGTAGAGCGCTTGCTTTGGGAGTCTCGTGTCAGGCATGTGAACAATGTGGCCTGCCCAGCGGAGCTGATCGAGTGTGGTCAGTGCTTCGATGCTGGGGATGTTGGCCTGGTCGAGGACGCTAACGTTGGTGCGTCTGTCCTCCCAGGGGATTTGCAGGATCTTGCGGAGACATCGTTGGTGGTGTTTCTCCAGTGTTAAGTGCGTCATCAGAGCCCACTGCCGATGTTCCCCTCCCGCCGATGGCAAAATTCCATCGTGAAAATCTTCTTCCCACCCGGCGGTTCCAAAAGCTGCTTTTTTCCCGCTGGTGCAGTGAGGCTGCGGTTTTCTGCAAAGGCGGTGCGGCTCACATTAACGGAGAGGGCGCGCACTGCCGCTGCCGCCATGTTTTTTATTTGGTCAGCCGACTGCCATGTCAGGCCCGACAATTACGCCCCCAGGTTCGGCCGGGCAGCCTGTCCCCGCCCTCTTGGGTGCCAGGCCCCTGGCCCGGCCGAAATCCTCCCTGGTGGCCCAGTGGGCCGAAGTGAAAACATCGCGCAGGCTCTGCCCTTTAAGTGACGGGGAGAGCCGTGGTGATGCGGTGACGCGATGATGTCACAGCGCTACGCTGCTGACTGGCAGCGGCGGTCACTACACTCCCCCCCCAATCTCCGGCCCTCAGGTGTGCTCACCGCCCCACTTCCCTCCCCCCATTATGACGGGCTTCCGGTCCACCTGCAAAAAAAAACAAAGTGCAACTTCGCTCAAGAGGCCACCCCATCCACCATGGCGGTGAAAACCATATAAACAAGGTGCGTGCACCCCGTTTCGGGTGGGGGTCAATTTCGGCCCCAGTCTATATTTAGCCTGATTCTCAGATGTATTCTCGACCTGACATCTGTCATACGCGCTCTTTCCCTGCTTCATCTTACGCTCTATCTCTTTTGTCATCCAGGGAGCTCTGACTGTAGTTGCCCTATCTTTCCCCCTCGTGGGAATGTACCTTGGACTGTACCCGAACTATTTCCTTCTTAAAGGTGTAATGTCTCTAAGCTTGTAATGGTTGTAGCGCCACACTATGGATGTGGACGTATTGTGTACTGCAAGTGCAGGGTTAATAATAAACAGAACGTGGCAGATTTCCAGAGACTTCCGAGAGAGCTGCCTGCCCCCATGTTAGGAAGCTGTGTGTGCTGTGCTCTGTGAATATATCACATTTGGCGATGGAAGATAGGATTTTTCGGATGATGTCAAGCTTAAATTTTGTTAGTGAAGGATTCATCCAGCCGACAGATAGACTTTGAAAGTTTCTGTCTTTGGAAAAAAGCTACAAAATCTGAGCTAAAATACAGCACATTGTGAACAGCTAGAGATTAAAATGGCAGGTGTAGTGGGACATTTGGGAGAATATAGACACGACCGGAATGTTTTAAAGCATATGTGGATCGGCTAGAAATGTATTTCACTGCAAATAACATGATCGAAGTTCCAGACAATGCAGTCCAAAACCAGGCTGTGTTGGAACATAAGAAAGCAATCTTCTTATCAGCGGCAGGTCCGGCATTATACAAAACCCTTGTAAATCTGCTTGTGCCTGACGAGCCAAAGGACACAACACTTAAAGAGATTTTAATGAAGCTGGAGCAGCACTATAATCCCAAACCATTAGAAATTGCTGAATGCTATTGTTTCGGAATTCAGAATCAAAAGGCTGATGAATGTATCGGTGATTACATCGTTGCATTTAAAAAGCTATTGATGCACTGTAATTTTGGAAACTTTCAAAACCGAGCATTACGGGATCATTTTGTCTGTGGGGTGAAAAATGATGCGATCAGAAGGAAGTTATTGACGACGGATGACTTGACTTTTGAGATTGCTTGTCAGACAGCGAGGTCGATGGGCATGGCCGAACAATATTCCCGAGAATTAAATAATAATTACGGTCATCAGTCAACCGAGGTAAATCACCTGCAGGTTCAAGGTAAAAGACGGGCATGGCCCAAAGTCTCAGACACTGGAAATTCTACCAGAGCGCCGAAGTCGTGCTATAGGTGCCTGGGACAACACATTGCTCAAAGTTGTCCATACGTGAAGGCAGAGTGTTTCTTCTGCAGGAAGACTGGGCATCTTGTGAAGGCATGCCGACTGAAGGGTAAACCAGCTTTCAAAGCTATGAGTCCAGCGTTCAAAGCTATGAGTAGAAATCCCAAGAGACTACATAGCATGGAAGAACAACAACAGGACGAGGAGATGTTAGAGTTACACGTCATCAGGAGCACGAGGTTAATGTACAGCGATTCGGAAAGCATGAAAATCCACATAGAGGTTGCGGGATTCAAGATACCAATGGAAATTGACACGGGTGCATCCGTGAGTGTAGTACCGGAGTCGCTCTACCTCAACAAATTGCGTGATTTCCAACTCAAGAAATCCAAGATAGAGCTGCGAGGCTACTCGGGAGAGAAAATTCCTGTGGTAGGTCGTATCACCGTACCGGTGAAATATAAAGATCAATTTCAGAACTTGCCTCTAATAGTAGTGAAAGGAGACAAGCCACCTTACCACGAAGAAATTGGTTGAGCTCACTGAAGCTGGATTGGAGTAAGATTTTCTGTGTGGAAACGAGATTTTCATCAACGGATGAGGTTATCAAGAAGTATCTGAAGGTGTTCTGCGAAATGGGCAGTCCGATCCAAGGCTTCAAGGCGACTGTCAGGGTACAGAAGGTCACTAGATCGGTTTACTACAAGCCACGTTCCATACCATATGCACTCAAGGAGAAAGTTGAGCAAGAACTCAAAAGACTAGAGACTGAGAACATTATTTGTAAGATAGATCGATGTAATTGGGTTACACCCATTGTTGTTGTACCTAAGTCCGATGGTAAGGTTAGATTGTGTAGTGATTCTAAAGTAACCGTAAACCAGGTTGTAGAGGGTAATGTCCCCAATACATTGCCGAATATAGAAGATTTGTTCACAACACTGAAAGATGGTCAGATCTTCTCAAAACTGGATCTTACGAATGCCTACTTACAGCTTGAACTAGATGAGGAGTCCAAGTCATGTTTGACTATAAATACTCATCTAGGCCTATATCAATTTAATAGGCTACCGTTTAGAGTGTCTTCCACCCCTGCCATGTTCCAAGGGGTGGTGAACCAGATTTTGCAAGGTATTGAAGGGATAGTATGTTATTTGGATGATATACTAATTTCAGCACCAAATAGGCAAATTCATAATAACATATTGAATGAAGTCCTCAAACGGCTAGAGCAGCACGGAGTACGAGTGTCTGCTCGTAAGTGTGAGTTATTTAAAAACTCAGTGGAGTACTTAGGGTACAGAGTAGGCAAAGATGGTTTACATCCAACCATGGCAAAATTGGATGCAATTAGAAGTGCACCCACTCCTCGGAATGTCACTGAACTTCGTTCATTCTTGGGTCTTTTGAACTATTATGGGAAATTCCGACAAAATTTGGCTGCAGTATTACATCCACTGAATGAACTTTTGAAAAAACTGGTCCATTGGAAGTGGTCAAAAGAATGCGATACAGCATTCAAGGAGTGTAAAAGCAAATTGGTAGAGAGCACCATGTTAGTTCACTATGACATATCTAAGGAGATTAAGCTAGCATGTGATGCTTCTCCGTATGGAGTTGGGGCAGTAATCTCTCAAGTATTAAGTAGTGGGGAGGAGAGACCAATTGCTTTTGCTTCACGCACTCTCAGGGCCAGTGAGAGTAATTATGCGCAAATTGAAAGGGATGCTTTGGCATTAATTTTTGGGGTCAAGAAGTTTCACAAATACTTGTATGGTCGTAAGTTTACCATCATTACGGACCTGTGGAATCTATATGGGTAGAGCTGCAGAACACCAAAGGGCAAAAAATGTTAGTGGGAGGTGTGTACAGACCTCCAAACAGTAGTAGTGATGTTGGGGAGGGCATCAATCAGGAAATTAGGGGTGCATGCAATAAAGGTGCAGCAGTTATCATGGGTGACTTTAATATGCACATAGATTGGGCTAACCAAACTGGAAGCAATACGGTGGAGGAGGATTTCCTGGAGTGCATAAGGGATGGTTTTCGAGATCAATATGTCAAGGAACCAACTAGGGGGAGGTCATCTTTGACTGGGTGTTGTGTCATGAGAGAGGATTAATTAGCAATCTCGTTGTGCGAGGCCCCTTGGGGAAGAGTGACCATAATATGGTGGAATTCTGCATTAGGATGGAGAATGAAACAGTTAATTCAGAGACCATGGTCCAGAACTTAAAGAAGGGTAACTTTGAAGGTATGAGGCGTGAATTGGCTAGGATAGATTGGCGAATGATACTTAAGGGGTTGACAGTGGATGGGCAATGGCAGACATTTAGAGACCGCATGAATGAACTCCAACAATTGTACATCCCTGTCTGGCGTAAAAATAAAAAAGGGAAGGTGGCTCAACCGTGGCTAACAAAGGAAAACAGGGATAGTATTAAAGCCAATGAAGTGGCATACAAATTGGCCAGAAATAGCAGCGAACCCGGGGACTGGGAGAAATTTAGAAATCAGCAGAGGAGGACAAAGGGTTTGATTAGGGCAGGGAAAATAGAGTACGAGAGGAAGCTTGCAGGGAACATTAAGACGGACTGCAAAAGCTTCTATAGATATGTAAAGAGAAAAAGGTTCATAAAAACAAACATAGGTCCCCTGCAGTCAGAATCAGGGGAAGTCATAACGGGGAACAAAGAAATGGCAGCCCAATTGAACAAGTACTTTGGTTCGGTATTCACTAAGGAGGACACAAACAACCTTCCGGATATAAAAGGGGTCAGAGGATCTCGTAAGAAGGAGGAACTGAGGGAAATCCTTCTTAGTTGGGAAATTGTGTTGGGGAAATTGATGGGATTGAAGGCCGATAAATCCCCAGGGCCTGATGGACTGCATCCCAGAGTACTTAAGGAGGTGGCCTTCGAAATAGCGGATGCATTGACAGTCATTTTCCAACATTCCATAGACTCTGGATCAGTTCCTATGGAGTGGAGTGTAGCCAATGTAACCCCACTCTTTATAAAAAGGAGGGAGAGAGAAAACAGGGAATTATAGACCGGTCAGCCTGACATCGGTCGTGGGTAAAATGATGGAATCAATTCTTAAGGATGTCATAGCAGCGCATTTGGAAAGAGGTGACATGATAGGTCCAAGTCAGCATGGATTTGTGAAAGGGAAATCATGCTTGACGAATTTTTTGAGGATGCTTCCAGTAGAGTGGACAAGGGAGAACCAGCTGATGTTGTGTATTTGGACTTTCAGAAGGCCTTCGACAAGGCCCCACACAAAAGATTAATGTGCAAAGTTAAAGCACATGGGATTGGGGGTCGTGTGCTGACATGGATTGAGAACTGGTTGGCAGACAGGAGTAAATGGGGACTTTTCAGATTGGCAGGCAGTGACTAGTGGGGTACCGCAAGGTTCTGTGCTGGGGCTCCAGCTGTTTATATTGTACATTAATGATTTAGACGAGGGGATTAAATGTAGTATCTCCAAATTTGTGGATGACACTAAGTTGGGTGGCAGTGTGAGCTGCGAGGAGGATGCTATGAGGCTGCAGAGTGACTTGGATAGGTTAGGTGAGTGGGCAAATGCATGGCAGATGAAGTATAATGTGGATAAATGTGAGGTTATCCACTTTGGTGGTAAAAACAGAGAGACAGACTATTATCTGAATGGTGACAGATTAGGAAAAGGGGAGGTGCAATGAGACCTGGGTGTCATGGTACATCAGTCATTGAAGGTTGGCATGCAGGTACAGCAGGCGGTTAAGAAAGCAAATGGCATGTTGGCCTTCATAGCGAGGAAATTTGAGTACAGGGGCAGGGAGGTGTTACTACAGTTGTACAGGGCCTTGGTGAGGCCACACCTGGAGTATTGTGTACAGTTTTGGTCTCCTACCTTGAGGAAGGACATTCTTGCTATTGAGGGAGTGCAGCAAAGGTTCACCAGACTGATTCCTGGGATGGCGGGACTGACATATCCAGAAAGACTCGATCAACTGGGCTTGTATTCACTGGAATTCAGAAGAATGAGAGGGGATCTCATGGAAACGTTTAAAATTCTGATGGGTTTAGACAGGTTAGATGCAGGAAGAATGTTCCCAATGTTGGGGAAGTCCAGAACCAGGGGTCACAGTCTAAGGATAAGGGGTAAGCCATTTAGGACCAAGATGAGGAGAAACTTCTTCACCCAGAGAGTGGTGAACCTGTGGAATTCTCTACCACAGAAAGTTGTTGAGGCCAATTCACTAAATATATTCAAAAAGGAGTTAGATGTAGTCCTTACTACTCGGGGGATCAATGGGTATGGCGAGAAAGCAGGAATGGGTTACTGAAGTTGCATGTTCAGCCATGAACTCATTGAATGGCGGTGCAGGCTCGAAGGGCCGAATGGCCTACTCCTGCACCTATTTTCTATGTTTCGATTTCTACAAGCCCCTATCAACAATCCTCCCTCTAAAGTCCCCAGTTCCAACGTTAACTGCAGTCCCAATGCAGAGATGGGCTTTGATTTTGTCAGCATATACATATGATATTGAATACAGACTATCAGCTGATCACAGTAATGCTGATGCAATGTCGAGATTGCCTTCCCCATCACAAGTTACACCCAATAGGGAAGAAGTGTTTTATTTTTCATACATTGATGAACTGCCAGTCACAGCTGAAGAGATTGGTAGAGCAACCAAACGTGACCCAGTGATGTTAAAGGTGTATGAGTATATTGCAAATGGGTGGCCAAACCAGGTAACAGACAAAGATACACATCCATTCTTCATTCATAGGAATGAATTATCAGTCGATAAAGATTGTACCATGTGGGGTGCAAGAGTGGTTATACCAAATAAATTCAGGTCCTAATTATTAGGAGACCTCCATGACCAGAACCTGGGAATGTGCTTGACCAAGAGTTTTGCACGCAGTTATTTATGGTGGCCAGGTCTTGATAAAGATATAGAGTACATCATGTGTCAGTGTACGGCATGTCAATCGGTAAGCAAGCAACCACCACCAGTACCATTACAGCCATGGGAATGGCCTCCCAGGGTGTGGCAAAGGCTACATATTGATTTTGCTGAGTTAGAAGGACAACAATTGTTCATTGTGATCGATAGCCATTCAAAGTGGGTTGAGGTGTTTCCAATGTGGAAAATAACAACAAGTAAAACATTGGACATTTTACAAAAATTATTTTCTTCATTTGGCCTCCCTCAAGAAATTGTTTCGGATAATGGACCACAATTTCGTTCAGAAGAATTTGCACAATTCACGATCAAAAATGGTGTGAAACATTCCAAGGTTCCACCATACCATCCTGCTTCGAATGGTGCAGCAGAGCGCACTGTACAAATTGTAAAACGTGCCCTCATAAAACAAATATTAGATCCAAATCTGAGAAAACGACAGTTGTCATTGGATCACAAATTGGTTAATTTTTTGATTACATATCGAAATACTCCTCATACAACTACTGGTAGAACACCAGCAGAGTTGTTTCTCAAACAACAGCCACGAACCAGATTCTCGTTGTTACAGTCCGTAGAAGAGACACAATTAAGACAGAAAGAGAATCATGATAGAGGTAGAGTAAAAGAGAGAAGAGTGAAATTAAACCAGAAGGTGAGAGTGAAGAACCATCACCATAAATGGTTAAAGTGGTTACCAGGAAGAATGGTGAAGATATGTGGTCCTCGCACATATTTGGTAAAGATGTTTGATAATGGACAGGTTAGGTTTGTTCATGTTGATCATATTTTACCTGCAGACATGGAAGGAGTTGAAGGTGGGAATGATTCAATTATTTCTGACTCATCAGATAGTTTTGAAACACCAGTAGCAAATCCTAAATCCAATGTACTGGAAACAAATCCAGGAGAGAATCAGAATGAAAGTCTGAGTCCAAGTCAGGAAAACAAAGAGCCTGAAGTTCGAGTGAATTCAAATGAAAATCAAGGAAATACCATGGAGGAAAACGTTCCTCAGGATGAGCCTCAAATGAGTGTGAAATCGACACCATGTTTGGAAGGTTCTGTTTGAGAGCGAAGGTATCCTCTTCGAAACAGAAAACAAGTGGTAAAGTTAAATTTGTAAATATGGAAAAAAAAAATGTTATATCCTGTGTTATGTACAAACATGAAAGTTATGTATAATGTTTGTTATGATGGCTTCTTCATTAAGGAGGGTGAAGTGCAATGTCTGTAAGCTTGTAATGTTTGTAGCTCCACATGTGGATGTGGCCATATTGTGTACTGCAAGTGCAGGGTTAATAATAAACAGAACTCGGCAGATTTCCGGAGACTTCCGAGAGAGCTGCCTGCCATGTTAGGAAGCTGTGTGTGCTGTGCTCTGTATATATATCGCAAAAGGCAGCCCATTGTTCGACTACAGTTTTACAGGGCTGTAGTAATACCCGCCCTCCTGTATGGCTCAGAGACATGGACCATGTACAGTAGACACCTCAAGTCGCTGGAGAAATACCACCAACGATATCTCAGGAAGATCCTACAAATCCCCTGGGAGGACCAACGTTAGCATCCTCAACCAAAACAACATCTCCAGCATTGAAGCACTGACCACACTTGATCAGCTCCATTGGACAGGCCACATTGTTCGCATGCCAGACACGAGACTCCCAAACCAAGCGCTCCACTCGGAACTCCTTCACGGCAAACGAGCCAAAGGTGGGCAGAGGAAACGTTACAAGGACACCCTCAAAGCCTCCCTGATAAAGTGCAACTTCCCCACTGACGCCTGGAAGGCCCTGGTCAAAGACTGCCCTCAGTGGAGGAAGTGCATCCGGGAGGGCGCTGATCACCCCGAGTCTCATCGCCGAGAGCATGCAGAAATCAAGTGCAGGCAGCGGAAGGAGCGTGCGGCAAACCTGTCCCACCCACCCCTTCCCTCAACATCTGTCCCACCTGTGACAGGGACTGTGGTTCTCGTATTGGACTGTTCAGCCACCTAAGGACTCATTTTTAGCATGGAAGCAAGTCTTCCTCGATTGCGAGGGACTGCCTATGATGATGATACTGTTTTGCCTCCCGATCTTTGATTGCAGTTTACCCAGGCCAGATCTGTTCTCATCCTACTGAAATTTCCCTTCATCCAATTAAGTTTCATGGAAGATCATTTATATATGGTTTAGGAACCATGTTTACAAGATGTTCACTACATTTATACTGAGTCACCGAACTAAAAGTCAAGATACTTCACTTAGCTCTGCTGTAAGAACAAGCTACCTCCCTAATGAAGCAATTAACACCAATGTCACACCTTCATTAAAGACCAGTGGCAGAACTTACAGTTCCTGTGTTCCCGATTAGCAGTGAAAGGAGCAGTGCCAATAACTTCCATCAATCATCTGAACAGATGGTTAGGTCTATAATATCCTTCTTCCGCTGGTATCCTGTCAACAAGATTTCTGTAAAGAACAGAGAATCTGACTCCAAAAACAAAGCAAACTTGCCTTATTACAGGGTGATGCCGGGGCACCATGCAACCACCCGGCCCCCCCCACGCCCGTCAATCGCCTCGCGCTTGGACGCTACTTAATGTTTCCCGCAGCAATGAACTGTCTTTGGGGCCACTGCCAGAGAGTCTGCACATGACCAGCGGCACCCTGAACAATATGGGCTCCGGTACTATCATCGTCATCATCATTGGCGGTCCCTCGAAGCGAGGATGACTTGCTTCCACGCCAAAAAGGGATGAGTTCACAGGTGTTTCAATGAAGGACCTAATATTCCAGATCCCGAACTACATATCGAAGGGTGGAAGATACCTGTGCGTGGATTTTTTTAACATGTGGTGGCCATTGCACACCAGCCACCACACGGGGCTTGACAGAGCTAGGTCTTGGTCCAGTGGCAAGGGTTAACCAGGACGACTGGAGACCAGCTCTGCTGCACGGACCTAGTGCGCACACATATCGCGGTGTGGGCTGGGCCCGTGCTGCCCCTGGGCCCTCGCCTCTTCTGGGCCCCGAACTCTCGCCTCTCCTGGGCCTCGGTCACTTCCCTCTACAGACTCTTGCTGCTCCTTCACCCCTCCTGCTGTGCCTGCCCGCACTGCAATCAGCGACCTGTCTCCGCAGCCGTCGCCCTCCTGCAGCAGCACGCGCTGCTCCCTGCAGTGGTATACCGCCACATGTTGTTCCCTCCAATGGCCCCGGCCTGCTCTTGCACCATGAAGTGAACGGCTTGCAAACACTACAGCTCATCGCCTTTTGCATGTTTTGGACGACACTAATAGGGCTGGAAATTACCCGACATGGTGCCTGGTTTCTCGGCGATATTTCGACGTCTTTGGTGGAAAATGGCCAACCGGGAAATTCGGGGAAGTCTTGCGCCTGAGGTTTTTAAGTACCGCTGGGGAGCGGACCACCGGCGTGCAAGACTCGAAATAGGGCTTTCACCTGATATTTGGCTCACAGCACATCTGTAGATGGGACGTTAAAAATCGCCTGGGAAAAACCTGTGTTGCGGCTCTGAGAACGGTGATAGGTACGAAGAGCTGCAGAAAAAGACAAGTTGAAAAATTATATTTTTTAATTCTTTTGCAGCGATTCGATACTTGTGAATGTTTTGTGATTTTATATTTTTTGATTTTTTGCGATTTTGGGGGGCATGTTGTTAGATCTCTTAATTTTAAATGAAATGCGAACTCTGGTTGTAGTTTTAATGTAATTTTATTCTGGCAGCAGCAACAAGCTTCTGGCTTTAAGCCAGGCCTTTGTCCTTCTGAGACCAAATGGCCAAAATGGCTGTACTTATACCTGGCTCAGTTTACAGAAAAGAACGCGCCTTCTTTGACCTTATTGACCTTACTGTTAACCTTTAATTGGCTCACTACCAAGTTGATTGATGACTTAATGCAATGTGGTCTGTGTTTTCTCAAAACTGCAGCCAGGCTGCAGAGCTTGAATTTTCTATCAATCCCACCTTTGATTCTTTCACAAACTGAATCATAAAACATCAGGTATCACTGGTTCAACATTCTCCAAAATAATTTCATACATGTTAATAGAGTAATGGAATATAATGTCGGAAAGTGTGGGGTCATCCACCTTGGGGAAAAAAAACAGTAAAAGGGAATATTATTTGAATGGGGAGAAATTACAACATGCTGAGGTGCAATGGGGGTCCTTGTGCATGAAACTCTTTTAGAGTTTATCTGGAAAACAAAACATTAAACCGTGCCACCCGACCTGGATGACACACCAGACATTTACAAGGCCCTTTTATTTTCTCCTTTTTTTGGGTTTTTTTTTTGTGTTTTTCTTTTTTTGGTTTTTTTTTGGGCACTAAAATCACATTTTTTCCCCAGTGCTCCCTATAAAAGGGAAGGGGGACACTAAAAGCACTGGCAATTAAAACAAATTAAACTTTAAAACGTAAAATCAAATTAAAATTTGGTTGCCGGGCGTGATGATGCACTCCAGTCCCTCCGGTGCCCACCTCTCGCGGAAGGCCGCGAGCGTACCGGTGGACACCGCGTGCTCCATCTCCAAGGACACCCTGGACCGGATGTAAGAGCGGAAGAGAGGCAGGCAGTCAGGTTGAACGACCCCCTCGACCGCCCGCTGCCTGGACCGGCTGATGGCACCCTTGGCCGTGCCCAGGAGCAGTCCTACGAGGAGGCCTTCGGACCTACCCGCTCCCCTCCGCATAGGGTGCCCAAAGATCAGGAGAGTGGGACTGAAGTGCAGCCAGAATTTCAGGAGCAGCCCCTTCAAATAATGGAACAGGGGCTGCAACCTCGTGCACTCAATAAAAATATGGAACACGGACTCCTCCAGACCGCAGAAATTGCAGGCGGCCTGGGAGTCCGTGAACCGGCTTAAAAATTTGTTGCACGGCACTGCTCCGTGCACCACCCTCCAGGCCAAGTCCCCGATGAATAGTGGGAGGACCCCTGCGTAGAGTGCCCTCCATCGGGGACCCCCGCCTCCTCCGGACGGCAAGATGGTACGCCATGGCGTGTCCGGACGGCCGGCGAGGATGGCAAAGTTGAGAGTGTGCAGGAGCAGCCCGTACAGGAAACCCCTCCACGCGGAACTGAAAGGTCCTTGTGCATGAATCCCAAAAAGTTAGTTTGCAGGTGCAGCAGGTAATCAGGAAGGCGAATGCAATGTTGGCCTTCATTGCGAGAGGGATGGAGTACAAAAGCAGGGAGGTCCTGCTGCAACAGTATAGGGTATTGGTAAGGCCGCACCTGGAGTACTGCGTGCAGTTTTGGTCACCTTACTTAAGGAAGGATATACTGGCTTTGGAGGGGGTACAGAGACGATTCACTTGGCTGATTCCGGAGATGAGGGGGTTACCTTATGATGATAGATTGAGTAGACTGGGTTTTTACTCGTTGGAGTTCAGAAGGATGAGGGGTGATCTTTTAGAAACATTTAAAATAATGAAAGGGATAGACAACAAAGAGGCAGAGAGGTTGTTTCCACTGGTCGGGGAGACTAGAACTAGGGGGCACAGCCTCAAAATACGGGGAGCCAATTTAAAACCGAGTTGAGAAGGAATTTCTTCTCCCAGAGGGTTGTGAATCTGTGGAATTCTCTGCCCAAGGAAGCAGTTGAGGCTGGCTCATTGAATGTATTCAAGTCACAGAAAGATAGATTTTTAACCAATGAGGGAATTAAGGGTTACGGGGAGTGGGCGGGTAATTGGAGCTGAGTCCACGACCAGATCAGCCATGATCTTATTGAATGGCAGAGCAGGCTCGAGGGGCTAGATGGCCTACTCCTGTTCCTCATTCTTATGTTACTTCTAAAATTTGTTGATGTGTTTCGCCACATGTCCGGACTAGTAGCTTCCACACAAATTTACACCAACCCAAGTTCCATCGTGGACACAATGGAAGTCTGGTTTTAGTCGGTTAATTAACCTTATTCCAATTTAATCCAAATCAATATCTTAATTCAACCAGGAAACAACCTTCCCTTAAGCATAACATACCCCTGTGCCACGTACAGACGGTCTGCTGGGACCTGCAAGGTGTCTCACCTGCGGGACAGCAGCTACAGCCGCCTGGTCGCAACAACATTTAATCAACATAAACAAACAATATAAAAGTAAAACAATTACAACAAATAGAATTAAACCTTCCACCAATGAAGTTCCTATTGAACCTAGCCATTCAGTGGCTCCACTCCTCAAAGTGAATGATGGGGGTTGCTTAAGTTTTTCTACCTCCTTTTGGATATGCTCCGCTAAGTGGGTAATTTCTTCGGAGCGATCTGGGATATATGTGCAACACTCAGTTCCGAGTAGGGCGCAAGTACCTCCCTTTTCAGCCAGGATGTAATCAAGGGCCAGTCGATTCTGTAGGGCTACTGTACAGATTGCTACCATTTCTGTATTGATTTTAACCAGGGCCTCTGAGGTATCATTGGCTACCCGTTCCACAGCGGATGCCATGTTAATGGATTCCCTTGCCAGTTTGGCGGTCCCATACCTGGGGATCAGAATGGCAAAGAACCTCTCTGTTTCTGTGATAGCTCTCTTAGGACGGTGTAAATATTCCAACAGTGACTTTATATGATACATATAAGACACAATGTGGGCTAAATAGCAGGATCCCGTCCAATTCTGGGGCAGCCAAGGGTAGGCCTTGTGGCCACACACCCAATAGGTGCCATTATAGGCAATGAAGGTTAGCTGTTTCTTTGTCAGCAACACTCCGGGGCCTGTCCAGGCTTTTCCATCTGTTTTATTCAGAATTCCCGTTACGTTAAAAATTCCCACATCGGCCCAGTTTGGACGGTTCCATGGCTTGATTACATTATAATTCCGGGAGCAGTTACTATACCCCATATTTTGGCCTCCTTTGATGTTTCTAATCAGACATTCTAATTCCCCCGGTCTTCCTATTCCCGTTGTATTAGTGATTACAAAAAATGGGGGCCGTTTGGAATTATTGTAGCACGGTTAGTATCCCCCTTCAAAGGTAGTCAGATTGTAACCTGCTGACTTCCATTTACATGCTCAGTTTTCTGTATCCTGAAACGCATTGCCTGTTTTTTTTGATTAATTGTTCACTCAGCCATTTCCGAGATATTCAAGGGAACTGGCCTCAAGGGAATCCCTCCCTTTGAGTGAATAGGAATATGCGCACACACCCAACAACTAGAAATGTTACCTTGTTTGGCATAAATGTATGACACATATAAAAAGGTATTTACATGTAATTCCCTGGGTACTCTACTATTTCCCTTTGATGCAGAGGGTCGGCTAGTAAGAAGTAGGCAAATGCCTAGAATACCGACATCAGTAGTACAGTAAATTTATACATTTTGGCAAAAATTAATTGTCCTTATTAGATTTCAGCTTCAGTTACAGGTGCTTGTTTAACGTGTGAAGCGTGGATCCAGGCTTTCTTTCCTTGGACTTTAACAGCTGCCTGGGTGGTCAATAACACTTGGTAAGGTCCCTCCCATTTGGCACCCAAAGGTTCTTGATGCAACTTTTTCACATACACCCAGACTCCCGGGATGATGTCGTGTCCTCCTTCGGGTGGATTACCCCAAGCTGCCGATACCTGTCGGGAAGCAGAACTAATAGCATTGGTTAGGTTCTGACAGTATGATAACAAAGTGTCACTTATTAAGTGAACATCAGCTTTCCGTAAATCGATAGTTCCTGGCAGCGACATGGGTCTTCCTGTTATAATTTCAAATGGGCTTAGACCTGTAGTTCTGTTCGGGGTTGCCCTAATGCTACATAGCACTATTGGTAGTGCCTGGGACCATGGTGTTCCTTCTTGGTGATATTTGGCAAGGTGTTGTTTCAGAGTTCGATTCATTCGCTCTGCTTGTCCTGATGATTGTGGATGATAAGGACAGTGTAAATCCCACGTAATGTTCAGTAACCTACAGACTTCTTGGCAGACAGCACCTGTGAAGTGTGTTCCCTGATCTGAGTCAATGCTACTCGGGACTCCCCATCGGGGAATGTAATCCTTACACAAGACCTTTGCAGTGTGATTGGCTGTGGCTCTTTTAGTTGGGACAGCTTCTACCCATCTAGAGAATCTGTCGACCATGACAAGAATGTTAGTGTATCCTTGGCATGAAGGACGAGATATATAATCAACCTGCAGATGCTGGAATGGTCCGACAGGGGCAGGGGGCCTCAGTTGGGACATTACCGTGATGGGTCCAGAATTATTTCTCTGGCAGACCACACAGCGGTCTGTTACCAGCTGGGCATGTTTTTTAAATCCGCGACACCACCAGCTTTTCTGGAACCGTGCCGTCATCTATTGTGAGGCCAAGTGTCCCCACGAGTGGATCTGTTGGGCTAAAAAAGGCAAAAGCGCTTGTGGCGCGACTGGCTTGTCGGTAATTCTTTGTCTCCAGACACCATCTTCACATAGCTTAATTCCTGCCTCAATCCATGTCCATTTTTCCTCTCGGGAGCACTCGCCTTGCATTGTTTGAAGGTCTCGTGTCAGAGTCCTGAGTGCTTTCAATCTGCACATCTGTGTTGGTTCTTCTGGGGGAACGCCCTGTGAGGCGGCATCTTTAGCTGCCTGGTCGGCTAGGGCATTTCCCTGTGATTCTGTGGTATTTGCCTTGGTATGGGCCTTACACTTCAGGATGGACACTTCCTGAGGTAATTGTATGGCCTCTAGTAAGTCTCGGACTTCTTTTCCATTTCGGATAGGTGTACCAGCAGCAGTGAGGAATCCTCTTTTCCGCCATAACAGACCAAAGTCGTGAGCGACTCCAAAAGCATAACACGAATCTGTGTAGACATTAGCTGTCTGTCCTTCTGCTATTCGACATGCTTCTGACAGGGCCCGTAACTCGGCCTGTTGTGCTGACGTTCCTGAGGGTAAACATCCTTTTGCCACTACCTCATATAAGGTTGTAACTGCCCATCCTGCTTTTCTGGTACCATTGTCAACAAAGGAGGAACCATCTGTAAACAGGATGAGGTCTGGGTTGTGCAGAGGCTCCTCTGCTGCTAAGGCTGCTTCTTCTGTTTCTTTTAAAATCTCCACGCAGTCATGCTCTTCATATTCTCCCTCCTCTTGCTCCCTCGATTCTGACATCGGGAGCATAGTTGCGGGATTAACCGGGCTGGCCTGGACGATATGGAGATTAGGAGCTTCCAAAACTGCTGTCCAGCGGGTCCATCTTGCTGCTGTCACCTGAGACATTCTATTCATAGACAGCAAAGCATGTACGGTGTGGGGACACTTGACAATCAGCTTTTGGTCGAGGACTAGACCCGCAGTGGTCATTACCGCTCGACATGTAGCTTCCATGGCCCTTAGGCAACTTCCCCATCCGAGGGCTACCACATCCAGTTTTGCCGAATAATAGCCAATAGGCCTTTCCCGATCCCCATGTTCTTGTGTCAGTATAGCTGTCATATATCCTTCTTTCTCATGGACAAACAGGGTAAATGGCTTACCACTGTCGGGGATTCCCAGAGCCGGTGCCGAACACAAAGCCTTTTTCAAACTCAGGAAGGCCTCTTGCTGTTCTTTAGTGAGGGTGATGGCTTCTTTAGAGGCACGTTTCCCCTTTAAAATATCATTCAATGGCTGAGCAAGCTGTGTGAAGGAGTCAATCCAATTTCTGTTAAAGTTACACAATCCCAAAAAAGACCTTAGTTCTTGAATAGTGGTGGGTTTTTTAGCAGCTCAAATTGCTGCAGTTCTATCCTGGGTAAGTTCTCTCTTTCCTTGTGAAATCTTTTGTCCCAGGTATACAACCTCTTCTTGGGATATTTGTGCTTTGTCGATGCTGGCTTTATGTCCTTTCAGCCGAAGGTGATCCAGCAAAGCTCGTAAATCTTGTTCATGCTGTTCTTCCGTGTTTGAAGCTAGCAGGATATCGTCTACATATTGGATGACTGTGGATGACAGGGGAGGTAATTCTCGCAAATGGCTTTGTAAAGCCATGTGGAATACCGTAGGGCTGTTGTGGAAACCCTGCGGTAACCGGGTCCAAGTATACTGTTGTCCTTGGACCGTGAAAGCAAACCACTGTCGAACCTCCGGTGCCAGAGGCACCGACCAAAATCCGTATAATCTATAACCGAGAAATATTTATGTTCCGGTTTGAGGGCATTAAAAATGGTGGAGGGATCTGCGACCAAAGGAGCTTTTTGATCAATACACTGGTTAGCTTTCCTACAATCGACAGTCAAACGCCAAGTCTCATTAGATTTCTGTACCGGCCACACGGGGCTATTGGAGGAGCTATGCATTTTAATAAGCACCCCTTGTTTCTCCAATTGCTGAATAACCGGTAAGATTCCCTCGATGGCAGTTGGACTGATGGGATACTGTTTAG
The DNA here is from genome assembly GCF_044704955.1 of Pristiophorus japonicus. Lineage (NCBI taxonomy): Eukaryota > Metazoa > Chordata > Chondrichthyes > Pristiophoridae > Pristiophorus > Pristiophorus japonicus. The sequence goes on from NC_091977.1 coordinate 5,560,487, forward strand.
TGCACGTAGGCTTGGTCCCGGTAAATGACGCAGGCTCCATCTGGAGTAGGCCACAATCGTTCTTATCTTTAGCCCATATCGGGTGTTCCTTCAATGCTTCTTTCTTCAAAGTTCTAATTGACCATGTCACCCGACCATCCTCGAAATGCAACGATGAATCTACTTGGATTAGAACATCCATTCCCAAAAGGGGTTGATCTACTGGGCCTATCCAGACCGGCGTGGTTAGTTCATGTGGACCCAGCCCTATAAGTACCGGTGTTGTCCTTTTAATTTCCATTTTATGGCCCCCAACTCCATAGGCTGTACGTGCCCTACCATCCAACGGCAAAAGGTCTCCATATTGTAGGGGTAAGCATGTTAATTCCGCCCCGTATCTAAAAGACAGTCCACATCCTTATCGCCCACCCTCACAGTTATATATAGCCCATCTCCCCTCTGTTGTATTAGTGCGAGGAGAGGGGCCAGGGTGGGCTCTAATCGTTTTTTGCTATCCCAAGTAACTCCTTCTGTTGTTGTATTGTCAGGCGCTTAAATGCTTCTATGAGGTTGTTATCTTGTGACAAGCCTGGCTTGTTGGCTGAATTGTATCCCTGGCTGCGTCCTCTTCCCCAGCCACGACCTTGCTGTTTTGCCCTGCACGTCTTGGCCCAGTGACCTTCTTTCCCACAATAATGACATTTTCCGGGTAATTTTCCGAATAACTGTTTATCGGAATCCTGGGATTTCCATCCCATAGCCTGTACAGCTCGGACTTTAGCTCCCATATCCCGATCTAATTGGTTACATCGATCCACCAATGCTGTAAAGGTAGTTCCTCTACCTTCCCAGTTCGGTAACACTACCTTAAGCATTTTGGACAGTTCTGGCTTTAGACCTGCCACGAAAGCTGCTTTCAGGGGTCCAAACACTTGTTCATCCATTTCCTCATCGGTATTATTCATACCCGAATGTTCTAGCCACGTGCATCTAAACCGTTCGTCATACTCCAGGACCTCCTCTGTTCCTTTCTGTGGTCAGGCTGCAATTTTTCCCCAGTCTGTCTTAGCTGGACTGAAGGCTTGCAGCCAGTGTTTAATCGCCTCCCATCCTGCGTCTAATTCTTGCTCATTCTGCCCCAAAGCTTCATCTACCTTGTCGTGCAATTTTCTTCCCTGTGTTTTTGGCACCATTATGGTCAAAATTTGCACTCCGTCCCAGGGATGAAGTTGATATATATTTCTTAAGCGGTCCAATTGGTCCCACGTTTTCACTCCCCCTTTCTTTGGATTGGGCAATTCCTTGGACCATTTATCAATTTTCTCTGGGTCTGCCGGATCATGAAATAAGTATTCTGCTACACCCTTTTCCTCGTTTTTTTGGTGAGTCGGTGATTAATTAACTAACACACCGCCGAAGTTTAGACGTCTGTGGGAGCTCGAGCCGACTACCAACCGGAGGGTTCGCAAACCGGAGGCTTTCGGAATCGCGTAGAAGGAGAGGCGAATTTAGACTTTTGACCGAAGACTTTTATAAAGAGGAGTCCTTACCTCAGTATGTAGGTCCGATGTCCAAAATTCAGTTTCTTCCCTCAGCGATCCTGTTCGCGACGCCAAAAGTGTTAGATCTCTTAATTTTCAATGAAATGCAAACTCCGGTTGTAGTTTTAATGTAATTTTATTCTGGCAGCAGCAACAAGCTTCTGGCTTTAAGCCAGGCCTTTGTCCTTCTGAGACCACATGGCCAAAATGGCTGTTCTTATACCTGACTCAATTTACAGAAAATAACACGCCTTCTTTGACCTTATTGGCTCAATTGATATACTGTTAACCTTTAATTGGCTCGTTACCAAAGGTCCTAAAATGTCAAGTTGATTGATGACTTAATGCAATGTGGTCTGTGTTTTCTCAAAACTGCAGCCAGGCTGCAGAGCTTGAATTCTCTATCACATGTTTTCCCCCCTCTCCGAAGGCCCAACTCGCAGCGGTAATCGGCCTCGGAATAAAGTTGCAGAAAATTTGTGGTTAGCGCCACGAATCCTCGTGCAAACGGCGATTTTTACCGCTGGGCGCATTTTACCCCAAAAGTTAGGCCTCGGAATCATAGCGGAGTCACAGCGGTATTTTTGGCAAAACAATACCGCTTTGAGCAAAATTGGAAATTCTAGCCCTATAACTGTGCAAGCTGTTATCTTGATAACTGTACAGACAGTTTTATGCCAAAATGTCCTTTCGGGAAGGAAATCTGCCGCCCTTACCTGGTCTGGGCCTATATGTGATTCCAGACCCACAGCAATGTGATTGACTCTTAACTGCCCTCTGGCCCAGCAAGTCACTCAGTTATACCAAACTGCGACAGAAAACAATAATAAGAATGACATCAGATGGACAAGGGGGATGGAGTATAAAAGCAGAGAAGCCCTGCTACAACTGTACAGGGTATTGGTGAGGCCACAACTAGAGTACTGCATGCAGTTTTATTCTCAGTATTTAAGGAAGGATATACTTATATTGAAGGCTGTTCCGAGAAGGTTTACTAGGTTGATTCTGGAGATGAGGAGGTTGATTTATGAGGAAAGGTTGAGTAGGTTGGGCCTATACACATTGGAGTTCAGAAGAGTGAGAGATGATCTTATCGAAACATATACGATAATGAGGGGGCTCGACAAGGTGGATGTAGAGAGGATGTTTCCACTCATAGGGGAAACTAAAACTAGAGGACATAGTCTCAGAATAAGGGGCCACCCATTTAACACTGAGATGAGGAGGAATTTCTTCTCTCTGAGGGTTGTAAATCTGTGGAATTCACTGCCCCAGAGAGCTGTGGAGGCTGGGTCATTGAATATATTTAAGGCGGAGATAGACAGATTTTTGAGCGATAAGGGAGTAAAGGGTTATGGGGAGCGGGCAGGGAAGTGGAGCTGAGTCCATGATCGGATCAGCCATGATGGTATTGAATGGCGGAGCAGGCTCGAGGGGCCAAATGGCCTACTCCTGCTCCTATTTCTTATTCTGTTCTTATGATGATGGACCACCCTCTGCCTACTTTCACATCTTTCAATTGTCAGAAATAGCACCTGCATGCAGTGTGATAAAGTTAGATGCAAAACTAAGCTCCGAGATTTCTGCCCCACTCTATCACTGGTGGATGAGTTAGTGGGGAACCATTATTGCAGGCGAGAGAAAACCCAGAGCCAGATCAGCTGTGAACAGAAAAAGAAAAATACAAAAACAAGAGAGGAGTAAAGAAAATATTATTGCCACTCAATAAACCCCACTGGAACAGTATTTGTAATGGGGAAATTTATCAAGAATATTGTTCACAACTTTATCAGAACTAAAGAGCGTAGTGACCAGAAGGAGTGGTGCATTTGAAATTAAATGTTATACGTTACACCTCGTAGATCTATTATACCGATTACTCTGAGCATAAGTAAGTGATTCCTTTGGTTATCTATATTTTATAGATTCTAACAGTTCCTTTATTAATATCAGAACTCTATTGGCAGCTTCACTGTCAAGTGTGGAACGGAGCTAAAAGTACCAGGAGCGATTAATTTAATTTATTCGTTCATTGGATGTGGGGGCGTCGCCAGCATTTATTGAGCATCCCCAATTGTCCGAGAGAAGGTGGTGGTGAAACACCTTCTTGAACCGTTGTTCTTTGTAACGATTTAGGACAATTGAGTATCATTTCAGAGGGCTGTTCAGAGTCAACCACATTGCTGTGGGTTTGCAATCACATATCGGTCAGGTTTGAGGAAAAGAGTGTTTGAAGACCAGGGCCTCAAATCTGCCACCAAGCTCATGGTCTACCGTATTAATACCCGCCCTCCTGTATGGCTCAGAGACATGGACCATGTACAGTAGACACCTCAAGTCGCTGGAGAAATACCACCAACTATGTCTCCGCAAGATCCTACAAATCTCCTGGGAGGACAGACGCAACAACATTAGCGTCCTCGATCAGGCCAACATCCCCAGCATTGAAGCACTGACCACACTTGATCAGCTCCGCTGGGCAGGCCACATTGTCCGCATGCCCGACACGAGACTCCCAAAGCAAGCGCTCTACTCGGAACTCCTTCACAGCAAGCTAGCCCCAGGTGGGCAGAGGAAACATCACAAGGACACCCTCAAAGTGCAACATCCCCACCGGCACCTGGGAGTCCCTGGCCAAAGACTGCCCTAAGTGGAGGAAGTGCATCCAGGAGGGCGCTGAGCACCTCGAGTCTCGTCGCCGAGAGCATGCAGAAACCAAGCGCGGGCAGCGGAAGGAGCGTGCGGCAAACCAGTCCCACCCTCCCCTTTCCCTCAACAGACTGTGGTTCTTGTATTGGACTGTTTAGAGTGGAAGCAAATCTTCCTCGATTCCAAGGAACTGCCTATGATGATGATAGGACAGACCGGGTAAGGATGGCAGGTCTCCTTCTCTCAAGGACATTTGTGAACCAGATGGGTTTTTACGACAATCCAGTAGTTTCACTGATAGTAGCTTTTGATTCCAGATTTATTTAATTTACTGACTTTAAATGCCCCAGCTGCTGTGCTAGGATTTAAACTCAGGTTTCTGCATCACTAGTCCAGTAACACAACCAGTGTGTTACCATTCCCGACTCTGCAGAAAGTGCTCAGTCGCCTGATCTCAGCGGGGTTAGCAGGAAGGAGCCTTCAGTATCGCCGAGCTAAAACATCCGTTCACGCTAAAATCCCGACTGCAAAATGCAGGTATTCTGGCATCAGGCGAGGGCCAGACCTGCTTTCATGTTACCCAGTGCTTAAAAATAATCACTTGTGCACGAATCTTCACTTGGTGACTGGCATCCAAAAAACTCTGCCCCAGCAAGGCTCAGGAACAGATGGATGGAAATTGTTAGCACTGGTGAACATCACCAAGCAGCACCCCAATTAAATAGGATGTCAATTTAAGTTAAATGTAAGGTGTCAGTTGTCAGTACTGAGGGAGCGCTGCACTGTCGGAGGGTCAGTACTAAGGGAGCGCTGCACTGTCGGAGGGGCAGTACTGAGGGAGTGCTGCACTGTCGGAGGGGCAGTACTGAGGGAGTGCTGCACTGTCGGAGGGGTAGTACTGAGGGAGCGCTGCACTGTCGGAGGGGTAGTACTGAGGGAGCGCTGCACTGTCGGAGGGGTAGTACTGAGGGAGCGCTGCACTGTCGGAGGGTCAGTGCTGAGGGAGCGCCGCACTGTCGGAGGGTCAGTACTGAGGGAGTGCTGCACTGTCGGAGGGGCAGTACTGAGGGAGCACTGCATTGTCGGAGGGGTAGTACTGAGGGAGCGCTGCACTGTCGGAGGGGCAGTACTGAGGGAGCGCTGCACTGTCGGAGGGTCAGTACTGAGGGAGCGCCGCACTGTTGGAGGGTCAGTACTGAGGGAGCGCCGCACTGTCGGAGGGGCAGTACTGAGGGAGTGCTGCACTGTCGGAGGGGCAGTACTGAGGGAGTGCTGCACTGTCGGAGGGGTAGTACTGAGGGAGCGCTGCACTGTCGGAGGGGTAGTACTGAGGGAGCGCTGCACTGTCGGAGGGGTAGTACTGAGGGAGCGCTGCACTGTCGGAGGGTCAGTACTGAGGGAGCGCCGCACTGTCGGAGGGTCAGTACTGAGGGAGTGCTGCACTGTCGGAGGGGCAGTACTGAGGGAGCACTGCATTGTCGGAGGGGTAGTACTGAGGGAGCGCTGCACTGTCGGAGGGGCAGTACTGAGGGAGCGCTGCACTGTCGGAGGGTCAGTACTGAGGGAGCGCCGCACTGTTGGAGGGTCAGTACTGAGGGAGCGCCGCACTGTCGGAGGGGCAGTACTGAGGGAGCGCCGCACTGTCGGAGGGGCAGTACTGAGGGAGCGCCGCACTGTCGGAGGGTCAGTATTGAGGGAGCGCCGCACTGTTGGAGGGTCAGTACTGAGGGAGCGCCGCACTGTCGGAGGGGCAGTACTGAGGGAGTGCTGCACTGTCGGAGGGGCAGTACTGAGGGAGTGCTGCACTGTCGATTGTGCCATCTGCTGGATGAAAGCGAGGATCCAGTCTGCCCTCTCAGGTAGATCACATGGCGTATTGACACATTGACTCCAGACCCCATGAAGTCTCATGGCTTCAGGTCAAGCATGGGCAAGGAAACCTCCTGCCGATTCCCACCTACCGCCCTCCCTCAGCTGATGAATCAGTACTCCTCCATGTTGAACACCACTTGGAAGAAGCACTGAGGGTAGCAAGGGCACAGAATGTACTCTGGGTGGGGGACTTCAATGTCCATCACCAAGAGTGGCTCGGTAGCACCACTACTGACCGAACTGGCCGAGTCCTGAAGGACATAGCTGCCAGACTGGGCCTGCGGCAGGTGGTGAGAGAACCAACACACGAAGGGAAACCCTACTTGACCTCGTCCTCACCAATCTGTCTGTCGCAGGTGTATCTGTCCATGACAGTATTGGTAGCAGTGACCACCGCACAGTCATTGTGGAGACAAAGTTCCGTCTTCACACTGAGGACACCCTCTATTGTGTTGTGTGGCACTACCACCGCACAATGCTGTGTGGCGAGGACAAGCCTGGGTGGAGGACCTTTGTCCTATGGATGTTTAGCGAAAAGTCCATGCTTTCATGCGCCTCAGTAAATATGTTGACTATATCCTGGAGTTCAGCCTCTGTATGTGCGCAGACTCAGGTGTCGTCTACGTACTGTAGCTCGACGACAGAGGTTGGGTTGGGGTAGTCTTGGACCTGGCCTGGAGACGACGAACGTTGAACAGGTTCCCACTGGTTCTGTAGTTTAGTTCCATTACAGCGGGGAACTTGTTGACTGTGAGGAGGAGCATGGCAGCGACGAAGATGGAGAAGAGGGTTGGGGCGATGACGTGGATTGGGTCTGTAATGGATCCGTTGGTAAGGATCACGGCCTGCATGTCATCGTGGAGCAGGCTGAGGATGGTGATGAAATTTGGGGGCTGCCAAAACAGAGCAGGACGCTCCATAGGCCCTCACTCCATAGACCCCCAGTCATCAAGTTCCACAGCGTGGCCCTGGCCAACATGGACCATTTCCCATACCTTGGGAGCCTCTTATCAACAAGGGCAGACATTGACGATGAGATTCAACACCGCCTCCAGTGTGCCAGTGCAGCCTTCAGCCACCTGAAGAAAAGAGTTTTCGAAGACCAGGCTCTCAAATCTGCCACCAAGCTCATGGTCTACAGTGCTGTAATAATACCCGCCCTCCTGTATGGCTCAGAGACATGGACCATGTACAGCAGACACCTCAAGTTGCTGGAGAAATACCACCAACAATGTCTCCGCAAGATCCTGCAAATCCTCTGGGAGGACAGACGCACCAACATCAGCGTCCTCGACCAGGCCAACATCCCCAGCATTGAAGCACTGACCATATTCGATCAGCTCCGCTGGGCAGGCCACATTGTTCGCATGCCAAACACGAGACTCCCAAAGCAAGCGCTCTACTCGGAACTCCTTCACGGAAAACAAGCCAAAGGTGGGCAGAGGAAACGTTACATGGACACGCTCAAAGCCTCCCTGATAAAGTGCAACATCCCCACCGACATCTAGGAGTCCCTGGCCAAAGACCGCCCTAAGTGGAGGAAGTGCATCCGGGAGGGCGCTGAGCACCTTGAGTCTCATTGCCGAGACCATGCAGAAATCAAACGCAGGCAGCGGAAGGAGCGTGCGGCAAACCAGTCCCACCCACCCCTTCCCTCAATGACTATCTGTCCCACCTGTGACAGAGTCTGTGGTTCCCGTAGTGGACTGTTCAGTCACCTAAGGATTCATTTTTAGAGCGGAAGCAAGTCTTCCTCGATTCCGAGGGACTGCCTATGATGATGATGAGATTCAGAACAGATCTAGCAGCTCCAAACTGGGCATATGAGGCGCTGTGGGCCATCAACAACAGCAGCATTGTATTCCACCACAATCTGTAACCTCATGGCCCGACATATCCCTCACTCTACCATCAACATCGAGCCAGGGGAACAACTCTGGTTCAATGAGGAGTGTAGAAGAGCATGCCAGGAGCAATACCAGGCATATCTGAAAATGAGGTACCAACCTGGGAAAGCTGCAACACAGGACTACATACATGCTAAGCAGCGGAAGCAACATGCTATAGACAGAGCTAAGTGATCCCACAATCAACGGATCAGATCAAAGCTCTGCAGTCCTGCCACATCCAGTCGTGAATGGTGGTGGACAATTAAACAGCTAACGGGAGGAGGAGGCTCCATGAATATCCCCATCCTCAATGATGGCAGAGCCCAGCATGAGTGCAAAAGACAAGGTTGAAGCGTTTACAACCATCTTCAGCCATAAGTGCTGAGTGGATGATCCATATCAGCCTCCGCCTGAGGTCCCCACCATCACAGAAGCCAGTCTTCCAGCCATTCCGGTCTGGTGAACCTTCGCTGCACTCTCTCAATAGCAAGAACGTCCTTCCTCAGATTAGGAAACCAAAACTGAACACAATATTCACCAAGGTCCTGTACAACTGCAGTAAGACCGCCCTGCTCCTAACCCCCTCACTATGAAAGCCAACATACCATTTGCCTTCTTCACCGCCTGCTGTACCAGCATGCCAACTTTCAATGACTGATGAACCATGACACCCAGGTCTCGTTGCACCTGGAGGGGTGGAGAGGATTTCAAAGGTCGGACGGTGAAGAGCCCAACAGCAGCCGCCCAAACTCTCTTTGTGGGGCATGTTATGTGGACGGGAGAGGGAAGGTCCAGAGGGACATAGACTGGGCTAAGCTGGGGCAAATGGAGTTTAAGTTGGGAAGTGCAAGATCATCTTTGACCTGAGAAGGACAAATATTTTCTTAATAGTGAGTTAGGAGCTGTGGAGGAGCGATGAGATTAAGGAATTCATGTACATAAATCAGTCATGCTCAGGTACAAAAAGTGATCAAAATGGGGAATAGGGTGTTGGTCTTTATCTCAAGGGGATTGGAATTCAAAAGTGAGGAATTGATGCTTCAGTTGTACAGAGCCATCTGGAGCAACCGCATTCTGTTCTAGCACCACATCCGGAGTAAATGCGTTCAGTTCTACCACCACATCTGGAGTAACTGCATTCAGTTCTAGCACAGCATCTGGAGTAAATGCATTCAGTTCGACCACAGCATCTGGAGTAAATGCATTCAGTTCTAGCACCACATCTGGAGTAACTGTGCCCGGTTCTAGCATCACATCTGGAGTAACTGTGCCCAGTTCTAGCACAGGGAATCTGGAGCACTGTGATCCATTCTAGCACCACGTCTGGAGTAACTACGCTCAACTCCAGCACCACATCTGGAGTAACTGTGTCAAGTTTTAGCACCACATCTTGAGTAACTTCATTCATTTTATAACCTCATCTGGAGTAACTGCATCCAGTTCTAGCACAGAATCTGGAGCAATGTGTTCCATTCTAGTACCACATCTGGAGTAACTGTGACCAGTTCTAGCACAGAATCTGAAGTAACTGCATTCAGTTCTAGCAACACATCTGGAGCAACTGCACTCAGTTCAAGCATGACATCTGGAGCACTGTGTTCTGTTCTAGCAGCACATCTGGAGTAACTGCGTCCAGTTCAAGCACAGCATCTGGGGTAACTGCATTCAGTTCTAGCACAGCATTTGGAGTAACTGTGTTCAGTTCTAGCACAGCATCTGGAGTAAATGCATTCAGTTCTAGCACCACATCTGGAGTAACTGTGCCCGGTTCTAGCATCACATCTGGAGTAACTGTGCCCAGTTCTAGCACAGGGAATCTGGAGCACTGTGATCCATTCTAGCACCACGTCTGGAGTAACTACGCTCAACTCCAGCACCACATCTGGAGTAACTGTGTCAAGTTTTAGCACCACATCTTGAGTAACTTCATTCATTTTATAACCTCATCTGGAGTAACTGCATCCAGTTCTAGCACAGAATCTGGAGCAATGTGTTCCATTCTAGTACCACATCTGGAGTAACTGTGACCAGTTCTAGCACAGAATCTGAAGTAACTGCATTCAGTTCTAGCAACACATCTGGAGCAACTGCACTCAGTTCAAGCATGACATCTGGAGCACTGTGTTCTGTTCTAGCAGCACATCTGGAGTAACTGCGTCCAGTTCAAGCACAGCATCTGGGGTAACTGCATTCAGTTCTAGCACAGCATTTGGAGTAACTGTGTTCAGTTCTAGCACAGCATCTGGAGTAAATGCATTCAGTTCTAGCACCACATCTGGAGTAACTGTGCCCGGTTCTAGCATCACATCTGGAGTAACTGTGCCCAGTTCTAGCACAGGGAATCTGGAGCACTGTGATCCATTCTAGCACCACGTCTGGAGTAACTACGCTCAACTCCAGCACCACATCTGGAGTAACTGTGTCAAGTTTTAGCACCACATCTTGAGTAACTTCATTCATTTTATAACCTCATCTGGAGTAACTGCATCCAGTTCTAGCACAGAATCTGGAGCAATGTGTTCCATTCTAGCACCACATCTGGAGTAACTGTGACCAGTTCTAGCACAGAATCTGAAGTAACTGCATTCAGTTCTAGCAACACATCTGGAGCAACTGCACTCAGTTCAAGCATGATATCTGGAGCACTGTGTTCTGTTCTAGCAGCACATCTGGACTAACTGCATCTAGTTCTAGCACCATTTTGGAGTAACTGCAATCAGTTCTAGCACGACATCTGGAGCACTGTGTTCTGTTCTAGCACCACATCTGGAGTAACTGCGTCCAGTTCAAGCACAGCATCTGGGGTAACTGCATTCAGTTCTAGCACAGCATTTGGAGTAACTGTGTTCAGTTCTAGCACCACATCTGGAGTAACTGTGTTCAGTTCTAGCGTTCATCTGGAGTACTGTGTGCCTTTCTAGCACCACATCTAGAGTAACAGCATCCAGTTCTAGCATAGCATCTGGAGTAACTGCATTCAGTTCTAGCACCATGTCTGGAGTAAATGTGCTCAGTGCTAGCACCACATCTGGAGTATCTGCATTCAGTTCTAGCACCACATCTGGAGTAACTGTGTTCAGTTCCAGCACCACATCTGGAGCACTGTGTTCAGTTCTAGCACAATATCTGGAGTAACTGCATCCAGTTCTGGTACAACATTTGGAGTAACTGTGTTCAGTTCTAGCACCACATCTGCAGTAACAGTGTTCAGTTCTAGCACCACATCTGGAGTAACAGCAATCAGTTCTAGCACCACATCTGGAGTAACTGTGTTCACTTCCAGCACTGCATCTGGAGCAGTGTGTTCTGTTCTAGCACCATATCTGGAGTAACTGCATCCAGTTCTGGCACAACATTTGGAGTAACTGTGTTCAGTTCTAGCACCACATCTGGAGTAACAGTGTTCCGTTCTAGCACCACATCTAGAGTAACTGCATTAAGTTCTAGCATGCATTTGGAGCACTGTGTTCTGTTCCAGCACCACATCTTCAGTAACTTCATTCAGTTCTAGCACCACATCAAGAGTAACTGTGTCCAGTTCTAGCACAGCATCTGAAGTAACTGCATTCAGTTCTAGCACCACATCTGGAGCAACTACATTTAGTTCTAGCACCACACCTGGAGTAACTGCACCCAGTTCTAGTACCATATCTGGAGTAACTGCACTCAGTTCTATCACCACATCTGGAGCACTTTGTTCGGTTCTAGCACCACATCTGGAGTAACTGTGTCCAGTTCTAGCACCATATCTGGAGTAACTGCACTCAGTTCCAGCACCACATCTGGAGTAACTGCACCCAGTTCTAGCACCATATCTGGAATAACTGCACTCAGCTCCAGCACAGCATCTGGAGTAACTGCGTCCAGTTCCAGCACCACACCTGGAATAACTGCAATCAGTTCTAGCACCACATCTGGAGTAACTGCGTTCAGTTCCAGCACTGCATCTGGAGAATTGTGTTCTGTTCTAGCACCACATCTGGAGTAACTGCATCCAGTTCTAGCACAGCATCTGGAGTAACTGCATTCAGTTCTAGCACTGCAGCTGGAGTAACTGTGTTCAGTTCTAGAAAGACACATGCTGTAACTGTGTCCATTTCTAGCACCATATCTGGAGTAACTGGATTCAGTTCTAGCACCGCATCTGGAGTAACTGGATTCAGTTCTAGCACCACATCTGGAGCACTGTTTATTTCTAGCACTACATCTGGAGTAACTGTGTTCAGTTCCAGCACCACAACTAGAGTAACTGCATCAAGTTCTAGCACAATTTCTGGAGGAAATGCATTTAGTTCAAGCACCACATCTGGAGTAACTGCATTCAGTTCTAGCACTGCAGCTGGAGTAACTGTGTTCAGTTCTAGAAAGACACGTGCTGTAACTGTGTCCATTTCTAGCACCATATCTGGAGTAACTGGATTCAGTTCTAGCACCGCATCTGGAGTAACTGATTTCAGTTCTAGCACAGCACCTCAGGAAGGATATATCGGCCTCAGAGGGGGGAGCAATGCAGGTTCACCAGAATGATACTGGGGCTAAAAGGGTTAAATTATGAGGACAGGTTGCAGAGACTTGATTTGAAATCCTGAGTTGACAAGATCTCTTTGAGGGTTTTAAAACTATTAAAGGATTTGGTAGGAACCATTTCTTCTGTTGGGGGAGTCCAGAACAAGGTGTGTAACCTCGAAATTAGTTCAGGGAAAATGCCTGCCCCTGGTCAGAAAGGCGGTTACAGGCCTTAAAGAAGGGGGCAATTTCAGCCCCTGTATCTTTACATCAGACACAAAGACGAGGGTGGAAGAGGTAAATTAGTTTTATTTTTTATTCGGTGACTAGAAGCAGCAGGATTGCTCTCCGGGCCTCTCAAGGAAACCCCACCAACCCATGCCCCAGGCTTCCTTCAAATTTAATACTGGCAGTGAATAGATCATTCATACACTTCAACAGTGTTTATTTCAAACACAAGCAACTGGACTCCCAATAATGTGAAACTTGGAAGTGGATTGATTGCACTAAGTATTTGCAGAACTGCCAAAAAACAATGTATGGAATGTTTAGTTCTGGACAGGATTTAGTACTTAAATTATACGCTTTGATCGGGGAAAACAGCAACCAATTATCGAATGCTTATGCGGATGTACTGAAAATGTAAATTAATTCAGGATTAAAGTAAATTAATTTAGGATCTTAACATTAATACTTAGACCGAAATGACGTAAAATATAAAAATGAAGTTAATGCGAAATGTTTAGAGTTTAAAATTGTTTTTCTCCAAGTGGGGTTAACTTTCTCTCCCTTCAGTTGGTGTTAAAGAGGCAGTACCCTTACTGCCAATGTTCCACGTCATCTTATTTGGCGACTTGCGGCCCCTTTCAGGGACTGCGTGAGCCATTCACAATACCGCACAAGGGCGGTCTTTACAGTGAAAGGCTGGAGGCGCGTGATCCCTGGAGATGGAGCACGCGGTGTCCACTGTACGCTCGTGACCTTCCGCGAGAGGTGGGCGCCGGAGGGACTGGGGTGGATTATCACCCCCGGCAACCAAATTTTAATTTGATTTCAGTTTCTGGTAAAAAGTTAATTTGATTAATTTGTTGGTTTTAGTGCCCCCTTTAGTCACTTGATTATTGTTCTACCAAAATAGTTATAGAACTGTTGAAAGTTAAAATGAAAATAGTTGTAGAGCTGTTGAAAGTTATAATGAAAATAGTTGTAGAGCTGTTGAAAGTTATAATGAAAATAGTTGTAGAGCTGTTTCTGTGCAAGGGTGACCCTGGAGATGGAGCAAGCGGTGTCCACCGGTACGCTTGCTTTGGGAGTCTCTTCCGCGAGAGGTGGGCACCGGAGGGACTGGAGTGCGTCATCACCCCCGGCAACCAAATTTTAATAAAGGGGCACTTGATTTAAAGTTTCTACCAAAATAGTTGTAGAGCTGTTTCATTGTGAGTGGCTGAGCCAGTCATGTGATGTTCACAAGACTCAATAAAACCCCAGTCAGTTGGGTGTGGGTTCTCCACAGTGAGGTATGCAGTTGTGAGCCTGGTGGATGAACTGGGAATATGCAGTGTGATTGTTAAACCTTTGTTAATAGCAATGTGTTGCTATGAATTCTTAAGCAAAGAACCCATGAAGCAAATACATTACACTTGGATAATCTTTGCCTTAATCTTCTGTCCTGCAGCTACATACCTGTTTCTACCAGCCCCACCCGATCTCACTTTGAGCCAATGAACAAAGTGCGACAGCAAAAGAGTAGCAGGCAGTTTATAGGGATTTGCAGGAGGGGCATCTGCAATCTGGAGGAATTAAGCATCATCATCATAGGCAGTCCCTCGGAATCGAGAAAGACTTGCCTCCACTCTAAAAATGAGTCCTTAGTTGGCTGAACAGTCCAATACGAGAACCACAGTCCCTGTCACAGGTGAGACAGATAGACGTTGGGGGAAGGGGTGGGTGGGACTGGTTTGCCGCACGCTCCTTCCGCTGCCTGCGCTTGGTTTCTGCATGCTCTCGGCGATGAGACTCGAGGTGCTCAGCGCCCTCCCGGATGCACTTCCTCCACTTAGGGCGGTCTTTGGCCAGGAACTCCCAGGTGTCGGTGGGGATGTTGCACTTTATCAGGGAGGCTTTGAGGGTGGCCCTGTAATGTTTCCTCTGCCCACCTTTGGCTCGTTTGCCATGAAGGCGATCTGAGTAGAGCGCTTGCTTTGGGAGTCTTGTGTCAGGTATGCGAATTATGTGGCCTGCCCAGCGGAGCTGATCATTTGTGGTCAGTGCTTCAATGCTGGGGATGTTGGCCTGTTTGAGGACACTAATGTTGGTGCGTCTGTCCTCCCAGGGGATTTGCAGGATCTTGAGGAGACATCGTTGGTGGTATTTCTTCAGCGACTTGCGGTGTCTACTGTACATGCTCCATGTCTCTGAGCCATACAGGAGAGCGGGTATTACTACAACCCTGTAGATTATAGATGGATAGATATGTTTCATTTCAGCCTTCCTTCGATAATTTTGAGTTTCAAAAACAACCAGGGTATTGGTGAGGCCCCACCTGGAATACTGCGTACAGTTTTGGTCTCCGTATTTAAGGAAGGATATACTTGCATTGGAGGCTGTTCAGAGAAGGTTCACCAGGTTGATTACAGAGATGAGGGGGTTGACTTATGAGGATAGGTTGAGCAGGTTGGGACTAATACTCATTGGAATTCAGAAGAATGAAAGTTGATCTTATCGAAACATATAAGATACTGAGGGGGCTCGACAAGGTGGATGCAGAGAGGATATTTCCATTCGTAGGGGAAACTAAAACCAGGTGACATAGTCTTAGAATAAGGGGCCGTCCATTTAAAACTGAGATGAGGAGGAATTTCTTTCCTCAGAGGGTTATAAATCTGTGGCATTTTCTGCCCCAGAGAGCTGTGGAGGCTGGGTCATTGAATAAGGTGGAGATAGACAGATTTTTGAGTGATAAGGAAGTAAAGGGTTATGGGGAATGGGCAGGGAAGTGGAGCTGAGTCCATGATCAGATCAGCCATGATCTTATTGAATGATGGAGCAGGCTCGAGGGGCCAAATGGCCGACTTCTGCTCCTATTTCTTATGTTCTTATTTACATAGTGCCTGTAGCGTAGTAAATGTAATATCTCTTAGTTTGCAGATGACACTAAGCTGGGTGGCAGTTTGAGCTGTGAGGAGGCTGCAGGGTGACTTGCACAGGTTAGCTGAGTGGGCAAATGCATGGCAGATGCAGTATAATATAGATAAATGTGAAGTTATCCACTTTGGTGGCAAAAACACAAAGGCAGAATATTATCTGAATGGTGACAGATTAGGAAAAGGGGAGGTGCAACGAGACCTGGGTGTCATGGTACATCAGTCATTGAAGGTTGGCATGCAGGTACAGCAGGCGGTGAAGAAGGCAAATGGTATGTTGGCCTTCATAGCTAGAGGATTTGAGTATAGGAGCAGGGAGGTCTTACTGCAGTTGTACAGGACCTTGGTGAGGCCACACCTTGAATATTGTGTACAGTTTTGGTCTCCTAATATGAGGAAGGACATTCTTGCTATTGAGGGAGTGCAGTGAAGGTTCACCAGACTGATTCCCGGGATGGCAGGACTTATATATGAAGAAAGACTGGATCAACTAGGCTTATATTCAATGGAATTTAGAAGAATAAGAGGAGATCTCATAGAAACATATAAAATTCTGACGGGATTGGACAGGTTAGATGCAGGAAGAATGTTCCCAATGTTGGGGAAATCCAGAACCAGGAGTCACAGTCTAAGGATAAGGGGTAAGCCATTTGGACCGAGATGAGGAAAAACTTCTTCACTCAGAGAATTGTGAACCAATGGAATTCTCTACCACAGAAATTTGTTGATGCCAGTTCGTTGGATATATTTAAAAGGGAGTTAGATGTGGCCCTACGGCTAAAGGGATCAAGGGGTAAGGAGAGAAAGCAGGAATGGGGTACTGAAGTTGCATGATCAGCCATGATCTTATTGAGTGGTGATGCAGGCCCAAAGGGCCGAATGGCCTACTCCTCCACCTATTTTCTATGTTTCTATGTGCTAAGGTGCTTCACAGGAGTGTTTTCGGACAGAAATTGACACCGAGCGCTACAGGAGACACGATTGCCTGCTCCGCTCCGCCATCCTGGCACTCCGCTTGTGGAGACGCGACCAGCATCGGCAGTTCGTGGCTGATGAGGCCCGAGGATCAGATGCCATCTGGTGTGGTCGTGGATTGCCAAGTCTGGACCCAAAACAGACCACAATCTACCACGATCGGCTGGAATTGAATTTACCACGATCGGCTAGAATTGACTGTATTGGCAGAAAAATTGGGCGGGTTGTCAAACAGGTGAGTGATCTGATCCTGGTCCCTTCCTGCCAGGAATTACCTGCTAAGTGTGACACTAAGGTTGATTCCGGAGATGAGGGGGTGAGGCCACACCTGGAATACTGCGTGCAGTTTTGGTTTCCATATTTACGAAAGGATATACTTGCTTTGGAGGCAGTTTAGAGAAGGTTCACTCGGTTGATTCCGGAGATGAGGGGGTTGACTTATGAGGAAAGGTTGAGGAGGTTGGGCCTCTACTCATTGGAATTCCAAAGACTGAGAGGTGATCTTATCGAAACGTATAAGATTATGAGGGGGCTTGACACGGTGGATGCAGAGAGGGTATTTCAACTGATGGAGGAGATTGGAACTAAGGGACATAGTCTTAGAATAAGGAGGCCAGCCATTTAAATCTGAGAAGAGGAGGAATTTCGTCTCTCTGAGGGTTGTAAATCTGTGGAATTGTCTCCCCATAGAGCTGTGGAGACAGGGTCATTGAATATATTTAAGGCGGAGATAGACAGATATTTGAGCGATAAGGGAGTAAAGGGTTATGGGGAGCGGGCAGGGAAGTGGAGCTGAGTCCATGATCAGATCAGATATTATCTTATTAATGGCTGACTCCTGCTCCTACTTCTTATGTTCTTACAGGGTGTGTACGTTGCGCTCTGCCCAAATAAGGCCTATTGTGCCAGAAGGGACATGATGGGAGAGGACAGTCACAACTCAAGGAGTTTCTTGTCCCTGTCCTGGTGGAGCAGCAGGCCCATATCCGAAATGAGAGGTGCCGTTTGACAGATAGAAACATAGAAAATAGGAGCAGTAGTAGGCCATTCGGCCCCTCGAGCCTGCACCGCCATTCAGTATGATCATGGCTGATCCTCTATCTCAACACCATATTCCCGCTTTGTCCCCATACCCCTTGATGTCTTTTGTGTCTAGAAATCTATCTATCTCCCTCTTAAATATATTCAGTGACTTGGCCTCCACAGCCTTCTGTGGTAGAGAATTCCACAGGTTCACCACCCTCTGAGTGAAAACATTTCTCCTCATCTCGGTCCTAAATTTCCTACCCCGTATCCTGAGACTGTGACCCCTTGTCCTAGACTTCCCAGTCAGGGGGAACATCCTCCCCGCATCCAGTCTATCCAACCCAGTCAGAATTTTATACCTTTCAATGAGATCCCCTCATTCTTCTAAACTCTAGTGAATACAGGCCTAGTCGACCCAATCTCTCCTCATACCACAATCCTGCCATCCCAGGAATCAGTCTGGTGAACTTTCGCTGCACTCCCTCTATGGCAAGTATATCCTTTCTTAGGTAAGGAGACCAAAACTGCACACAATACTCCAGGTGCGGTCTCACCAAGGCCCTGTATAACTGTAGTAAGACATCCTTGCTCCTGTACTCAAATCCTCTTGCAATGAAGGCCAACATACCATTTGCCCCTAACTGCTTGCTGCACCGGCATGTTTGCTTTCAATGACTGGTGTACAAGGACACCCAGGTCCCTCTGTACATCGACACTTCCCAAGCCATCATCATTTAAGTAATACTTTGTCCTTATGTTTTTCCTATCAAAGTGGATAACTTCACATTTATCCACGTTATACTGCATTTGCCATGTGTTTGCCCACTCACTCAACCTATCTAAATTGCCTTGCAGAGTCTTTGCATTCTCCTCACAACTCACAGTCCCACCTAGTTTTGTGTCGTCAGCAAATTTGGAAATATTACTTTTGGTTCCCTCATCCAAATCATTTATATATATTGTGAATAGCTGGGGCCCGAGCACTGATTCCTGTGGTACCCTACTAGTCACTGCCCACCACCCCGAAAAAGACCCGTTTATTTCTACACTCTGTTTCCTGTCAGTTAACCAATTTTCAATCCATGCCAATACATTACCCCAAATCCTATGTGTTTTAATTTTGTGCACTAACCTCATATGTGGAATTTTATCCAAATACACTACATCCACTGGTTCTCCCTTATCTATTCTATCAGTTGCATCCTCAAAAAACTCCAGTAGGTTTGTCAAACACGATTTTCCTTTCATAAATGCATGTCGACTTTGACTAATCCAGTTGATATTATCTGAGTGTCCTGTTACCATATCCTTTATAATAGGCTTGTTAAGCAACCTTGTTTTTATTGCCTATAAAGGGGGCTAATGTGGCACAATTCCAGTTTCCCACTGAAGAGCTCAGTTATTGCTGCATTCTGTGGACTCCCATTAATCAGGCACCGAATCCTCGTGGTGTGGGAGCCTGCGGGCAGCTCCCACCTCACTTTCATAAGAAAACAAGAAATAGGAGCAGGAGTAGGCCACCTGGCCCCTCGAGCCTGCTCCGCCATTTATAAGATCATGGCTGATCTGATCATGGACTCAGCTCCACTTCCCTGCCCGCTTCCCATAACCTTTTATTCCCTTATCGCTCAAAAATCTGTCTATCTCCACCTTAAATATATTCAATGGCCCAGCCTCCACAGCTCTCTGGGGCAGAGAATTCCACAGATTTACAAACTCTGAGAGAAGAAATTCCTCCTCATCTCAGTTTTAAATGGGCGGCCCCTTATTCTGAGACTATGTCTCCTAGTTTTAGTTTCCCCTATGAGTGGAAATATCCTTTCTGCATCCATCTTGTCGAGTACCCTCATTATCTTATATGTTTCGATGAAATCAGCTCTCATTCTTCTGAATTCCAATCTTCATAAGTCAACCCCTTCATCTCCGGAATCAATCTAGTGAGCCTTCTCTAAACAGCCTCCAATGCAAGTATATCCTTCTTTAAATACGGAGACCAAAACTGAAAGCAGTACTCCAGGTGTGGCCTCAACAATACCCTGTACAGTTGTAGCAGGACTTCTCTGCTTTTATACTCTATCCCCCTTGCAATAAAGGCCAACATTCCATTAGCCTTCCTGATCACTTGCTGTATCTGCATACTAACTTTTTGTGTTTCATGCACAAGGACCCCCAGGTCCCGCTGTACTGCAGCACTTTGCAATTTTACTCCATTTATATCATAATTTGCTTTTTTTTTCTGCCATAGTGGATAACCTCACATTTTCCAACATTATACTCCATCTGCCAAATTTTTGCCCACTCACTTAGCCTCTCTATATCCCTTTGCAGATTTCTTTGCCCTCCTCACAATTTGCTTTTCCTCCCATCTTTGTATCATCAGCAAACTTGACAACATTACACTCGGTCCCTTCATCCAAGTCATTAATATAGATTGTAAATAGTTGAGGCCCCAGCACTGATCCCTGTGGCACCCCACTCGTTACTGATTGCCAACCAGACAATGACCCATTTATCCCGACTTTCTGTTTTCTGTTAGTTAGTCAATCCTCTATCCATGCTAATATATTACCCCCAACCCTGTGAACTTTCATCTTGTGAGGCAACCTTTTATGTGGCACCTTATCAAATGCCTTCTGGAAATCCAAATAAACCACATCCACTGGTTTAGTGTCGTGCGAGCGTTATTAAAATATTTAAACCAGTGTAATCGGAGCCTGATTTAAAGTTGCCGCACAGGCGTTTCCCTGGGGTAGGGGGGAGGGTTCAGCTGAGCGAAAATGTAAAAAGTCAAAGCACAAGGAGAAGGCAATAGAGCAGGGTCGCATTGGGGGAAATAAAAACCAGAGCGTGACAGGAAGGGACAGAATGTATAAACATAAAGGTGAATCAGAAAGTGGGTCAAAGCAGGAAATAAATGGTAAAAAAACAAATTTAAAAGTTCTTTATCTGAATGTACGCCGCATTCGTAACAAAATAGATGAGTTGACGGCACAAATAGATACAAATGGGTCTGATCTGATAGCCATTACAGAGACGTGGCTGCAAGGTGACCAGGACTGGGAACTGAATATTCAGGGGTATTTGACAATTCGGAAGGATGGACAGATAGGAAAAGGAGGTGGGGTAGTACTGTTAATAAAGGATGAGATCATCATCATCATAGGCAGTCCCTCGGAAGCGAGGAAGATTTGCTTCCACTCTTAACATGAGTTCTTAGGTGACTGAACAGTCCAATACGAGAACCACAGTCCCTGTCACAGGTGGGACAGATAGTCTTGAGCGAAGGGGAGGGTGGGACAGGTTTGCCGCATGCTCCTTCCACTGCCTGCGCTTGATTTCTGCATGCTCTCGGCGATGAGACTCGAGGTGCTCAGCGCCCTCCCGGATGCACTTCCTCCAGTAAGGGCGGTCTTTGGCCAGGGACTCCCAGGTATCAGTGGGGATGTTGCACTTTATCAGGGAAGTTTTGAGGGTGTCCCTGTAATGTTTCCTCTGCCCACCTTTGGCTCGTTTGCCGTGAAGGTGTTCCGAGTAGAGCGCTTGTTTTGGGAGTCTCGTGTCTGGCATGCGAACTATGTGGCCTGCCCAGCGGAGCTGATCAAGTGTGGTCAGTGCTTCGATGCTGGGTATGTTGGCCTGGACAAGGACGCTAATGTTGGTGCATCTGTCCTCCCAGGGGATTTGTAGGATCTTGCCATTGGTGGTATTTCTCCAGCAACTTGAGGTGTTTGCTCTACATGGTCCATGTTTCTGAGCCATACAGGAGGGCAGGTATTACTACGGCTCTGTAGACCATGAACTTGGTGACAGTTTTGAGGGCCTGGTCTTCAAACACTCTTTTCCTCAGACGGCCGAAGGCTGCACTGGCGCACTGGAGGCGGTGTTGGATCTCGTCGTCAATGCCTGCTCTTGTTGTTAGGAGGCTCCCGAGATAAGGGAAGTGGTCCACGTTGTCCAGGGCCACGCCGTGGATCTTGATGATTGGGGGGCAGTACTGTGCAGTGAGGACAGGCTGTTGAAGGACCTTTGTCTTATGGCTGTTTAGCGTAAGGCCTATGCTTTCGTACACCTCAGTAAATACATCGACCATGTCCTGAAGTATAGCCTACACAGATGCGTCGTCCACGTACTATAGTTCGACGACAGAGGTCGGGGTGTTCTTGGATCTGGCCTCGAGATGGCGAAGGTTGAACAGGTTCCCACTGGTTCTGTAGTTTTGTTCCACTACAGCGGGGAGCTTGTTGACTGTGCCGTGGAGCATGGCAGCGAGGAAGATTGAGAAGAAGGTTGGGGCGATGATGCAGCCCTGCTTGACCCCGGACCGGACGTGGATTGGGTTTGTGATGGATCCGTTGATAAGGATCATGGCCTGCATGTCATCGTGGAGCAGGCGGAGGATGGTGACGTACTTTTGGGGGCATCCAAAAAGGAGGAGGACGCTCCATAGACCCTCGTGGTTGACAGTGTCAAAGGTCTTTGTAAGGCCGAAGAAAGCCGTTCCCTGCATTTTTCCTGCAGCTGTCGCGCTGCAAAGATCATGTCCGTTGTGCCCTGTAGGGGACGAAATCCGCACTGCGACTCCGGGAGGAGCTCCTCGGTCACAGAGAGAAGACGGTTGAGGAGGACTCTCGCGATGACTCCCAGTGGCTGATAGCAGGGAGATTCCTCTGTAGTTGCCGCAGTCGGACTTGTCCCCTTTTTAAAGATGGTCACGATCACTGCATCTCTAAGATCTCCCGGCATGCTCTCCTCCTTCCAGATAAGAAAGATGAGGTCGTGTATTTGCACCGGTAGTGCCTCTCCGCCATACGTCAGTGCCTCAGCAGGGATTCCATCCGCTCCCGTAGCCTTGTTGTTTTTTAGCTGTCTTACGGCTTTTCTACCTCGTGCAGTGTTGGGGTTAGTGCATGAGTGATAAACGATATTGGCTCAGAGGATCAAGATGTTGAATCAGTTTGGGTGGAGATAAGGAATAATAAGGGGAAAAGTCACTGGTGGATGTAGTCTATAGGCTCCCTAACAGTAGCTACACTGTGGGACGGAGTATAAATCAAGAAATAATGGAGGCTTTTAATAAAGGAGCGGCAATAATCATGGATGATTTTAATTTTCATATTGATTGGACAAAGCAAATTGGCCAGGGCAGCCTTGAGGAAGCGTTCATAGGGTGTATCCGGGATAGTTTCCTTGAACAGTACGTTGCAGAACCAACCAGGGAGCAGGCTATCTTAGATCTGGTATTGTGTCATGAGACAGGATTAATAAATGATCTCGTAGTTAAGGATCCTCTAGGAATGAGTGACCATAACACGGTTGAACTTCAAATTCAGTTGGAGGGTGAGAAAGTTGGTTCTCGAACCAGGGTCCTAAGCTTAAATAAAATGAGACTACAAAGGTATGAGGGCAGAGTTGGATAAAGTGCACTGGGAAAATAGATTAAAGTATGGGACGGTTGATGAACAGTGGCAGACATTTAAGGAGATATTTCAAAACTCTCAACATAAATATATCCCAATGAGAAGGAAAGAATGTAAAAGAAGGGACAACCATCCGTGGCTAACCAAGGAAATAAGGGAGGGTATCAAATTGAAAACAAGGACATACAATGTGGCCAAGATTAGTGGGAGGCCAGAGGATTGGCAAAGAACAACTAAAAAAATTATAAAGAGAGGGAAGAGGGATTATGAAAGTACGAAATATAAAAACAGCTAGTAAGAGTTTCTACAGGTACATAAAAAGGAAACGAGAGGCTAAATTAAATGTTGGTCCCCTAGAGGATGAGACTGGGGAATTAATAATGGAGAACAGAGAAATGGCAGAGACACTGTACAAATATTTTGTATCAGTCTTCACGGTAGAAGAAACTAAAAATATTATAATGGTGGATAATCAAGGGGCTATAGGGAGGGAGGAACTTAATACTATCACCAATAAGAACATAAGAACATAAGAAATAGGAGCAGGAGTAGGCCATACAGCCCCTCGAGCCTGCTCCGCCATTTAATAAGATCATGGTTGATCCGATCATGGACTCAGCTCCACTTCCCCGTTCGCTCCCCATAACCCCTTATCCCCTTATCGTTCAAGAAACTGTCTATTTCTGTCTTAAATTTATTCAATGTCCCAGCTTCCACAGCTCTCTCAGGCAGAAAATTCCACAGATTTACAACCCTCTGAGAGAAGAAATTCCTCCTCATCTCTGTTTTAAATGGGCGACCCCTTAATCTAAAATGTCCTCTAGTTCTACATAAGAACATAAGAACATAAAAATTAGGAACAGGAGTAGGCCATCTAGCCCCTCGAGCCTGCTCCGCTGTTCAACAAGATCATGGCTGATCTGGCCGTGGACTCAGCTCCACTTACCCGCCCGCTCCCCGTAACCCTTAATTCCCTTATTGGTTAAAAATCTATCTATCTGTGATTTGAAAACATTCAATAAGCTAGCCTCAACTGCTTCCTTGGGCAGAGAATTCCACAGATTCACAACCCTCTGGGAGAAGAAATTCCTTCTCAACTCGGATTTAAATTGGCTCCCCCATATTTTGAGGCTGTGCCCCCTAGTTCTAGTCTCCCCGACCAGTGGAAACAACCTCTCTGCCTCTATCTTGTCTATCCCTTTCATTATTTTAAATGTTTCTATAAGATCACCCCTCATCCTTCTGAACTCCAACGAGTAAAGACCCAGTCTACTCAATCTATCATCATAAGGTAACCCCCTCATCTCCGGAATCAGCCAAGTGAGTCGTCTCTGTACCCCCTCCAAAGCCAGTATATCCTTCCTTAAGTAAGGTGACCAAAACTGCATGCAGTACTCCAGGTGCGGCCTCACCAACAGTTGCAGCAGGACCTCCCTGCTTTTGTACTCCATCCCTCTCGCAATGAAGGCCAACATTCCATTCGCCTTCCTGATTACCTGCTGCACCTGCAAACTAACTTTTTGGGATTCATGCACAAGGACCCCCAGGTCCCTCTGCACCTCAGCATGTTGTAATTTCTCCCCATTCAAATAATATTCCCTTTTACTGTTTTTTTTTCCAAGGTGGATGACCTCACATTTTCCGACATTGTATTCCATCTGCCAAACCTTAGCCCATTCGCTTAACCTATCTAAATCTCTTTGCAGCTTGTCTGTGTCCTCTACACAACCCGCTTTCCCACAAATCTTTGTGTCATCTGCAAATTTTGTTACACTACACTCTGTCCCTTCTTCCAGGTCATCTATGTATATTGTAAACAGTTGTGGTCCCAGCACCGATCCCTGTGGCACACCACTGACCACCGATTTCCAACCCGAAAAGGACCCATTTATCCCGACTCTCTGCTTTCTGTTAGCCAGCCAATTCTCGATCCATGCTAATACATTTCCTCTGACTCCGCGTACCTTTATCTTCTGCAGTAACCTTTTGTGTGGCACCTTATTGAATGCCTTTTGGAAATCTAAATATACCACATCCATCGGGACACCTCTATCCACCATGCTCGTTATATCCTCAAAGAATTCCAGTAAATTAGTTAAACATGATTTCCCCTTCATGAATCCATGTTGCGTCTGCTTGATTGCACTATTCCTATCTAAATGTCCCGCTATTTCTTCCTTAATGATAGCTTCAAGCATTTTCCCCACTACAGATGTTAAACTAACCGGCCTATAGTTACCTGCCTTTTGCCTGCCCCCTTTTTTAAACAGAGGCGTTACATTAGCTGCTTTCCAATCCGCTGGTACCTCCCCAGAGTCCAGAGAATTTTGGTAGATTATAACGAATGCATCTGCTATAACTTCCGCCATCTCTTTTAATACCCTGGGATGCATTTCATCAGGACCAGGGGACTTGTTTACCTTGAGTCCCATTAGCCTGTCCAGCACTACCCACCTAGTGATAATGATTGTCTCAAGGTCCTCCCTTCCCACATTCCCGTGACCAGCAATTTTTGGCATGGTTTATGTGCCTTCCACTGTGAAGACCAAAGCAAAATAATTGTTTAAGGTCTCAGCCATTTCCACATTTCCCATTATTAAATCCTCCTTCTCATCTTCTAAGGAACCAACATTTACTTTAGTCACTCTTTTCCATTTTATATATCAGTAAAAGCTTTTACTATCTGTTTTTATGTTTTGCTCAAGTTTACTTTCGAAATCTATCTTTCCTTTCTTTATTGCTTTCTTAGTCATTCTTTGCTGTCGTTTAAAATTTTCCCAATCTTCTAATTTCCCACTGACCTTGGCCACCTCATACGCATTGGTTTTTAATTTGATACTTTCCTTTATTTCCTTGGTTATCCACGGCTGGTTATCCCTTCTTTTACCGCCCTTCTTTTTCACTGGAATATATTTTTGTTGAGCACTATGAAAGAGCTCCTTAAAAGTCCTCCACTGTTCCTCAATTGTGCCACCGTTTAGTCTGTGTTTCCAGTCTACTTTAGCCAACTCTGCCCTCATCCCACTGTAGTCCCCTTTGTTTAAGCATAGTACGCTTGTTTGAGACACTACTTCCTCACCCTCAATCTGTATTACAAATTCAACCATACTGTGATCACTCATTCTGAGAGGATCTTTTACTAGGAGATCGTTTATTTTTCCTGTCTCATTACACAGGACCAGATTTAAGATAGCTTGCTCCCTTGTAGGTTCTGTAACATACTGTTCTAAGAAACAATCCCGTATGCATTCTATGAATTCCTCCTCCAGGCTACCCTGTGCAATTTGATTTGACCAATCGATATGTAGGTTAAAATCCCCCATGATTACTGCCGTTCCTTTTTCACATGCCTCCATTATTCCCTTGATTATTGCCCGCCCCACCGTGAAGTTATTATTTGGGGGCCGATAAACTATGCCCACCAGTGACTTTTTCCCCTTACTATCTCTAATCTCCACCCACAATGATTCAACATTTTGTTCATTAGAGCCAATATCATCTCTCACAACTGCCCTGATATCATCCTTTATTAACAGAGCTACCCCACCTCCTTTCCCTTCTTGTCTATCCTTCCGAATTGTCAGATACCCCTGTATGTTTAATTCCCAATCTTGGCCACCCTGCAACCACGTTTCTGTAATGGCCACCAAATCATACCCATTTGTAATGATTTGTGCCGTCAACTCATTTACTTTATTTCGAATGCTGCGTGCATTCAGGTAGAGTGTTTTAATACTAGTTTTTAAACCATGATTTTTAGTTTTGACACCTCCTGCAGCCCCTTTATATTCATACATATTGTCCCTTCCTATCACCTTGTGGTTTACACTTACCCCAATGCTACTCTGCTCTGTTGCCTCCTGCCTTTTGCATTCTTTCTTGGGGTCCTGTTCATCTGAGCTCTCACCCACTCTAACGAGCTCAGAGCCCTCTCCTGGGTTCTGAATACTCCTTGCATTGAGGCACCGAGCTTTCATGCTTGCCTTTTTATTACACTTTGACCCTTTAGAATTTTGCTGTACAGTGGCCCTTTTTGTTTTTTGCCTTGGGTTTCTCTGCCCTCCACTTTTACTCATCTCCTTTCTGTCTTTTGCTTTTGTCTCCATTTTGTTTCCCTCTGTCTCCCTGCATTGGTTCCCATCCCCCTGACATATTAGTTTAACTCCTCCCCAACAGCACTAGCAAACACTCCCCCTAGGACATTGGTTCCGGTCCTGCCCAGGTGCAGACCGTCCGGTTTGTACTGGTCCCACCTCCCACAGAACCGGTTCCAATGCCCCAGGAATTTGAATCCCTCCCTGCTGCACCACTGCTCAAGCCACGTATTCATCTGAGCTATCCTACGATTCCTACTCTGACTAGCACGTGGCACTGGTAGTCTCCCCTATCAGCAGAAACATCCTCTCTGCATCCATTTTGTCAAGCCCCCTCATAATCTTATATGTTTCGATAAGATCACCATCACCTCTCATTCTTCTGAATTCCAATGAGTAGAGGCCCAACCTACTCAACCTTTCCTCATAAGTCAACCCTCTCAGCCCCGGGATCAACCTAGTGAACCTTCTCTGAACTGCCTCCAAAGCAAGTATATCCTTTCGTAAATATGGAAATGGTATTCCAGGTGTGGCCTCACCAATACCCTGTATAACTGCAGCAAGATTTCCTGCTTTTATACTCCATCCCCTTTGCAATAAAGGCCAAGTTACCATTGGCCTTCCTGATCACTTGCTGTACCTGCATACTATCTTTTTGTGTTTCATGCACAAGTACCCCCAGGTCCCGCTGTACTGCAGCACTTTGCAATCTTTCTCCATTTAAATAATAACTTGCTCTTTGATTTTTTTCTGCCAAAGTGCATGACCTCACACTTTCCAACATTATACTCCATCTGGCAAATTTTTGCCCACTCACTTAGCCTATGTCCTTTTACAGATTTTTTGTGTCCTCCTCACACATTTTTCCTCCCATCTTGGTATCATCAGCAAACTTGGCTATGTTACACTCAGTCCCTTCTTCCAAGTCTCTACCACAGAAAGTTGTTGAGGCCAATTCACTAAATATATTCAAAAAGGAGTTAGATGAGGTCCTTACTGCTAGGGGGATCAAGGGGTATGGCGAGAAAGCAGGAATGGGGTACTGAAGTTGAATGTTCAGCCATGAACTCATTGAATGGCGGTGCAGGCTAGAAGGGCCGAATGGCCTACTCCTGCACCTATTTTCTATGTTTCTATGTAAGTCGTTAATATAGATTGTAAATAGTTGGGGTCCCAGCACTGATCCCTGCGGCACCCCACTAGTTACTGGTTGACAACCCGAGAATGAGCCATTTATCCCGACTCTGTTTTCTGTTAGTTAGCCAATCCTCTATCTATGCTAATATATTACCCCCAACCCCGGGAACTATTATCTTGTGCAGTAACCTTTTATGTGCTGTAGTACTCGGTAAAACAATAGGACTCAAGGCGGACGAGTCCCCTGGACCTGGTGCCTTACATTCTATGGTCATAAAAGAAGTGGCAGCAGGGATTGTGGATCCATTGGTTGTCATCTACCAAAATTCCCTGGATTCTGGGGCGGTTGCAGTGGATTGGTAAACCGCAAATATAACGCCCCTATTTAAAAAAGGTGGCAGACAAAAAGTAGGAAACTATAGACCAGTTAGCCTAACATCTGTGGTTGGGAAAAGTTTAGAGTCCATTATTAAGGAAGCAGCAGCGGGACATTTGGAAAAGCATAATTCAATCAAGCAGAGTCAGCATGGTTTCATGAAGACAAATTTGCTGGAGTTCTTTGAGGATGTAATGAGCAGGGTGGATAAGGGGGAACCAGTAGATGTGGTGTATTTGGATTTCCAGAAGGCATTCGATAAGATGCCACATAAAATGTTACTGCACAAGATAAAAGTTCACGGGGTTGGGGGTAATAAATGGATAGAAGATTGGCTAACTAACTGAAAACTGAAAGTCGGGAAAAATGGGTCATTTTCCGGTTGGCAAACAGTGACTAGTGGGGTGCCACAGGGATTAGTGCTGGGTCCTCAACTATTTACAATCTATATTAATGACTTGGATGAAGGGACTGAGTGTAATGTAGCCAAGATTGCTGATGATACAAAGATGGGTGGGAAAGCAAATTGTGAGGACGCAAAAAATCTGCAAAGGGATATAGACAGGCTAAGTGAGTGGGCAAAAAATTGTCAGATGGAGTATAATGTGGGAAAATGTGAGGTTATCCAGAAAAAATAGAAAAGCAAATTACAGTTTAAATGGAAAAAAATTCAAAATGTTGCAGTACAGAGGGACGTGGGGTCCTTGTGCATGAAACACAAAAGGTTAGTATGCAGGTACAGCAAGTGATCAGGAAGGCCAATGGTATCCTGGTCTTTATTGCAAGGGGGATAGAGTATAAAAGCAGGGAAGTCCTGCTACAACTGTACAGGGTATTGGTGAGGCCACACCTGGAGTACTGCGTACAGTTTTGGTCTCCGTATTTAAGGAAGGATATACTTGCATTGGAGGCTGTTCAGAGAAGGTTCACTAGGTTGATTCCAGATATGAGGGGGTTGACTTATGAAGATAGGTTGAGTAGTTTGGGCCTCTACTCATTGGAGTTCAGAAGAATGAGAGGTGATCTTATTGAAACATATAAAATAATGAGGGGCTCGACAAGGTGGATGCAGAGAAGATGCTTCCACTGATAGGGGTAACTAAAACTAGGCGACATAGTCTCAGAATAAGGGGCCACCCATTTAAAACTGAGGTGAGGAGGAATTTCTTCTCTCAGAGGGTTGTAAATCTATGGAATTCTCTGTCCAGAGAGCTGTGGAGGCTGGGACATTGAATATATTTAAGGCAGAGATAGACAGATTTTTGAGGGGTAAGGGAATAAAGGGTTGGTAAGGGAATAAAGGGTTACGGGGAGCGGGCAGGGAAGTGGAGCTGAGTCCATGATCAGATCAGCCATGATCTTATTGAATGGTGGAGCAGGCTCGAGGGGCCGAATGGCTGACTCCTGCTCCTATTTCTTATGTTCTTGTGAAAGGGAGGTGGGAGCTGCCCGCACCCCAAGCACAGCACTCCCTGTGGGCCAGGAAGAGCAGGAGTGCTTCCCCGGCCCAGCCAGGAAGCCTTCGGCCTACCCTCTGCAGGCTCTCTCTCTCCTCGCCCTCACACGATCGCCGACCTCCCTCGTTCCCTCCCACAATGTCCTCTCTGCCTCCCCCCCACCCCCGGTCCGATTGGCAGGGACCCTCCCCAAGTGTCCCTGGCCTCCTGCCGCTGGGCCTGTTAATTTATCTGGCTGCCTGGCAGGAAACAAGAAGAAAAAAAACAAGAGTTTCTGCCAGTGAATTCGGCAGGACCTGCATGTTCCTGGTCTTGCCGTGCTTTTCCCACTCTCCTTCCCCACCTACCCATAAATAGCAGGGCCATTGTATCTGTTAGATGAACTGATTTGATTGGTTCCTCCTTTCAGTATTCTACCTGCTCTCCTGAAGGTTCTGAATCATGTTCCTGCAGCACCTCACCAGAATACCCATTCTTCACCCACGAGCCCAGACAGTGAATGTTAGCAAGCTACTGGTCCATATGCAGAGCAGCTGAATTCCTGCCTGTCCTTAGAATACAATCAGAGAATGGTTACAGCACATGGGAGGCCATTCGGCCTGTCGAGCCCGTGCCGGCTCTCTGCAAGAGCACATCAGCCAGTCCCACTCCCCTCGCCCTTTCCCCGTAACCTTGCAAATTTTTTCCTTCCGGTATTTATCTAACTCCCTTTTGAAAGTCACGCTGTGTAAAAAAAAGTTTTTCCCCGTGTCGTCTTTGGGTCTTCTGCCAATCACCTTAAATCTGTGTCCTCTGGTTCGCCAATGGGAACAGTTTCTCTCTCGATCTACTCTGTCCAGACCCCTCATGATTTTGAACACCTCGATCAAATCTCCTCTCAACCTTCTCTGCTCCAAGGAGAACAACCCCAGCTTCTCCAGTCTATCCCCGTCACTGAAGTCCCTCATCCCTGGAACCATTCTCGTAAATCTTTCCTGCCCCCTCTCTAAGGCCTTCACATCCTTCCTAAAGTGTGGTGCCCAGAATTGGACACAATACTCCAGCTGAGGCCCAACCAGTGTTTTATACAGGTTCATCATAACCTCCTTACTTTTGTACTCTGTGCCTCTATTTATGGATCCCAGGATCCTATAAGCTTTTTTAACTGCTTTCTCAACCTGCCCTGCCACCTTCAAAGATTTGTGCACATATACCCACTTACTCGAATTCCACAGACGTTCCAGCCATGGTGACTGGTTATGGTAAATGTTAAAATTAGGCCCCGGTGTCTTTCAGATGATGCGTTAAACCATGGCACTGCATACCGGTTCAGGTAGATGTAAAAGATCTCACTACATGACTAGAAGGGCAATGTTCTGGCCAAAATTCCTGCCCCAACCAACATGTGTCTTTGTTTTTTTTTTAAGATTCTTGGAATGGGCTGATGTTGTGCGAAGACGCTGAGTGTTGGGTGCTGTTGACGCCTGTACCAGAATAAATGGTGAATTTTCACAGTCGCTCAGCCACGGTTTTTTATGATCGGCACAGTTTTAGTTTTTAATCATCATTTAGTTACAGAAAATCAGGGCAATACAATCCAAGTGCTTTACAAAAATCAGAGGCTGTACATACACAGAAGGTAAAGCATTTTTAAAAATAGAACATGCAACTTTTCTGGATTAAAAACTAATATATAATCCATGATATACTTCACAAAATTCTGATATTTATACTCTTGCATCTT
This sequence comes from Pristiophorus japonicus, assembly GCF_044704955.1. Taxonomy (NCBI): domain Eukaryota; kingdom Metazoa; phylum Chordata; class Chondrichthyes; family Pristiophoridae; genus Pristiophorus; species Pristiophorus japonicus. Next base: position 5,592,271 of record NC_091977.1, read on the forward strand.
CTTCAAATTTTATTTAAAATACAAAATTACGACAGAGAAAAAAAAATACGTCCCGACTTTAACTTCCGAGCCCACAAGGGTTGGTAGTTTGACTTGGGTTATCTTTTATCCTCCCCTCGACTTCATAAAATATAGCAGCTGTTGTCTTGGGTCAAGCGAAAGCCTTCGATTTCTCCCCAGGGAGGGAGGAGGAGCTGCAGGGTGAACGGGGGAAGTCAGGGGGGGGTGACGGAAAGGATGCAGCATGCGATGGAACAAGGGGAATCGCCATCGTCGACCAGCGTTCGAAACGCGAGTAGCGACTGGCTGATGTACATTTGTGGCCTTGAAAGGAAAACATCATGCGTATTTTTTTAAAAATCTGCTTCAAAATATTTTTCACATTGTCCAACTTGAAAGAAAACTGTTCATGAGACACAACTTATTTCTATTTTTATTTAATTCTTAATTTGGTTTATTATTGATTCTGTACCCAGCAGTCACAAGGGCTGCACGCAGCTAGCTCATATTAAGGGGTCACGCAGTCTCAGGATACGGGGTAGGAATTTTAGGACCGAGATGAGGAGAAATGTTTTCACTCAGAGGGTGGTGAACCTGTGGAATTCTCTACCACAGAAGGCTGTGGAGGCCAAGTCACTGAATATATTTAAGAGGGAGATAGATAGATTTCTAGACACAAAAGGCACCAAGGGGCATGGGGAGAAAGCGGGAATATGGTGTTGAGATAGAGGATCAGCCATGATCGTCATCCATCATCATGAAGAGGTGAGGGTCCAGGGGCAACACGAGCCCAGCCTACACTGCGATATGTGTGCGCACTGGGTCCGTCCTGTGTTAACCCTTGCCACTGGACCAAGACCTAGCTCTGTCAAGCCCCGTGTGGTGGCTGGTGTGCAACGGTCACCCCACGTTAAAAAAATCCATGCACAGGCATCTTCCACCCTTCAGGATGTAGTTCGGGATCTGGAATATTCGGTCCTTCATTGAAACACCTGTGAGCTTTTTGACATGGAAGCAAGTTAAACTCGATTCGAGGGACTGCCTATGATGATGATGAGAGGATCAGCCATGATCTTATTGAAGGGCGGTGCAGACTCAAAGGGCCGAATGGCCTACTCCTGCTCCTATTTTCTATATTTCGATATTGACCCAGAGTCTGTACCGCAGGAATATCTCACAGCACAAGGCCAGCTATCCCGAACGGATAGTGAGGCCGCTGGGCAGTCGACTGTGCTACAAGAGGCAACAGGCTCAGCAGTCAGGCTCCCGCCCCTGTCCTTCAGCATCGTTTCCCAGCCATTGGTCCAAATTACACATGAATACACTGATTTCATCAGTTCTATCCCCACTGGTTGTGACCAAATCATCGAGAAATGATGCGATATTGTTATTTTCAAACCACCAATAGCAACATGTAAAGTTCCTTAACAAATTAGCTTGTTTTCTTTATTGTTGTGAAGGTTAGAACATAAGAAAACAGGAGCAGGAGTAGGCCATATGGCCCCTCAAGCCTGCTCCACCATTTAATATGATCATGGCTGATCTGATCATGGACTCAGGTCCACTTCCCTGCCCGCTCCCCATAACCCCTTATCGCCTATTGGTTTAGAAACTGTCTATCTCTGTCTTAAATTTATTCAATGTCCCAGCTTCCACAGCTCTCCGAGGCAGCGAATTCCACAGATTTACAACCCTCTGAGTTAGTCCTTGGGACCACACACCGTGTCAAACATCGAGTGTTCCCCAGTGAGGTAAAGCACGAGCAGGGTCCAGAAATGTGCCTCAGTGCTCATTGCTGCATTTTTCCATTTCAGTAACCTCTCAGTGAAACTCGCAGGTTACGATCCAATCAGGGGCCGTTTGTGCTGTGCTGGAGGGAGCAGCATGCGGCGGCCTGGAAATCAGCGCGGTCCTGGCCTGCAAGAACCATCAGCAGGCCGGGGCCATCGGAGGGAGCAGTGTGCGGCGGTATACCACTGCAGGGAGCAGTGCTTGCTGCTGCAGGAGGGCGAGGGCTGTGAAGCCAGGTCGCTGATTGCAGTGCGGGCAGGCACAGCAGGAGGGGCGAAGGAGCGGAGAGAGACTGTAGAGGGATGTGATCGGGGCCCAGAAGAGGCGAAGGCCCAGGGGCAGCGCGGACCCAGCCCACACTGCGATATGTGTGCACACTAGGTCCGTGCAGCAGAGCTGGTCTCCAGTCGTCCTGGTTAACCCTTGCCACTGGACCAAGACCTAGCTCGGTCAAGCCCCGTGTGGTGGCTGGTGTGCAACGGTCACCCCACGTTAAAAAAATCCACGCACAGGTATCTCCCACCCTTCGACATGTAGTTCGGGATCTGGAATATTAGGTCCTTTATTGAAACACCTGTGAGCTCATCCCTTTTTGGTGTGGAAGCAAGTCATCCTCGCTTCGAGGGACCGCATATGATGATGATGCTGGAGAGGCTGTATTGAGACGTCCAAATTCTTTTCACATTAGGACCCTTACAGCTATGGAGACTATTATCGCCAGTCCGGAGTGATTTAAACCCAGGAGGAGGAGACCAGTCCAACCCACAGTACTACCCCAAGCCACAAAAAAACGCAATGCGCCCTTACAAGCCGGGGACCTCTCTGGATCAAGCTGTTAATGACTCTGTAGCTACCACCGGGCAACCTTACTACATCTTAATAACAAAAAGGAGGTGCCTTACTGCCGTCCTCCATGTTCTCGAGGAATGGTTTTGTGCAGGACACAACACAAAAACAAAACAGGAGCAAGACTTCATTACAAATTGGAGAATTACCACACACTGAATTTTAAAAATAGTTAGTTATGTTCCATGAAAAATCCCATTTAATGGTGGGATATATTTTTCATATATCATCCGGTTATCTATACATGAAGGCAAAGATAGAAGATTGATTTCATAAAGTGCTGAAGCTTTTTAAGACAAGGTGAACTGTATGCAGCAAAAATAATACTCTCAGGGTTCAGTTCTCTACATTCTAAACTGTGTTGCCATGTTGCAATGGACACAAGGGCACTTTCTGTCACAAGACAACAAAGGAGAGAGATGTAGTTGGTAGCCTTGACCTTATCCCTGCATTTTGGAACCGGTAATGTTGGCTTTGTGACTTTTAAAGTCAGGCACCACCGCATGAAGATTAACTGTTGCCAGGTACCACTGTTCAGGTACAGTCAGATTGGGAGTAAAGTTCTTTTTGAGTTGGGATTGCTCGATTAGTGAGGTGATGCAGCATATTAAAGAAACAATCTGTTAGAACTACGACCAAGAGCTGGAAAGCGGGATTAGGACGGCACGGACACGATGAGTCGAATGGCCGCCGCCTGTGTTGTAAGTGTCTACGATTCAACGAACTGTAGTGCAGAATGTGTCTGACTGTCCTGCTGCGTTGCTGGGGCCGGAGCAACTTCGAGGGGGATGGGGTATACCTGATGCCAGCATTTGGTAGTGAGCTCTGGGAGACCCAACCTCTCATACATAGGACATGTATGACCCCAGGGGAAAGAATGAGTGGGGAGAAAAAGCAGTAATGGTATTGGTGAGGCCACACCCGGAATACTGCGTGCAGTTTTGGTTTACATATTTACGAAAGGATATACTTGCTTTGGAGGCAGTTCAGAGAAGGTTCACTAGTTTGATTCCGGAGATGAGGGGGTTGACTTATGAGGAAAGGTTGAGGAGGTTGGGCCTCTACTCATTGGAATTCAGAAGAATGAGAGGTGATCTTATCGAAACGTATAAGATTATGAGGGGGTTCGACAAGGTGGATGCAGAGAGGATGTTTCCACTGATGGGGGAGACTAGAACTAGAGGGCATGATCTTAGAATAAGGGGCCGCCCATTTAAAACTGAGATGAGGAGAAATTTCTTCTCTCAGAGGGTTGTAAATCTGTGGAATTTGCTGCCTCAGAGAGCTGTGGAAGCCGGGACATTGAATAAATTTAAGACAGAGATAGACAGTTTCTTAACCAATAAGGGGATAAGGGGTTATGGGGAGCGGGCAGGGAAGTGGACCCGAGTCCTTGATCAGATCAGCCATGATGGTATTAAATGGCGGAGCAGGCTCGAGGGGCCGTATGGCCTACTCCTGCTCCTATTTCTTATGTTCTAAGGCCCTCTAACAGAAAAAAACCTCGGTCTTTATAAGAGATGACGTGGAGACTGCATTTATTTCATTGAAGCTCATCCCAAAGGTTTGGAAAAAATAAATGAATGAATATGGTATGTTTTCAACTCTTGAAAAGCTTGTTGCTGCCCTGGGTAAAATCGAATCGACCTGTTTCAGGAGGAAGGACTACAAGACCCACAATTTGGCTCGGTATTTTGCAAAGACAGCTTACTCAAAAAATGATGGGAGATGGGTCTCTACAGCTGGAGTACTGCGTGCAGTTCTGGTCAGCGTATTAGAGGAAGGACATGATTCCACTGGAGAGGGTACAGAGGAGATTTCCGAGGAGGTTGCCGGGAGTGGAGAATCTTAGCTATGAGGACATATTGGATAGGCTGGGGTTTGTTTTCATTGGAAGAGAGGAGGCTGAGGGGAGACCTCAATAAGGCATATAAAATTATGAGGGGCCTGGATTTGTGGATAGAAAGGGCCTATTTCTCTTAGCAGAGGGGTTCAACAACCAGCGTGGCATAAATTTGAAGTAATTGGTAGGAGGTTCAGAGGGGATTTGAGGGGAAATGTCTTCACCCAGAGGGTGGTGGGGGTCTGGAACTCACGGCCTGAAAGGGTGGTAGAGGCAGAAACCCTCACCACATTTAAAAAGTACTTGGATGTGCACCTGAAGTGCCGTAACCTGCAGGGCTATGGACCAAGAGCTGGAAAGTGGGATTAGGCTGGATAGCCTCTTTGTCGGCCGGCGCGGACACGATGGACCAAAATGGCCTCCTTCCGTGTTGTAAATTTCTATCATTCTACCTAGCAGGCAGAAAACGCTTCAAAAACCTCAACCCCCCCACCATGAACTGAGACTATATTCACCTCCTCACCGCCCCCCCCACTCCTAGCATTATATTAATATGAAGACACCACCCGGCGATATGAAACTACTTTCATGAAAGACATGGCTACAGCTCCAAAGTACTGGGCATGAAGTCCTGGCCACTGTCTACATTTTGTTTTGATGAAGCCAAGTGCCGGCTTGTACAAATCTGGTTTTTGAATACGATGGGTTTCCAGTAACTAAGATGAGGCCCAGTAAAGACCGGCCTATTGGCACTTGTGAAAAGTTTTGATTTTATTTCAGGATTGAAGAATAGTTTTGTGCAAAGAAATGGACCATCAGCCCTCAGAGCGGCAGCTTGGATATAAAGTAAAAGTTGCTTAACCTTATTAGTACCCGAAACAAATACTGCAGGAGATGTGTGTGTGTGTGTGTGTGTGTGTGGGGGGGGTATGGTGTGTACACATTCTGTACATGTGGCACGTTGTCTGTTTACACCACACAGTTTGCTCAGTTCGCATACACAATAGAACCATATAAATATACTTATTTTTAAGGTAGCGACATGAAGTTGGACAAAATATTGGAATATCTCTGTGCCGAGAGGTGCTGGGGGGAGTGGGGGCACTACAGTATCTCCCTGGGAGGGGCAGACCAAAATCAAATTTCCAGCTCCTGGTTCCGACTCAGAAACCTCTGCTGGAACTGTGTATGTGTGCAACACAACAGGAAGGTGAGGTGCTCTGCACTCACTCACAGTCTGATTTCTCTCACTTGGTTTGGGTGGAGGGTCACTTGCACCCATGAACCCTTGCCCAAGCAAAGCCAATCCATCAGTGAGGGGAGAGCGAGGGAGAGCTACTGCACGGTGCCTTTTTCTGTTTAGTTGTCACGTAGAGCCAATTATTTCAGCAAATACAAAATCAAATAGAACTTTCTATTGACAGTTGCGTTTGAAGTCAGGGCAAGACCTCCCTCCCCCCCCCCCAACCCTAAAATAAAAGCTACCTGATGTGCTCAGTTCTTTGCACATTTTTTTTTTTAATCGTACCGTTCCAAAACAGGTCGGTCCCAAAACAGGTCAGGCACAAAACAGGTCATCTCCAAGAGATCTCACAGTACAGTATGGAGGAGAACAAAATCGATCAACATGAAGCAGTAGCTCCCTTTCTTTAGAACGTTCCATAGCAGCAGGGGGAACCTTCCTCTTTATAGGGTGAGCAAGAGAAACCCCAGAGAGATAGCCCCGTAGACAATGAGAGGCTAGCAAATCTCTCCTGATCTCCACAACGTTTCCAATAGTTTCCGTGTAACCCTCAACACCAATATCTAATGCACTGTGGCGATATTATTCATTGTCATTGTTTCTCTTATACATGCTTTAGTTTTAAGCTTGATGTGACGTGCTCAGGTATATAAATGCACATAATGCAGGCATCAACTCACGGTATAGCTCTGGCTATGCATTGATGACAATTGAGTAGCAAAAGTCTTTGTCTCTGATTAAGGTCAAAAACTTGTCACTATTGTACTTGGACACTGAAGACCCTTCTGGCATTTGAAGAAAATCAGACACAGAGAAAGCTCCAAAATTTGTCATTTTCAACTCCATAATTTGTCTCCTAGACTGGTTCCACCCGAAGAGCCTCAGTAATTTGTATGCAATGATAAATACTCAGAAGCCGATGGCACATCTCTGCTAAATGACTGAAGTCAGCATTAAATTGGCACATCCCGACGTTAAGTTTCTTTTCCTTAGTGGTCCAACAATTAAGAGACTTATGATTGATTAACTGCGACCAAGTTTGATTAATTGGTACTTTTTACCGGGACGGGGGTTGGCACTTGGTGTTTCCTGAAGACACTTGCTGTGCTCCGTGACATGATACTGCGAGTGCCCTTGTTGCCTGATTCATTTGAATGGGAAACAGAATAGGTATACTTTGGCACTACACGAGGCTTGAAGAATATCCCAGTGAGTAAATGGAGCGGTACCTTGGAGCGACAAGCGAGAGGCCGTCAGCGGCAGGTCGGGGCCATAAAAGGAGCGGCGGCCATGGGCAGTGTGCCGGTGTACCACGGCAAGGTACAGCGCGAGCTGGTGCAGCAGGGCGACAGCAGAGAAGTGGGACCTCATCAAGGTCCAGGTCCAAGCCGGTGATTGGGGCGTGGGCAGGTACAGCAGGAGCGGAGAGGTCGGGCGAAGGAGCGACAAGGGATTAGAGAGAGACGTGATCGGGGCCCAGGAGAGGCGAGGGCCCAGGGGCAGCACGGGCCCAGCCCACACTGTGCGATATGTGTGCACACTAGGTCCGTGCAGCAGAGCAGGTCTCCAGTCGTCCTGGTTAACCCTTGCCACTGGACCAAGACCTCGCTCTGTCAAGCCCCGTGTGGTGGCTGGTGTGCAACGGTCACCCCACGTTAAAAAAATCCACCCACAGGCATCTTCCACCCTTCAGGATGTAGTTCGGGATCCGGAATATTAGGTCCTTCATTGAAACACCTGTGAACTCATCCCTTTTTGATGTGGAAGCAAGTCACCCTCGCTTCGAGGGACCGCCTAATACTATACTAAATACTAACAGCTGGTTACCTCCCAAAAATGCTTATGCCCTGCCGACACTGATGTGGTCTGCAGGAGCCAGGATCAAGTAGCCTAAAATAAAGATCGTTATAACTGAGAATATTTCTTAGCCTTAAGTTTGATTCACATTTTTCCAGGGAGATAATTATACACTACATTTGACAAAAAAAACCTTGCTTGTTAAAAGTGTTTCAATGTAACTGAACTTTGGGCAATGCACGACTGACTGTTCCTGAGGAAGCTTCATGTAAGCTAATGTTTTAGCTGCCTTGATGCTTTGTAGTTGGCACAGGATCTTGTGTTTCTCAATACTGATATGTGGAATGAATAGAAAGATATTGGGAATTAGGTTCACAGCAAAAAAGTTAATGAAATATTGACTAACATGGTAACTACCAGGTTAAGGATGGGGTTGAAGGGTATAAGTACAGCGGTGCTTGTGATATTGGTGAAGGTTCACTTCCTGTATCTGTCACAGGCTTCCTGCTCTGTCTCTCTCTGGATATCCATTAAAGGCTCACTTGGCTGTGGGATGTTTCTGAAGCTTGCATCTACTGATGCTACCATCTCAGGGAAAGCGAAGTAATACTGCTGGGGCGGGTAAGGCTATCCAAATATTGCTGGAATGGGGGGGGTGGGGGTCGCTCAGAGATTCAGCAATGTCAAGTAATTAAAGTTGAAAGCTCCTACTTGTACACCGCGGCAGCTGGGGAATTTAAATTGTTAATTAAATAAATCTGGAATTTTAAAAAGCTAGAGTCAGGAATGGTGACCATGAAACTAACGGATTGCTGTAAAACCCATCTGGTTTCACTGATATCCTTTCGGGAAGGAAATCTGCCATCCATACCCGCCAGACCCACAGCAATGTCTGCCTTCTGAAATGGCCCAGCGAGACACTTCATTGTACCAAACCGCTACGACAAAGTCAGCACTGTGGGAGCACCTTCACCACACGGACTGCAGCGGTTCAAGAAGGAGGCTCACCACCATCTTCTCAAGGGGCAATTAGGGACGGGCAATAAATGCCGGGCCTCGCCGGTGACGCCACATCCCATGAACGAATAAATATTCCCATGTATGTTCCTTTTACATGGTTTAGAGACATGGACCATGTACAGTAGACACCTCAAGTCGCTGGAGAAATACCACCAACGATGTCTCCGCAAGATCCTACAAATCCCCTGGGAGGACAGACGCACCAACGTTAGCGTCCTCGACCAGTCCAACATCCCCAGCATTGAAGCACTGATCACACTCGATCAGCTCCGCTGGGCAGGCCACATTGTCCGCATGCCAGACACGAGACTCCCAAAGCAAGCGCTCCACTCGGAACTCCTTCACGGCAAACGAGCCAAAGGTGGGCAGAGGAAACGTTACAAGGGACACCCTCAAAGCCTCCCTGATAAAGTGCAACACCCCCACTGACACCTGGGAGTCCCTGGCCAAAGACCGCCCTAAGTGGAGGAAGTGCATCCGGGAGGGCGCTGAGCACCTCGAGTCTCGTCGCCGAGAGCATGCAGAAACCAAGCACAGGCAGCGGAAGGAGCGTGCGGCAAACCAGTCCCACCCTCCCCTTCCCTCAACCACTGTCTGTCCCACCTGTGACAGGGACTGTGGCTCTCGTATTGGACTGTTCAGCCACCTAAGGACTCGTTTTAAGAGTGGAAGCAAGTCTTCCTCGATTCCGAGGGACTGCCTATGATGGTGAATTTTACTGAAGAATTAGATGTAGGAACATATCTTTGGGAGGTCGGGGATGTAAGCCCCCTGGATAGAAAATGGTCAAGGGAGTTTTCCACCACTATTGTACGTCTGTCAGTCACATCTTAAAATCTACAAGCACTTTTTTTCTGGCTCAGGCCCAGAAGAGTTTTGTTCAAGGCTAATTAAGAACAAGTTAACGAGGATCTGTGTAAGAGCAATATCAACAGAAAGTGAGTCAGTGAATACAGCAGTGTTTTCATCTGTGCTGACCCTCTGGGATATGTAGTTGCTCTGGCTACGGAGACAGCTTACAGAGCACAGGAACAGGCATCACTCATGACATGTCTTCTGCGTTACCCATTTGCACAAGTGCTCTTACAATCAGTTTGTTACTACAAAATGAAGCTCTTCATATTGAGCACACGATTCTAGATTTACACATTCAACTCATATACTGGAGATGTTGGGACATCAATGTTTGATTGGGCTGTGGGTTTTAGCACAAGTGAATTATTTGACCAGTGCAATGTGTCCCAGGTGTACTCAGCCTCACCTGTGACCACTGAATGAAAAAAAAATGGGAATTTTATCAAAATAGTCGTCATTTATTTTAACCTGCTCTGCCCCTCCCACAAAATCACATGGCATGGAGCATCGGGCCGTAATATACGGCCCCTGGGGGTGTGTACGAGATGCGGGTTTATACACGCGCTCATAGAGGCCGCGCAAGTCCCGGGTTTATACACGCGCTGTGCATGCACTCAAACCCGGGACTTGCGATCTGGCAAGGCACTAGGCCGGCTTTTACCTGCGTAAGAGTTTTAAACAACAGTAAAATATAATTTTAACAATTTTAACAATAATTAAAAACCTGTGAAATAAGGCATTTATTTTTCAAAAAAATTAAATTTTTGTTTTAAATATTTAATTAAATGCCATTTTAATTAATTTTAAATATGTGAGGGTTTTTAAAAATTGTATTAAAGTGGAGAGGTGTTTTGTGGGTTTTTTGCACATACGGAATCCCCAGAAGTATGAATGGGGATCCCTTTGCTTTGATTGGTTGGGCCAGCCCATGTGATCCCAGGGTTGCTTGCGAACCGCCTGCGGCCCTGAGATACGTGGGGCTCTCCCCGCGGGTATCCAGTGAGCCCCAGGACCGCGAATCTCTGTAACCTCCCCGGACCCCCGAGATACGTGGGGCTCTCCCCCCGCGGGTATCCAGTGAGCCCCAGGACCGCGAATCTCTGTAACCTCCCCGGACCCCCGAGATACGTGGGGCTCTCCCCGCGAGTATCCAGTGAGCCCCAGGACCGCGAATCTCTGTAACCTCCCGGACCCCCGAGATACGTGGGGCTCTCCCCGCGAGTATCCAGTGAGCCCCAGGACCGCGAATCTCTGTAACCCCCCCCCGGACCCCCGAGATACGTGGGGCTCTCCCCGCGAGTATCCAGTGAACCCCAGGACCGCGAATCTCTGTAACCTCCCCGGACCCCCGAGCTACATGGGCCTCTCCCCGGGGAACCCCCAAAGCCCCAGGACCGCGAATCTCCATAACCCCCCCGGACCAGCAGGTACCCTGGCATTTTATTTGCGGATCGGAGGAGTTTCCCCGCGGGAAGCCTCCGAATGTAAATTCAGGGCTATTGTGTTCCTTTAATCATCAATATCGCTGGACTTGTTCTCAGAGAACGGTAAGCGTTTTAAATTTATTTTTTTGCTGAATATTGTAAAAGGAGCAGGTGCAATCAATCTGTGGGGATCCCCCCTAGCTCACATACAAGGGGGAGGGGGACGCGTACCAGGGTTCCCCCATTTTGTAAAAGACAATGGTCTGAGCAGATTTATTTTCACATTTTAGTAAAATGGTCAGGTTCCTTACCATCACAAAGCCCCTGGGTTAGGGGTCTGCTGACTGCCCGTGAAACCCAAAGCAGCCCCACAGTAACCATTGGGGAGGCCTTCTCTTCCCGCGCTGCGGAGCGTGTTCCCGCCTGGAGGCTGTGTGACTGCTCCGCCAATCAGGTACTGTATTCCACAGCTTTAACATTAATACCAATGGGAACTCCGTATCTACAAGTTCTCATTACTATTAATGGGAAAGAAACAAACACACTAAACACACACCATAAAAAATAAAAAACAGACCTCACATAATTAAAATTAAAGTTAGAACAAAACAATATTTTTCCGATTTTTAAAAAAAAGTTTTGTAATTCGGGTTAAAAATAAACCTACCTTAAGTGGACTATTTGTGTATGTTTTTAAACACTTACGCCTGCTTTTTCAGGCGCAAGAGTTTTGAGGACATCCGCTGGGCAAGATATGGGTAAATACCACCATCTTCCCCGTGCAAATGTCCTCGCTCCCGAGAGGCGGAGGAGCTGTCCAGCTCCAGCTGGACAGATCGGAAAAGCCGATTTTCAGCGCATGCGCATTGCGTGCTGCAAACTGGCTTTTCCGATGTCTTCCCGGATCGGTAGAAACTTCATACGGACCTGGGGAGACCAGGATTTCTGGGCCAAAGCTGGGATCAACTTCCAACTGGCCCGAGAGACACTGCACAGCATTCCCATGTTATTGCCTGGGAACTCAGAATCCCTAGCCTACAACTTTTGCGTGGAGTTACCTGCAATCAGCTCTTCAACCCTCGGAGCATACCCACGTGGTGGTGGGGGGGGGGGGGGGAAACCCTTAACAAGGTGAACGTAACATCCATATTTGAGTTACACGACTTCAACGACTGTGAGAGAGACCGTAATTCCCGTCGATTTCGAGGGACTGCCTACGATGATGATTTGAGTTTGAGATCCTTTTGGGAGTATGTATTTTACCCGAACCCCATGACTGGCAGGAGCTCAGTGCCCTCTCTAAGCAGGGTCCTAATGGTTACACTCACTGAAGGCTGTCTTGACAAGTGAGATTTGGTTTGTTGCCGAGACCCCCTTCTTTAAGGCATGCTTTCCATTTCGAAATCCTGCCCAAGTAAAATGAGCAGAAGGGTATTTCCGAGTTGTCAGGAACTGCCAACGTCCCCCGTTGGTGTGAGTGGTGACATAGCCATTGTGAGCACTACTATTTCACAGAGACAATGCAAGCCTTCAGGACACTGGGCCATTGCCATTCCCCCCAAAATCCCTCTGGGCACAGTTTCCGGGACACGATGCAGTTGCTGACTCTGGCGATTGAATGACCGGTTTGCAGGAGTACAGACATCTCCCAAGAGTTACAGAAGCTGGTTGCCGAGGAGCAGTATTCCCAATCTTAGCGACAGGGAGCACTCTTCCAATCGGACTTCAGCTCCTTATACACCGGACGGTTCCAGCAATTGTTTCGGTTTTTATAAAAATACAGGGTTTTTTTTTTTCTTTCTCGCTGACAAACATTTAAAAATAATTCTTAGTCTTGATTTATCAATCATAGTATTTCATAATGGTTGTACCATTTCGTGTTTTTGGGAGGAATATTACTCTTTAAATCATTGTACACAAAGTCGATGTGACACCACGGTTTCTGTTTAAGTAGAGCAGCTTACGATGCTGAGGCCTACGCCTGCTGAAGTCAGGGGACAACATTACCAAGTTGTTCAGGCATCAGGTATCCAGCGAGGATCGGTTGTCTCTTGCTTGGCAGCACATTTGGGTTCAAGATCAGGCTCTGCTGCGAGTCCACCATGTGTATCGAGGTATAGTCTGGGACGGGTATTGTCGGCTGCCTGTCATTCTCCGTTTCTTTACAGGAACTGACCATGGCACTCGCAAGGCTTTCTGTGGTGAAATAGCTGCTCAGATTAAGGTGGTTCTCCACCTCGGCCAAGCTCTCTTTGCCCGAGCCGACGGCGCAGAACTGCTTGGCGTCCAGCTCCGACGTGTAGGCACTGTCCGGTGGTTTGGTTTTCTGATTTGCCTTTGGCTCGGCTGAGGTCTGTTTGGCCAGGGGTAGCTCCATCTTGCTCTGCTGCCCTGGAGAAAGGAGGACCCCACCTGTCGGGGTGATGTCGCTTACCTGCGCGTAAAAGTCCATCTTCCCGAAGGAGCTCTGGTTGCCGAGCTGGCTGTGCGGGGCTGGTTGACCCAGCCCGGTTGTGCTCGCTGTCGGCAGTCTGCCGTCTGCGGCGACCAGTTGCATTTTCCCACATCCGCACTCCTCTCCATTTGCTGGCTGGCTCCGTTTGGCGTCTGTGCCCAAAGCAAGTCCAGCCTCATTCCTGGCGTCGCCTTTCCTTTCGCTGGCCACCAACTGGAGGCTGCCCAATTCATTGGCACTTTGTTTACCAGCAGTGACTTCCGCTTCGGAAACATCTGGCTCGTAACAGCTGTCGCGGCCAGAGTCATCGTCCTTGACGCCCAGGCAGCTGTCGGACTTTGGGTGGCCATGGCCAAGGAGTCTGTCTGTGTCCGACACCTCGGTCTTCGCATCGGGGTCATCAAGGTCAATGTCGATAAACTCCACCCAGGGGTCATCAATGTACAAATCAGCCTTGTAGCTCAGGTGGTTTGCAAAGATCGAGTTCACTTCATCCATTTTACCCTTCTGTGATAAAAAAAAAACATTAAAAATATGAGCGGAGATATAAAGGAGTGTTCAGAGCAGCGGAAACCAAAATAGAAGCAGGAAATGGTGGAAAGTTACAGCAGGTCTGTCATCATCTGAAAAAAGGACAAGTTAACCCTTTAGGGTGAAGACGCTTTGTAACAAATGCTGTTCACCTGAAAGCTCGCTTATCCGTGCTGATGAACCTGCTGTGTATTCCTCCCATTTCTGCTTGATTTTAATTTTTACAATGTTTTCCTCACATAGCCCCTCCCCAGGCCCGCCTCCCCAGGCCCTCCTCCCCAGGCCCTCCTCCCCAGGCCCCCCTCCCCAGGCCCCCCTCCCCAGGCCCCCCCTCCCCAGGCCCCCCTCCCCATGTCAAGGTTGAGCAGCGCAAGCTGCACTGAGGGGAATGAATCGGGTGGGGGAAGGCCAGGTGCAGAGAGGTCCATCAATGCTCCTCCTGGATCACAAGGAAAGCATCAGAAACAAAGGCAGCTAACTTACTGATCCCCCTCAATGTCCTGTTCTCCTTGGGGCGCATGGGGTTAGAATCAGCCCCTTCGTCGTTGTCGCTATTTAACAACCCTTCGAGGCAACATCTTTGACTTCTAGTTGTGTAGTTAAATGTGCATGTGTAACTCACTCCGAGCGGTGTGAGACTGTGTGCGTAACTCGCTGATAAAATGCAGCATCCCCCACTGACACCTGGGAGTCCCTGGCCAAAGACCGCCCTAAGTGGAGGAAGTGCATCCGGGAAGGCGCTGAGCACCTCGAGTCTCATCGCCGAGAGCGTGCAGAAACCAAGCGCAGGCAGCGGAAGGAGCGTGCGGTAAACGAGTCCCACCCACCCCTTCCCTCAACCATTGTCTGTCCCACCTGTGACAGGGACTGTGGTTCCCGTATTGGACTGTTCAGCCACCTGAGAACTCATTTTAAGAGTGGAAGCAAGTCTTCCTCGATTCCGACGGAGTCCCTATGATGATATCCAATGTTTACACACTATAGTCTGGCTATCGTGCCGAAAGTTCCACCGGATCGGTACGAAGTGCGCACGGACCCGGCAGGGCCTTGCAAAAGCTGGTTTTCGGGGCACCATGCACACGTGCCAAAAACCGCTTTTCTGATCTGTCAAGATTTCTCCTTACAGATCGTCTGCATCCCTAAGAGAAGGACATCCGCGCGGGAGAGATTGGGCTATTTGCCCAACTCTTGCCCGGCCAATGTCCTTCAAACTTTAAACCTGGTAAAAGCAGGCGCATAGCTTACTTTTGCCAGTGTTAAGAGTTTTAAAACATATAAAAATGAAATGTAATCATTCATTTTGATGTTAAAAACCCTGTCCATTAAAGCAAGTTTATTTTTAACCCTATTACAACATATAAAAAGATTTTCCCAAAATATTTCTTTTTTCTAAAACATTTTTAATTTCAATCAATTTTAAATATGTGAAGTGTTTTCTTTATTTATTTATGCTGCTTCTTGTTTTAGGAGGGTTTTCTCATTGATAATAATGGGAGTCCGTACAAACAAAGATCGCGTTAATATCAATGAGAATACTGCCCATTGATTGGTGGTGCAGGCCCACGTGACTCCAGTTTGTCCCGTACGTACGGGGAAATCATCTCTCAGTACGCGGCACAGTGTATGGAGGCCTCCGACCACAATCAAAGGCGCCTCTGTGACCACCAGGTATTTCCGCAAATTATTTCCGGGTTGGAGATGTTCATTTGAAGCAAGCCTCCGACCAGAATTTGCCCCCATTCTACCTTGTGTCAGCTTCAATCACCCTTTGTTCTGGATGTAACTGTTACGGACGGTTCTGTTTTGTCAGTGTAATGTGGTCCCAACTAGTACCGTTCCTTCTTTCTGCTTTCATTAGGAAATGAGGTAGTTCTCAAAGACTCAGATTACCTTTAGAAGATCTGGATCAATTCCTTTGATTTTGGGCACGGGAACAGGAGGTAGAAAGAACAGCTTCAGTCTGAAAGGAAACGTATTTTCGGATGTCAATTCCCCATTTAAAATACATTTTGGGGTTAATTTCTCCCCCTTCCTCTTGCAGTACGTAGCACGCGCGTTAAAGGACGAGTGGGAATCTCTCACTCAGCATCTTCCCACTGCCTCTGTTTGGTCACGGTAATGCACACACGACCTCTGCCAGCAGACAGGTACAAGGCTGCTGCTTGATAGCTCCATAGCGCGCCTGACATTGAGCACTCAGTGTGTGGTGATTCATGGGGCCAACCTGTGTCTATCCAGTCACTGGACAGTCTCGTCGCCGACGGCATGCAGAAACCAAGCGTAGACAGCGGAAGGAGCATGTGGCAAACCAGACTCCCCACCCACCCTTTCCTCCAACCACTGTCTGTCCCACCTGTGACAGAGACTGTTATTCCCGTCATCATCATCATCATAGGCGGTCCCTCGAATCGAGGATGACTTGCTTCCACGCCAAAAAGGGATGAGTTCACAGGTGTTTCAATGAAGGACCTAATATTCCAGATCCCGAACTATACCCCGAAGGGTGGAAGATACCTGTGCGTGGATATTTTTAATGTGGGTTGACCGTTGCACACCAGCCACCACACGGGGCTTGACAGAGCGAGGTCTTGGTCCAGTGGCAAGGTACAGCGTGAGCTGGTGCAGGAGGGCGACGGCAGCGAAGTGGGACCTCATCAAGGCTCAGGTCGGTGATTGGAGCGTGGGGCAGGTACAGCAGGAGCGGAGAAGCCGGGGCGAAGGAGCGGTGAGAGATTGTGGAGGGACGTGATCGGGGCCCAGGGGAGATGTGAGTTCAGGGCCCAGGAGAGATGAGAGTCGGGGCCCAGGGGAGATGAGAGTTCGGGGCCCAGGGGAGATGAGAGTTCGGGGCCCAGGACAGATGAGAGTCGGGGCCCAGGGGAGATGAGAGTTCGGGGCCCAGGGGAGATGAGAGTTCGGGGCCCAGGAGAGATGAGAGTTCGGGGCCCAGGAGAGATGAGAGTTCGGGGCCCAGGAGAGATGAGAGTTCGGGGCCCAGGAGAGATGAGAGTGGGGGCCCAGGAGAGATGAGAGTTCGGGGCCCAGGAGAGATGAGAGTGGGGGCCCAGGAGAGATGAGAGTTCGGGGCCCAGGAGAGATGAGAGTTCGGGGCCCAGGGGAGATGAGAGTTCGGGGCCCAGGAGAGATGAGAGTTCGGGGCCCAGGAGAGATGAGAGTTCGGGGCCCAGGAGAGATGAGAGTTCGGGGCCCAGGAGAGATGAGAGTGGGGGCCCAGGAGAGATGAGAGTTCGGGGCCCAGGAGAGATGAGAGTGGGGGCCCAGGAGAGATGAGAGTTCGGGGCCCAGGAGAGATGAGAGTTCGGGGCCCAGGAGAGATGAGAGTTCGGGGCCCAGGAGAGATGAGAGTGGGGGCCCAGGAGAGATGAGAGTTCGGGGCCCAGGAGGGATGAGAGTTCGGGGCCCAGGAGAGATGAGAGTGGGGGCCCAGGAGAGATGAGAGTTCGGGGCCCAGGAGAGATGAGAGTGGGGGCCCAGGAGAGATGAGAGTTCGGGGCCCAGGAGAGATGAGAGTCGGGGCCCAGGAGAGATGAGAGTTCGGGGCCCAGGAGAGATGAGAGTGGGGGCCCAGGAGAGATGAGAGTTCGGGGCCCAGGAGAGATGAGAGTGGGGGCCCAGGAGAAATGAGAGTTCGGGGCCCAGGAGAGATGAGAGTGGGGGGCCCAGGAGAGATGAGAGTCGGGGCCCAGGAGAGATGAGAGTGGGGGCCCAGGAGAGATGAGAGTTCGGGGCCCAGGAGAGATGAGAGTCGGGGCCCAGGAGAGATGAGAGTTCGGGGCCCAGGAGAGATGAGAGTTCGGGGCCCAGGAGAGATGAGAGTGGGGGCCCAGGAGAGATGAGAGTCGGGGCCCAGGAGAGATGAGAGTTCGGGGCCCAGGAGAGATGAGAGTTCGGGGCCCAGGAGAGATGAGAGTCGGGGCCCAGGAGAGATGAGAGTGGGGGCCCAGGAGAGATGAGAGTGGGGGCCCAGGAGAGATGAGAGTGGGGGCCCAGGAGAGGCGAGGGTCCAGGAGCTGCGCGGGCCACCTGGAATATTAGGTCCTTCATTGAAACACCTGTGAACTCATCCCTTTTTGGTGTGGAAGCAAGTCATCCTCGCTTCAAGAGACTGCCTATGATGATGATGATGGACAGTGAATACATTTAATATCATCGTCAAAAACAAAGGTTAGGTGATTTTTCGAAAAACACAAGACAGTTGTTAGGAGCGGGAGGGTTAAAAATGTGGGCATGCCTATACTTGGGCACACCGGGGATGGGAAGAGGTGTCTGATACATTCTCTGCGTCTGAATTGTAAGGCCCAGGGTCTCGGGTCCCATTTCGCGCAGGTGACCTAAAGCTTGGTCAAAGAGGTGGGTTTTAACGAGCGTCTTGAAAGAAGAGAGGTAGAGAGGCAGGGAGATATAGGCAGGAAATTCCAGAGCTTAGGGCCGAGGCAACAGGAGGCACAGCCACCAATGGTTGATCCGAAACTTAACTGGACCAGCCACATAAATACTGTGGCAACAAGAGCAGGTCAGAGGCTGGGTATTCCGCAGTGAGTGCCTCACCTCCTGACTCTCCAAAGCCTTTCCAGCATCTACAAGACACAAGTCAGGACTGTGATGGAATACTCTCCACTTACCTGGTTGAGTGCAGCTCCAACAACACTGGAGAAGCTCGACACCATCCAGGACACAGCAGCCACTTGATTGGCCCCCCATCCACCACCTTCAACACTCACTCCCTCCACCACCGGCGCACCGTGGCTGCAGTGTGTACCATCTACAAGATGCACTGCAGCAACTCGCCAAGGCTTCTTCGGCAGCACCTCCCAAACCCGCGACCTCTACCACCGAGAAGGACAAGGGCAGCAGGCGCATGGGAACACCACCACCTCCACGTTCCCCTCCCAGTCACAAACCATCCTGACTTGGGAATATATCAGCCGTTCCTTCATCATCGCTGGGTCAAAATCCTGCAACTCCCACCCTATCAGTACTAAATTGGATAAATCCCCAGGCCCGGATGAAATGTATCCCAGGCTGTTAAGAGAAGAAAAAGAGGAAATAGCAGAGGCTCTGACCATCATTTTTCAACCTCTCTGGCTACAAGTGTGGAGGACTGGAGGACTGCTAATGTTGTACCTTTGTTTAAAAAGGGAGAAAGGGATAGACCAAGTAATTACAGACTAGTCAGCCTAACCTCAGTGGTGGGAGAATTATTGGAAAAAATTCTGAGGGACAGGATAAATTTTTATTTAGAAAGACAAGGACAGTCAGCATGGATGTGTTAAGGGAAGGTCGTGTCTGACGAACTTGATTGAATTAGTTGAGGAGGTAACCTGGAGGATCGATGAGGATAGTGTGTATGATGTAGTGTATATGGATTTTAGCAAAGCTTTTGATAAGGTCCCACATGGCAGACTGGTCATGAAAGTAAAAGTCCATGGGATCCAGGGCAAAGTGGCAAGTTGGATCCAAAATTGGTTCGGAGGCAGGAAGCAAAGGGTAACGGTTGATGGGTGTTTTTGTGACTGGAAGGCTGTATCCAGTGGGGTTCCACAGGGCTCAGTACTGGGTCCCTTGCTTTTTGTGGTATATATCAATGATCTAGACTTGAATGTAGGGGGTATGATTAAGAAGTTTGCTGATGATACTAATATAGGCTGTGCGGTTGATAATGAAGAAGAAAGCTGCGGACTGCAGGAAGATATCAATGTACAGGTCAGGTGGGCAGAACAGTGGCAAATGGAATTCAATCCGGAAAAGTGTGAGGTAATGCATTTGGGGAGGGCTAACAAGGAAAGAGAATACACATTAAATGGTAGGACACTGAGAAGCGTAGAGGAACAAAGGGACCTTGGAGTGCAGGTCCACAGATCCCTGAAAGTAGCAGGCCAGGTAGATGAGGTGGTTAAGAAGGCAAAAGGAATACTTGCCTTTATTAGTTGAGGCATAGAATACAAGAGCAGGGGGAGTTATACTTGAACTGTATAAAACACTGGTTAGGCCACAGCTGGAGTACTGCGTGCAGTTCTGGTCACCACATTACAGGAAAGATGTGATTGCACTGGAGAGGGTACAGAGGAGATTTATGAGGATGTTGCCTGGACTGGAGAATTCTGGCTGTGAGGAAAGATTGGAGATGCTGGGGTTGTTTTCTTTGGAACAGAAGAGGCTGAGGGGAGACCTTATTGAGGTGTATAAAATTATGAGGGGCCTGGATAGAGTGGATAGGAAGGACCTATTTCCCTTAGCAGAGGGGTCAACAACTAGGGGGCACAGATTTAAAATAATTGGTAAGAGGTTTAGAGGGAATTTGAGGGGAAATGTTTTCACCCAGAGGGTAGTAGGGTCTGGAACTCACAGCCTGAAAGGGTGGTAGAGGCAGAAACCCTCACCACATTTACAAAGTACTTGGATGTGCACCTGAAGTGCTGTAACCTGCAGGGCTACGGACCGAGAGCTGGAAAGTGGGATTAGGCTGGGTAGCTCTTGGAGACGAAATGGCCTCCTTCCGTGCTGTAACTTTCTCTGATTCTCTGAGCACTGTGGGAGAACCTTCACCACACGGACCGCAGTGGTTCAAGGCGACGGTTCACCATCACCTTCTCAAGGGTAATTAAGGCTAGGCAATAAATACTGGCCTCGCCAACGACACCCAGATCCCAAGAACGAATAAACTAAAAATTCCTACCTGAATCCATAATCGCTTTTCGAATACAAGTGAATAATTATTTTAGTTCACATTTAAAAGCTGACAGGAAAAAGGGCAGGGGAATTAACTAAATGGAGAGCTCCTTGAGTCAGCTCAGGCGCTTGGGTCAACTGGAGAAAGGCAGGGGAATGGGCTCAGCAGAGAGCTCTTTCAGAGAATCAGCACAGGGACAAGCAGCGAAAAGGCCTCTTTTGTTCCTGTCAGGTTCAATAAGTGGATAGATTGACCAGGAATGTCTGAGAATTTGTGCATCATTCCTCATGTTTGTGTCGCACATACCTGCGGTTCTTGATAAATAGGATCAACAGGAGCGTTAAGGCCATGCCCAGTGAAACAAAGACAAGGATCAGCCTGAACAAGAGTCCCACGTCTGCAAAAAACAACATATGGAAATCCAACTTTATAAAAGTGTGCGGAGACATTAAAGTATACGTTATGTACACTACTGGGCGATATTTTTCAAGTCGCATCTTATTTAACAAACTATCAAATCTCTCGTGGTGCTGCTCCCGATGTCTACGCCACATCACTTTATCAAGGACACTAATTCATCAGCATTGCAGCAGCCCAGAACATGATCGGGAACGCGCTGCCTGAAAGGACAGTGCAAGCAGATCAAATAATAACTTTCAATGGGGAATTGGATAAACACTTGAAAAAGGAAAAATTATCAGGATTATAAGAAAGAAAAGACTTGCATTTATATAGCACCTTTCACGACCACCAGACGTCTCAAAGTGCTTTACAGCCAATGAAGTACTTTTGGAGTGTAGTCACTGTTGTAATGTGGGAAATACGGCAGCCAATTTGTGCACAGCAAGCTCCCACAAACAGCAATGTGATAATGACCCAATAATCTGTTTTTATGTTATGTTGATTGAGCCCCAGGACACCGGGTAGAACTCCCCTGCTCTTCTTCAAAATAGTGCCATGGGATCTTTTACATTCACCAGTGGGCCTCGGTTTAATGTCAGATCCAAAAGACAGCACCTCTGACATTGCAGCACTCCCTCAGTACTGCCCCTCCAACAGTGCGGCACTCCCTCAGTACTGCCCTCCAACAGTGCGGCACTCCTTCAGAATTGCCCCTCCGACAGTGCAGCCCTCCCTCAGTACTGTCCCTCCGGACAGTGTAGAACTCCCTCAGTACTGCCCCTCCAACAGTGCAGCACTCCCTCTGACAGTGCAGCACTCCCTCAGTACTGCCCTCCAACAGTGCGGCACTCCTTCAGAATTGCCCCTCCGACAGTGCAGCCCTCCCTCAGTACTGTCCCTCCGACAGTGTAGAACTCCCTCAGTACTGCCCCTCCAACAGTGCAGCACTCCCTCTGACAGTGCAGCACTCCCTCAGTACTGCCCCTCTGACAGTGCAGTGCTCCCACCAACAGTGCAGCACTCCCTCAGTACTGCACTGGAGTGTCAGCCTAGATTTTTGTGCTCAAGTCTCTGGAGTGGGATTTGAATCCACCACATTCTGAGGCGAGTGTGTTACACACTGAGCCACAGGTGACACTATTGGGAAAAGGCAGGGGAATGGGATTAAGTGGAGAGCTCTACCAAAGAGTCGGCACGGGAATGATGGGCCAAGTGGCCACCTTCTCTGCTGTACCATTCGATGATGGCAGTAATGGGATAGGACCTCAGCCAAGAGCAGTACTTTGAAGTCCTACAGGGCTGTAGTAATACCCTCCCTCCTGTATGGCTCAGAGACATGGACCATGTACAGTAGACACCTCAAGTCACTGGAGAAATACCACCAACAATGTCTCAGGAAGATCCTACAAATCCCCTGGGAGGACAGACGCACCAACGTTAGCGTCCTCGACCAGGCCAACATCCCGAGCATTGAAGCACTGACCACACTCGATCAGCTCCGCTGGGCAGGCCACATTGTTCGCATGCCCGACACGAGACTCCCAAAGCAAGCGCTCTACTCGGAACTCCTTTACGGCAAACGAGCCAAAGGTGGGCAGAGGAAACGTTACAGGGACACCCTCATAGCCTCCCTGATAAAGTGCAACATCCCCACTGACACCTGGGAGTCCCTGGCCATAGACCGCCCTAAGTGGAGGAAGTGCATCCGGGAGGGCGCTGAGCACCTCGAGTCTCGTCGCCGAGAGCATGCAGAAATCAAACGCAGGCAGCGGAAGGAGCGTGCGGCAAACCAGTCCCACCCTCCCCTTCCCTCAACCACTGTCTGTCCCACCTGTGACAGGGACTGTGGCTCTCGTATTGGACTGTTCAGCCACCTAAGGACTCATTTTAAAAGTGGAAGCAAGTCTTCCTCGATTCTGAGGGACTGCCTATGATGATGATAATGAGGGCCTAGTCCTGGGAACATAGGGGACACTATAGAGGTGTCCTGGGAAGTGGGACAGGTCCTTGGATCTAACACTTGGAGAAGGCTCCTGAAATTTGGGTGGGGGCAGTGGGAGTGTCATTCGGAAAGGGAGTCCAGGGGACAGTTGGACTGAGGAGGGAATTGAAAAGCTTTGACAGGGGACAGTGTGGCAGAATTCGAGGTTGACTGGATCTTATACAGGAGACAGAAGCCAGCAGTCTAGTGGGGGAGCAAAGCTGGAATTAACTCTGCAGGCTCCAAGCTTCCACTGCAGACAACAACAAAAACGTGTATTTATATATCGCCTTTACCGTAGTGAAACATCCCGAGGCACTTCACAGGAGTAACATGAGACAATAAATTTGACACCGAGCCACATAAAGAGAAATTAGCGCAGGCTTGGTTAAAGAGGTAGGTTTTAAGGAGCGTCTTGAAGGAGGAATGAGAGGTAGAGAGGTGGAGAAGTTTATGGAGGGAGTTCTAGAGCTTGGGGCCCAGGCAACTGAAGGCACGGCCACCGATGGTGGAGTGATTATAATCAGGGATGCTCAGGAGGGCAGAATTAGAGGAGCGCAGACATCTCGGGGGGTTGTGGGGCTGGAGGAGATTACAGAGATAGGGAGGGGCGATGAGCCATGGAGGGATTTGAAAACAAGGATGAGAATTTTAAAATCGAGGTGTTGCTGAACTGGGAGCCAATCTCGGTCGGCGAGCACAGGGGGGTGATGGGTGAGCGGGACTTGGTGCGAGTTAAGACACTGGCTGCTGAGTTATGGATCACCTCTAATTTAAGTCGGGTAGAATGTGGGAGGCCAGCCAGGAGTGTGTTGGAATAGTGAATTCGAGAGGTAACAAAGGCATGGATGAGGGTTTCTGCAGCAGATGAGTTGAGGAATGGACGGAGACGGGCGATGTTATGGAGGTGGAACTAGGCGGTTTTAGATATGTGCAGACCCACCTCAGTCTCCTTCCTCCCTGACAGACCGCAACATCAGGCAACCAGGCTGTCAGTTGCTTCCTGTCTTTACATTCTACCATAAACGTCGGTGCACTGGAGGGAGCAGCGTGAGGTGTCCCGGCCTGGAAATTGGCGTGGACCCGGCCTGCAAGACCATCAGCAGGCCGGGGCCATTGGAGGGAGCAGCGTGAGGCGGCATACCACTGCAGGGAGCAGTGCGTGCTGCTACAGGAGGGCGACGGCTGACTGCAGTGCGGGACGGTACAGCAGGAGCGGAGAAGGAATAGCAAGACTTTGTAGATGGAAGTGACCGGGGCCCAGGAGAGGCGAGAGTTCGGGGCCCAGGAGAGGCGAGGGCCCAGGGGCAGCACGGGCCCAGCCCACACTGCGATATGTGAGCGCACTAGGCCCGTGCAGCAGAGCTGGTCTCCAGTTGTCCTGTGTTAACCCTTGCCACTGGACCAAGGCCTAGCTCTGTCGAGCCCCGTGTGGTGGCTGGTGTGCAACGGTCACCCCACGTTAAAAAAATCCACACACAGGTATCTTCCACCCTTCAGGATGTAGTTCAGGATCTGGAATATTGGGTCCTTCATTGAAACACCTGTGAACTCATCCCTTTTTGGTGTGAAAGCAAGTTATCCTCGCTTCAAGGGACTGCCTATGACTGACTGACTAGTGCACTATGAGTCTGCTGATTAATACTGTCTGTAATAAATATAACACTAAAGCCAACAAAAGTTACCTCATAAAACTCTCACTCATTCAGTTTATATTGGTTCCAGGTTGAAAAATATGTGACCACTGCTTTTCTTGATATTTATGAATGACTTGGATGTGGGTGTACAGGGCACAATTAAAAAATGTACAGATGACACAAAACTTGGAAGTACAGTGAACCATAAGGAGGACAATGACAGACTTCAAGAGGACATAGACAGGCTGGTGGCATGGGCGGGCACGTGGCAGATGAAGTTTAACACAGAAACATGAGAAGTGATACATTTTGGTGGGAAGAAAGGGGGGTGCATGAACAGAGAGAGCTGGGGGTATATGAGCACAAATCGTCGAAGGTGACAGGGCAAGTTGAGAAAGCGGTTAAAAAAGCTTACGGAATCCTGAACTTCATAAATAGAGGCAGAGTATAAAAGCAAGGAAATTATGATGAACCTTTATAAAACACTGGTTCGGCCTCAACTGGCGTATTGTGTCCAACTCTAGATGTGAAGACCTTAGAGAGGATGCAGAAAAGATTTACAAGAATGGTTCCAGGGATGAGGGACTCCAGTGGATTGACTGGAGAAGCTGGGGTTGTTCTCCTTGGAGCAGAGAAGGTTGGCAGGAGATTTGAAAGAAGTGTTCAAAATCATGAACGGTTTAGATAGCAACCAGAAGCTACACGAGGAAACACCTTTTTACGCAGCGAGTGGTTAGGATCTGGAATGCGCTGCCTGAGAGGGTGGTGGAGGCAGACTCAATCGTGGCCCTCAAAAGGGAGCTGGATAAACACTCGAGGGAGAAAGAATTGCAGTGATATGGGGAAAGCGCAGGAGGGAGTGGGACTAACTGGACTGCTCTTCAAAAGAGCAGCGCAGGTTTGATGGGCCGAATGTGCTGTACCCTTCTATGGTTCTGTATGTAAGAACATAAGAAATAGGAGCAGGAGTAGGCCATACGACTCCTCGAGCCTGCTCTGCCATTTAATACGATCATGGCTGATCTGATCATAGACTCAGCTCCACTTCCCTGCCCGCTCCCCAGAACCCCTTATCCCCTTTTCGGCTAAGAAACTGTCTATCTCTGTCTTAAAGTTATTCAATGTCCCAGCTTCCACAGCTCTCTGACGCAGTGAATTCCACAGATTTACAACCCTCTGAGAGAAGAAATTCCTCCTCATCTCAGTTTTAAATGGGTGGCCCCTTATTCTAAGATTATGCCCCCTAGTTCTAGTCTCCCCTATCAATGGAAACATCCTCTCTGCATCCACCTTGTCAAGCCCCCTCATAATCTGATATGTTTCGATAAGATCACCTCTCTTTCTTCTGAATTCCAATGAGTAGAGGCCCAACCTCCTCAACCTTTCCTCATAAGTCAACCCCCTCATCTCCGGAATCAACCGAGTGAACCGTCTCTGAACTGCCTCCAAACCAAGTATATCCTTTCGTAAATATGGAAACCAGAACTGCATGCAGTATTCCAGGTGTGGCCTCACCAATACCCTGTATAACTGTAGCAAGACTTCCCTGCTTTTATACTCCATCCCCTTTGCAATAAAGGCCAAGATTCCATTGGCCTTCCTGATCACTTGCTGTACCTGCATACTATCCTTTTGTGTTTCATGCACAAGTACCCCCAGGTCCCGCTGTACTGCAGCACTTTGCAATCTTTCTCCATTTAAATAATAACTTGCTCTTTGATTTTTTTCTGCCAACGTGCATGACCTCACACTTTCCAACATTATACTCCATCTGCCAAATTTTTGCCCACTCACTTAGCCTGTCTATGTCCTTTTTCAGATTTATTGTGACCTCCTCACACATTGCTTTTCCTCCCATCTTTGTATCGTCAGCAAACTTGGCTACGTTACACTCAGTCCCCTCTTCCAAGTCATTAATATAGATTGTAAATAGTTGAGACTGATAGTTTCTAATTTACATCAATGGAGTCAGTAAGTCAAATTCACAGAAGGTACTAAACTAGGAGGGGCAGGAAAATCTAGTCTCAGATCAGAGTTATGCAGAAAGACTGATGAAACCTGGGATTTTTAGCCTTGAAAGGAGAAATTTAGGAGGTGATTCTCTAATAGTTAACAGTCGGGAAATGTAAGTACAGATTATTGCAACAACAACGTGTATAGCGCCTTTAACGTAGTAAAATATCCCAAGGTGCTTCACTGGCATGTGCTGAGACAAAAAAATTGACACCGAGCCACAGAAGGAGAAATTAGGGCAAGAGACCAAAATCTTGGTCAAAGAGGTAGGTTTCAAGGAACGTCTTGGAGGAGGAAAGCGAGGCGGAGAGGTTTAGGGAGGGAGTTCCAGAGCTTGGGGCCTGGGCAACAGAAGGCACGGCCACCGATGGTTGAGCGATTATAATCAGGAATGCTCAGGAGGGCAGAATTAGAGGAGCGCAGAGTGCTGGGGAGGGGCTCGAGGAGATTACATGAGGCCATGGAGGGATTTGAAAACAAGGATGAGAATTTTGAGATTGAATTAAGTTGTGTGAACCGGGCAATAAATCAGGAAAATTGGAAGTTTGGACCCAGTTGTTAATTTTCCGTCGTAGGGGGTCTAGGTTAGTGTGTATAATAGGTTAACAGATTGGCATGGATAAACAGAAACAGAAAATGCTGGAAACAGTCAGCAGACCAGGTGGCAGAGAGGGGGACATAGTTAGCGTTTCAGGTCAATGATCTTTCATCAGGACTGGGAAAAGTTACAGGTGTAACAGGTTTTAAGCAAGTACATGTGCAGAGAAAGGAGGGAGGGGAGGAAAGAACAAAATGGAAGCTCTGTGATGGGGTGGAGGGCAGGAGAGATTAAATGATACCAGATATACGGCACAGAAACAGGCCATTCGGCCCAACCAGTCCATGCGCCACTCGGGCCTCCTCCTGTCTTTCCTCATCTATCAGCATAACCCTCTATTCCCTTCTCCCCCATACGCTGGTCTAGCCTCCCCTTAAATACATCGATACTATTCGCTTCAACCCTGTGGCAGCGAGTTCCACATTCTCACCGCTCTCTGGGTAAAGAAGTTTCTTCTGAATTCCCGATTGGATCTCTACTGATGGTCTCCAGTTATGCTCTTCCCCACAAGTGGAAACATTAGAATCCCAGGAATTTACAGCACGGAAGTAGGCCATTTCGGCCCATCGTGTCCGTGCCGGCCGACCAAGAGCTATCCACCCTAATCCCACTTTCCAGCTCGAGGTCCGTAGCTCTATAAGTTACAGCACTTCAGGTGCACATTCAAGTACTGTTTAAATGTGGTGAGGGTTTCTGCCTCTACCACCCTTTCAGGCAGTGAGTTCCAGACCCCCACCACCCTCGGGTTGAAGAAATTTCCCCTCAAATCTGCTCTAAACCTCCCCCAATAACTTTAAATCTATTCCCCCTCGTTGTTGGCCCCTTTGTGAAGGGAAACAGGTCCTTCCTATCCACTCTATCCAGGCCTCTCATAATTTTCTACGCCTCCATAAAGGTCTCCCCCAGCCCCCTCTGTTCCATTCTCTCTGTATCCACTCGATCATAGAAACATAGATACATAGAAATTTACAGCGCAGAAGGAGGCCATTTCGGCCCATCGTGTCCGCGCCGGCCGACAAAGAGCCGCACGGCCCTCGGTCAGCAGCCCTGAAGGTTACATATAAACCTATGAACAATGACGGAAAGGCAAAGAGCACCCAGCCCAACCAGTCCGCCTCACACAACTGCGACACCCCTTCACTGAAACATTCTACACTCCACCCCAACCGGAGCCACGTGATCTCCTGGGAGAGGCAAAAACCAGGTAAAAACCCAGGCCAATTGGGGGAAAAGAAATCTGGGAAAATTCCTCTCCGACCCATCCAGGCGATCGACACTATTCCAGGAGATCACTCTGGCCGTATTCGATTCCCTGCAGTACTTACCATCGTATCTGCGGCAGCCAACAAGAGGTCATCCAGTCTAATCCCAATTACCAGCTCTAGTCCAAACCTTTCCTAATTTTAAAGACCCCTATGAGTTCACCCCTCAGCCTTCTTGAATAGAAATAAATATCAGAATCATCGTCATCATCAGCGACTGCTGCCTGAGCGAAAATGGAAGCAGGGTTTATGGTCTGAAATTGTGGAACTCGTTATTGAGTCCGGAAGTTTATGCAAAGTGCATAAACGAAATATCAGGTGGTGTTCCTCTGGGGTCTGTTGAGCTTCATTGGAACAGTGTAGGAGGCCGAGGGCAGAGAGGTCAAAGGGCAGAGAGGGGCGGAGAATTAAAATGGCAAGAGACCGGACACAGAGTCACACTTACGGACTGATCGGAGGTGGTCTGGAAAGCAGTCACCCAATCTGTGCTTGGCCTTCCCAATGTTGAGGAGACCACATCGTGTGCAGTGAATACAGTATGCTAACTTGAAAGAAGTACAAGTAAATCGCTGTTTCACCTGGAAGGACTGTTTGGGGCCCTGGACGATGGGAAGGGAGGAGGGAATTACAATAGCGAGCGACCGGATGCTGTTTCCTCTACATTTATCCCAGTCGCCCGACACCCACTCAACCCCTCCGGTCTCCCATCTCCCGACCCCTCACACTCCACTCGGGTCTCCTATCTCCCAGCCTCTGATCCCCCACCTCCCGACTCCCATTACCTCCCCCCCCCACCCTTCTATCTTCCTACCCCTGATCTCCCAACCACCCCCCGGTCTTCCGACCCGATGCCCCTTGCCTCCTTTCTCCCGATTCCGCCCTCTCCACTATACCCGGTCTCCTGACCCCCAGCTGCCCTTCCCCGAGGGTCAGTGTGTTGCTGATAGTGCTTCGCCCGTTGCCGGTTGGCTGTTTGCGTCACGCCCTCTTCACTGCACTGAGGCCCAAGGCCCCAAGGCCCAATATCGGGGCACCTTGGGTCTCACCATTCCGGAACAAGGAACTAACGCAGGGAAGGGAGAGTAGATGGAGAGACACTGTTCCCATTGGTGGAAGGGCCGAGAACCAGAGGGCACAGATTGAAGGTGATTGGCAGAAGAACCAAAGGCGACATGAGGGAAAACAGTTCTACGCAGCGAGTGGTTAGGATCTGGAAGGGTGGTGGAGGCAGACTCAATCACTGCTTTCCAAAGGGAGATGGATAAGTACCTGAATGTAAAAAACATGCAGTACTACGGGGAAAGGGCAGGGACCAGCAGAAATGCTTTTGTAGAGAGCTGGCATGGGCTCGAGGGGCCGAATGGCCTCCTTCTGTGTTGTAAACCATTCTATGATTCTATGAACGTCTGCACCCTGCAGCTTCCAATGAAAATGCCACTCTGTAGATTCAAGCCTGGCGATATCAGCCACAACTCCCGAGACCGGGGCAAAAATAACTTTCACTGATCCGAACAGATTACTCGATGTATGGGTGGGACCGACTATTATAATATCTTCTCATAACGTGGATCAACCAATAATAACCGGTTGAGTTTCATTCTTGTTGAAGACATCAATCAGTGAAATCGCTGAATGAGATAATTTACCTGCAATGGCTGCCACTCACTCACATAAACTGAAGTCGTGGCAC
This sequence comes from Pristiophorus japonicus, assembly GCF_044704955.1. Taxonomy (NCBI): domain Eukaryota; kingdom Metazoa; phylum Chordata; class Chondrichthyes; family Pristiophoridae; genus Pristiophorus; species Pristiophorus japonicus. Next base: position 5,622,350 of record NC_091977.1, read on the forward strand.
GAAAATAAAACAAACATGCTGGACATCTGCAAATAAAAGCAGGAAACGTACAGGGGCATAATCAGTTCCATCCTTGCCACGATCTTTAGGGAACATTGGCTCCCGGTTCAGCAACGCCTCGATTTCAAAATTCTCATCCTTGCTTACAAATCCCTCCATGGCCCTCGCCCCCTCCCTATCTCTGTAATGTCCTCCAGCACCACAACCAGATCCCGCCCCCCCCCGAGATGACTGCGCTCCTCTAATTCTGCCCTCTTGAGCATCCCTGATTATAATCGCTCAACCATCGGTGGCCGTGCCTTCTGTTGCCCAGACCCAAGCTCTGGAACTCCCTCCCTTAACCTCTCCACCTCTCTACCTCGCTTTCCTCCTTCAAGATTAGGAAAAGGGGAGGTGCAACGAGACCTGGGTGTCATGGGACATCAGTCATTGAAAGTTGGCATGCAGGTATAGCAGGCGGTGAAGAAGGCAAATGGTATGTTGGCCTTCATAGCTAGGGGTTTTGAGTATAGGAGCAGGGAGGTCTTACTGCAATTGTACAAAGCCTTGGTGAGGCCTCACCTGGAATATTATTTTGGTCTCCTAATCTGAGGAAGGACGTTCTTGCTATTGAGGGAGTGCAGCGAAGGTTCACCAGACTGATTCCCGGGATGGCGGGACTGACATTTGAGAAGAGACTGGATCAACTGGGCCTTTATACACTGGAGTTTAGAAGGATGAGAGGGGATCTCATAGAAACTTATAAGATTCTGACAGGACTGGACAGGTTAGATGCGGGAAGAATGTTCCCGATGTTGGGGAAGTCCAGAACCAGGGGACACAGTCTAAGGATAAGGGGTAGGCCATTTAGGCGATGAGGAGAAACTTCTTCACTCAGAGAGTTGTTAACCTGTGGAATTCTCTACCTCAGAGAGTTGTTGATGTCAGTTCGTTAGATATATTCAAGAGGGAGTTAGATATGGTCCTTAAGGCTAAAGGGATCAAGGGGTATGGAGAGAAAGCAGGAAAGGGGTACTGAGGGAATGATCAGCCATGATCATATTGAATGGTGGTGCAGGCTCGAAGGGCCGAATGGCCGACTCCTGCACCTATTTTCTATGTTTCTATATTTCAAGACGCTCCTTAAAACCTACCTGTTTGACCAAGCTTTAGACTTACCTGTGCTAATTTCTACTTATACGGCTCGGTGTCTGATTTTTATCGCGTAACACTCCTGTAAGGGGCCTTGGGACTTTTCATAAAAACATAGAAAATAGGAGCAGTAGTGGGCCATTCGGCCCCTCGAGCCTGCACCGCCATTCAATATGATCATGGCTGATCCTCTATCTCAACACCATATTCCCGCTTTTTCCCCATACCCCTTGATGTCTTTTGTGTCTAGAAATCTATCTATCTCCCTCTTAAATATATTCAGTGACTTGGCCTCCACAGCCTTCTGTGGTAGAGAATTCCACAGGTTCACCACCCTCTGAGTGAAAACATTTCTCCTCATCTCGGTCCTAAATTTCCTACCCCGTATCCTGAGACTGTGACCCCTTGTTCTAGACTTCCCAGCCAGGGTGAAACATCCTCCCTGCATCCAGTCTATCCAACCCAGTCAGCATTTTATACGTTTCACTGAGATCCCCTCTCATTCTTCTAAACTCCAGTGAATACAGGCCTAGTCGACCCAATCTCTCCTCATACGACAGTCCCGCCATCCCAGGAATCAGTCTGGTGAACCTTCACTGCACTCCCTCTATGGCAAGTATATCCTTTCTTAGGTAAGGAGACCAAAACTGCAGACAATACTCCAGGTGCGGTCTCACCAAGGCCCTGTATAACTATAGTCATCCTGTACAAGGGCAGAAAGGGTAGAGGTCACACTGTAGTTCAGCAGCTACGTTAAAGGTGCTATATAAATACAAGTTGTTGTTGTGGTTGATTAAGTAGAAACAGAGATAGTGCCCAGGGATTGGGAAAAGCTAACGCAGTGCCAATCTTAACATGAGAGGACTGGTTGGCGGGTATAATCGTTTGCCAAACATCGAGGCAGATGAGAAAGCTGGGGACCACTCTCCCTCTGATGACACCGCCCTATCTGCTGGGTACTGCCTGGCTGCCAACTTGTAGTGATACAGAGAGACGGGGAACTTAAGACGAGAGTAATAGGGCCACAAACTGCGGTCCCAGTGCTACGCGGCAAGGTACCATTGCTCAAAGGCTCCACACTGCTGTCGTCCACCAGTCAGGCTAGTTTAATATTTTATCCTGTGTTGCTGTGATTTACCACGGCCGTGAACAGAGCTGATTGATCCCCGGTAGTGACTATGTCAGGACAGCCAGAGGATTCACATTCTTTTTAATTCCCGAGAGATTTCACGCTTTAATGAATGACACGCACCTTTAATTTTCCCTTCTGGAGCACAGATCCTCAGTGCTGGGACCGAACTATTTACTATCTATATTAATGACTTGGAAGAAGGGACTGAGTGTAATGTAGCCAAGTTTGCTGACGATACAAAGGTGGGAGGAAAAACAATGTGTGAGGAGGACACAAAAAATCTGCAAAAGGACATAGACAGGCTAAGTGAGTGGGCAAAAATTTGGCAGATGGAGTATAATGTTGGAAAGTGTGAGGTTATGCACTTTGGCAGAAAAAAATCAAAGAGCAAGTTATTATTTAAAGATTGTAAAGTGCTGCAGTACAGCAGGACCTGGGGATACTTGTGCATGAAACACAAAAGGATAGTATGCAGGTACAGCAAGTGATCAGGAAGGTCAATGGTATCTTGGCCTTTATTGCAAAGGGGATGGAGTATAAAAGCAGGGAAGTCTTGCTACAGTTATACAGGGTATTGGTGAGGCCACACCTGGAATACTGCGTGCAGTTTTGGTTTCCATATTTACGAAAGGATATACTTGCTTTGGAGGCAGTTCAGAGAAGGTTCACTAGGTTGATTCCGGGATGAGGGGGTTGACTTATGAGGAAAGGTTGAGGAGGTTGGGCCTCTGCTCATTGGAATTCAGAAGAATGAGAGGTGATCTTATCGAAACGTATAAGATTATGAGGGGGCTTGACAAGGTGGATGCAGAGAGGATGTTTCCACTGATGGGGGAGACTAGAACTAGGGGGCAAAATCTTAGAATAAGAGGCTGCCATTTAAAACTGAGATGAGGAGAAATTTCTTCTCTCGATGAGGAGAAATTTCTTCTCTCAGAGGGTTGTAAATCTGTGGAATTCGCTGCCTCAGAGAGCTGTGGGAGCCAGGACATTGAATACATTTAAGACCGAGATAGACAGTTTCTTAACCGATAAGGGAATAAGGGGTTATGGGGAGCGGGCAGGGAAGTGGAGCTGAGTCCATGATCGGATCAGCCATGATCGTATTAAATGGCGGAGCACGCTCGAGGGGCCATATGGCCTACTCCTGCTCCTATTTCTTATGTTCTTATGTAGGTCTGGCATATAGATCATGCCTGTGTCATGGGCCTCAACCCTCAATATATGGGTGGGCGTTTGGGTGTTTCAAGTTGCCCACTGTGGTCTGACTATGTGGGCCCGTGACCTGGCGAGACTCCTACACTGCTCGTTATGTCCCCTTCGCCGAGAGCAGCTGCACTTTCTGCCCAGCCCATACTTGCCGGGCAAAGTGTCTACAGCTCTTCAAGTTTGTGTGGTCATTGGGTTCCTCTTACCTTCCGTCGACCGCGGTGCGGGAACGAAGACGTGCACCGTGTCGCTGAACTCGCTGAAATCCCCATTGGCTATCTGTTTACATCGCAGCCTCAGCTCGTAACTCTTGCCGGTACCAAGCGCGTAAACCGGGTGGGTGGTTGTAAAAGCTTCAATCTGTCACGGGAAGGAAAACAAGCTCAGTTAAGGACGACGGACCAGAAAGCGCAAATGGCACCTGTTCTGACAGGGCGAGACGGCTGGTTATTTATTCGTTCCTGGGATGTTGGCGTCGCTGGCAAGGCCAGCATTTATTGCCCATCCCTAATTGCCCCTTGAGAAGGTGGTGGTGAGCCGCCTTCTTGAACCGCTGCAGGCCGTGTGGTGAAGGGAGTGAATGTTGAAGGTGGTGGATGGGGTGCTGATCAAATGGGCTGCTTTGTCCTGGATGGTGTCGAGCTTCTTGTGTTGTTGGAGCTGCACTCATCCAGGCAAGTGGAGAGTGTTCCATCACACTCCTGACTTGTGCCTTGTGGAAAGGCTTTGGGGAGTCAGGAGGTGAGACACTCGCCACCGAATACCCAGCCTCTGAGTGTAGGACACAGAGTAAAGCTCCCTCTACGCTGTCCCATCAAACACTCCCAGGGCAAGGTACAGCACGGGTTAGATACAGAGTAAAGCTCCCTCTACATTGTCCCATCAAACACTCCCAGGGCAGGTACAGCACAGGTTAGATACAGGGTAAAGCTCCCTCTACGCTGTCCCATCAAACACTCCCAGGGAAGGTACAGCACGGGTTAGATACAGAGTAAAGCTCCCTCTACATTGTCCCATCAAACACTCCCAGGGCAGGTACAGCACAGGTTAGATACAGGGTAAAGCTCCCTCTACGCTGTCCCATCAAACACTCCCAGGGAAGGTACAGCACGGGTTAGATACAGAGTAAAGCTCCCTCGACACTGACCCATCAAACACTCCCAGGGCAGGTACAGCACGGGTTAGATACAGAGTAAAGCTCCCTCTACACTGTCCCATCAAACACTCCCAGGGCAGGTATAGGGCGTTAGATACAGAGTAAAGCTCCCTCTACACTGTCCCATCAAACACTCCCAGGCAGGTACACCACGGGTTAGATACAGAGTAAAGCTCCCACTACACTGTCCCATCAATGTCTATTAACCAGAACCTTAAAATACCAATTAGTGTTGAATGGTGATTAATTGTAGGCTAGAATTCAGCTGCTGGGAAACGAGTTAAATTGTCAAAAGTCATTTCAACTTTCATTCATATAGTCCTTTTCACATGCTCAGGACCTCTCAAAGCTCTTCACTACTAATTAATTACTTTTGAAGCTTTGTCAATGGTGTTATGTGGGCAAATTCAGTAACAATTATGCACAAGCAAGATCCCACTAGCAGCAATCAACTGACTGACTAGTTGATGTGTTTTGGCAGTGCTGGTTGAGCGATAAATGTTAGTCAGAACCCCAGGAGATTTCCCCTGATCTACTTGAAATCGTGCCGTGGAATCCTTTACGTCCAGCAGCATGGGCAGACGGGGATCTCACCGAATGTCAGCACTCGCTCAGCAACGAAGTGTGAGCAAAGGTTCTGTACTTATTCCTGAAATGGGGCTCGAAGCCTTGACGCCCTTCGGACTCCGAAAGGACAGTACTGCCGAATGAGCCACGCTAACACATTCAGCATGAAGTGAGAGAAGATGAGGGGAATCAGGAAAGCAGGGTTGAGGCCAAGATCAGATCAGCCATGATCTTATGAGGAAAGGTTGAGGAGGTTGGGCCTCTACTCATTGGAATTCAGAAGAATGAGAGGTGAACTTATCGAAACGTATAAGATTATGAGGGGGCTTGACAAGGTGGATGCAGAGAGGATGTTTCCACTGATGGGGGAGACTAGAACTAGAGGGCATAATCTTAGAATAAAGGGCCTCCCATTTAAAACTGAGATGAGGAGAAATTTCTTCTCTCAGAGGGTTGTAAATCTTTGGAATTCGCTGCCTTAGAGAGCTGTGGAAGCCGGGACATTGAATATATTTAAGGCGGAGATAGACAGCTTTTTGAACGATAAGGAAATAAGGGGTTATGGGGAGCGGGCAGGGAAGCGGAGCTGAGTCCATGATCGGATCAGCCATGATCTTATTAAATGGTGGACCAAATGGCTGACTCCCCCCCACAACAAAACAAATGCCACATATTGACCTACATAGCCCTGCACTGCTACATATTTTTCCCCTAAAATACTTATGGCATCAACACAGCACGATCGTCACGCAGCTCTGAAGCACCAACTTTCACTGTGTGTCGATCACACAACTCGCTCAGCATTCACAAAGCAGGTGGAATTTCCCTGAGGTCCTAAGAAAAATAATGATCTTGCCGAACTCATTTGAACATACCGAGTCCCAGCGGTTACTCTCGCTGGTTTTGTGTTGGATCTCATACTTGAGCGATATCCACCCATTCTTGATGTCAGCAGTAGGCGGAGCCTCCCACCACACCTGGATGTCAGCGAGCAGCCCCGATTGGCTGATATTCAGCAGCGTCCAGTTCAGCGCGATCGGAGGATCGGGTTTTACTGCAAAGAGGAAGAACCAGTGAGAAAAAAGGTCTGGTTTTAGAGAGACCATCATCATAGGCGGTCCCTCGTATCGAGGATGACTTGCTTCCACGCCAAAAAGGGATGGGTTCACAGGTGTTTCAATGAAGGACCTAATATTCCAGATCCCGAACTCCATCCTGAAGGGTGGAAGATGCCTGGACGTGGGTTTTTTAACGGGGGACCCCAGCCACCACACGGGCTTGACAGAGCGAGGTCTTGGTCCAATGGCAAGGATTAACCAAGGCGACTGGAGACCAGCTCTGCTGCACAGACCTTGTGCGCACACATATCGCAGTGTGGGCTGGGCCCGTGCTGCCCCTGGGCCCCTGGCCCCGAACCCACGCCTCTCCTGGGCCCCGATCACGTCCCTCCACAGTCTCTCGCCGCTCCTGCTGTATCTGCCCACGCTCCAATCACCGACCATGGGTGTCCGGTGAGACCAGGAGTGTCCCGTGATACAGTGAGGCCAGTTTGGATATATGACTTTCTATCCCATCATCTAAGTCGTTAATAAATACGGTGAATAGTTGAGGCCTCAACGTTTCAAGGACACCCTCAAAGCCTCCCTGATAAAGTGCAACATCCCCACCGACACCTGGGAGTCCCCTGGCCAAAGACCGCCCTAAGTGGAGGAGGGCGCTGAGCACCTCGAGTCTCGTCGCCGAGAGCATGCAGAAACCAAGCGCAGGCAGCGGAAGGAGCGTGCGGCAAACCAGTCCCACCCACCCCTTCCCTCAACCACTGTCTGTCCCACCTGTGACAGGGACTATTCAGCTTCCTAAGGACTCATTTTAAGAGTGGAAGCAAGTCTTCCTCGATTCCGAGGGACTGTCTATTATGATGACTTTCGTCACCTTCCTCAAAAAATGCAATCAGGTTTGTCCAGCATGACCCACTTTTCACAAATCCATGCAGTTCCCTCTGAAAATGTTCAAGGTGTTCAGTCACCCTAACCTCACTTCCTTACTCTTATACTCCAACCCCTGGCAATAAAGGACAACAGGCCATTTGCTTTCCTAATGCATGCTAACGTTCTGTCCGAGGACACCGACATTAATCTGACCACCAACATTCAACAGTTTCTCACCATATAAAACATATTGTGTTTTGCTATTCTTCCTTACAAAGTAAATAACCTCACATTTCCCACATTATACTCCATCTGCCATCTGATTGCCCACTCACTTAACCTGTCTGTATCACTTTGCAATAAAGGCAGAAAATACTGGAAATACTCAGCAGGCCAGGCAGCATCTGTGGAGGGAGAAACAGAGTTAAGGTTTCAGGTCGATGACCTTTTGTCGGAAAGGCAGAATATTTTTTAAATGGTGAGAAACCATTAAATGTTGTTCAGAGAGAGTGAGTGTCCTCGTAAAGGAAACACAGAAATTTAACATCCACAGTAATTTGCTTTTGTATATCCCTTTGCAGACTCCTCACAGCTTACTGTCCCACCTTGCTTTGTATCGTCCCCAAACCTGGATACATTACACTCGGTCCCTTCATCTTGGTCATTAATATAGATTGTAAATAGCTGAGGGCCCAGCATTCATCCCTGGCGGCACCCCACTAGTGACAGCCTGCCAACCGGAAAATGACCCGTTTATCCCCAATGTTTTCTGTCCATAAACCAATCCGCCATCTATGCTCATAAATTACCCCCAATCCCATGAGCCCTGACCTTGCGTAACAACCTTTTACGGAGCACCTTATCGAATGCCTTTCAGAAACCCAAATATATGACATCCACTGGTTCCCCCTTATCCACCCTGCTAGTTACATCCTCAAAAATTTGTCAAACACAATTTCCCTTCATAAAACCATGCTCACTCTGCCTAATAATATTCTGATTTTCTGAGTGCCCTGTTACCACTTCCTTACTAACGGACTTCAGTATTTTCCCCGACAACTGATGTCAGGCTTACTGGTCTGTACTTCCCCGTTTTCCCTCTCCCACCTTTCTTGAATAGCGGGGTTACATTTGCTACCTTCCAATCCGCTGGGACCATTCTCGAGTCCAGCGATAGTGAGACCAGGAATGTCCGGTGAGACGGGGAGACGGTGGAGTTGCAATTGAAGATCAGCCATGATCTTATTGAATGGCAGAGCAGCCTGGAGGGACTGTATGGCCTACTCCTGCAATTGTTTCTTATGTTCTTTTGTTTTTTAATGATGTATATGCGTGGTTACGTTAAATTTGGGCACTGCTAAACTGTTTTACACATCATTGGTCCAATATGTGAAAAATGTCACTTCAGAGACATTGTTATAATGCAAATACATTTTGATTCAAAGTGGAAACCATTTAGCACAGAGTTCAAACCAGCCAGGCTGAGCTAAAGTGCTTGGTTACATATGTACTGGGTGGATTTCAGGAAAGCTACTACATTAACTTGATAAAGCTGTCTCAACAGTGGAAGGCACTTTTTTTTTCCTGCCCCTCAGTTTAAGCTTCAAAGGACATGAGAGGTATATTGTAGGCAGTGTGCTCCCAACTAGTCATCACTAGGCCAACATCCCCAGCACTGAAGCACTGACCACACTCGATCAGCTCCGCTGGGCAGGCCACATTGCCCGCATGCCAGACACGAGACTCCCAAAGCAAGCGCTCTACTTGGAACTCCTTCACGGCAAACGAGCCAAAGGTGGGCAGAGGAAACGTTACAAGGACACCCTCAAAGCCTCCCTGATAAAGTGCAACATCCCCACTGACACCTGGGAGTCCCTGGCTCAAGACCGCCCTAAGTGGAGGAAGTGCATCCAGGAGGGCACTGAGCACCTCGAGTCTCGTCGCCGAGAGCATGCAGAAACCAAGCGCAGACAGTGGCAAACCTGTCCCACCCACCCTTTCCCTCAACGACTATCTGCCCCACCTGTGACAGGGACTGTGGTTCTCGTATTGGACTGTTCAGTTACCGAAGGACTCATTTTTTTTTTTTTTTTTTTTTTAGAGTGGAAGCAAGCAGTGTAGGAGTCACAGGCCCACATAGTCAGACCACAGTGGGCAACTTGAAACACCCAAATGCCCAGCCATATATTGAGGGAAGAGGCCCATGACCCAGGCATGATCTATATGCCAGACCTACATAAGAACATAAGAAATAGGAGCAGGAGTAGGCCATACCACCCCTCGTGCGTGCTCCGCCATTTAACACGATCATGGCTGGTCTGATCATGGACTCAGGTCCACTTCCCTGCCCGCTCCCCATAACCTCATAATCCCTTATCGGTTAACAAACTGTCTATCTCTGTCTTAAATTTATTCAATGTCCCAGCTTCCACAGCTCTCTGAGGCAGTGAATTCCACAGATTTACAACTCTCTGAGAGAAGAAATTCCTCCTCATCTCAGTTTTAAATGGGCGGCCCCTTATTCTAAGATTATGCCCTCTAGTTCTTGTCTCCCCCATCAGTGGAAACATCCTCTCTGCATCCACCTTGTCAAGCCCCCTCATAACCTTATACGTTTCGATAAGATCACCTCTCATTCTTCTGAATTCCAATGAGTAGAGGCCCAACCTCCTCAACCTTTCCTCATAAGTCAACCCCCTCATCTCCGGAATCAACCGAGTGAACCTTCTCTCAACTGCCTCCAAAGCAGGTTTATCCGTTCATAAATATGGAAACCAAAACTGCACGCAGTATTCCAGGTGTGGCCTCACCAATACCCTGTTTAACTGTAGCAAGACTTCCCTGCTTTTATACTCCACCCCTTTGCAATAAAGGCCAAGATTCCATTGGCCTTCCTGATCACTTGCTGTACCTGCATTCTATGCACAAGTACCCCCAGGTCCCGCTGCACTGCAGCACTTTGCAATCTTTCTCCATTTAAATAATAACTTGCTCTTTGATTTTTTTTCTGCTAAAGTGCATGACCTCAGAATGGCAAATTTGCTTCCCGAAAGGATATTAGTGAAGCAGATAGTATTTACGACGGTCACCATTACTGATACTGGCTTTTTTTAAATTCTAGATTTATTTAATTAACTGAATTTAAATTCCCCAGCTGCCCTGGTGGGATTTGAACTCGTGTCTCTGGATCATTAGTCCAGGCCTGTTGCCTCACTACTTTCTCAAAGAAGGAGAAGAAGTAGTTGTTTCTTTTACCGATGTTATCGATGGAGAAACAGCGTTTGTCGAAAGTGATGTTCTGATCCTGAAAGTCTGACTTGAGCTGCACACAGTATGAAATCCAGATGGAGGTGTAGGTCTGGTTGAAGTAGCAGGAATTTTTGTTCGACACGTATTTGGGACATTCTTTCCAGTCGGCATTATTTCTGAAGAGACATCAATCTGTTAGTATCTTTGGTAAACAGGGGTGATAACATAGGATTACACAGGATATACGGCACAGAAACAGGCCATTCGGTCCAACCAGTCCATGCCAGCGTTTATACTCCACTCGAGCCTCCTTCCGTCTTTCCTCATCTAACTCTATCAGCATAACCCTCTATTCCATTCTCCCTCATATGCTTGTCCATCCTCCCCTTAAATGCATCGATACTATTCATTTCAACCTGTATTAAGGTGCCGATCTTGTATTGCAAGCAGTATCTAAGAAAATAGTCAGTGAGCAAGTTCCACATACTCACCACTCAAGTTTCTTCTGAATCACCTGTTGGATTTCTTGGTGACCATCTTATATTGATGGCCTCCAGTAATATTCTTCCCCACAAGTGGAAACATTCTCCCTGTATCCATTCCATCAAAACCTTTTATAATTTTAAAGACCTCTATTAGATCACCTCTCAGCCTTCTTTTTTCAAGGGAAAAGAGACCCAGCCTGTTCATAGAAACATAGAAACATAGAAAGTAGGTGCAGGAGTAGGCCATTCAGCCATTCGAGCCTGCACCACCATTCAATATGATCATGGCTGATCATTCCCTCAGTTCCCCTTTCCTGCTTTCTCTCCATACCCCTTGATCCCTTTAGCCATAATGGCCATATCGAACTCCCTCTTGAATATATCCAATGAACTGGCATCAATAACTCTCTGCGGTAGGGAATTCCACAGGTTAACAACTCTCTGAGTGAAGAAGTTTCTTCTCATCTCAGTCCTAAATGGCCTATCCCTTATCCTAAGACTGTGTTCCCTGGTTCTGGACTTCCCCAACATCGGGAACATTCTTGCCGCATCTAACCTGTCAAGTCCCGTCAGAATCTAATAAGTTTCTATGAGATCCCCTCTCATTTAAAATAATGAAAGGGATCGACAAGATCGAGGCAGAGAGGTTGTTTCCACTGGTTGGGGAGATTAGAACTAGGGGGCACAGCCTCAAAATATGGGGGAGCCAACTTAAAACCGAGTTGAGAAGGAATTTCTTCTCCCAGAGGGTTGTGAATCTGTGGAATTCTCTGCCCAAGGAAGCAGTTGAGGCTAGCTCATTGAATGTATTCAAATCACAGATAGATAGATTTTTAACCAATAAGGGAATTAAGGGTTATGGGGAGCGGGCGGGTAAGTGGAGCTGAGTCCACGGCCAGATCAGCCATGATCTTGTTGAATGGCGGAGGAGGCTCGAGGGGCTAAATGGCCTCCTCCTGTTCCTAATTCTTATGTTCTTATTATCCTTCTAAACTCCAGTGTATAAAGGCCCAGTTGATCCAGTCTCTCCTCGTATGTCAATCCTGCCATCCTGGGAATCAGTCTGGTGAATCTTCGCTGCACTCCCTCAATAGCAAGAACGTCCTTCCTCAGATTAGGAGACTAAAACTAAATACGATATTCCAGGGCCTCACCAAGGCCCTGTACAACTGCAGTAAGACCTCCCCTAGCTATGAAGGCCAACATACCATTTGCCTTCTTCACCGCCTGCTGTACCTGCATGCCAACTTTAAATGACTAATGAACCATGACACCCAGGTCTCGTTGCACCTCCCCCTTTCCTAATCTGCTGCCATTCAGATAGTATTCTGCCTTCGTGTTGTTGCCCCCAAAGTGGATAACTTCACATTTATCCACATTATACTGCATCTGCCATGCATTTGCCCACTCACCTAACCTGTCCAAATGAACCTGCAGCCTTTTAGCGTCCTCCTCACAGCTCACACCGCCACCCAGTTTAGTGTCATCTGCAAATTTGGAGATATTACACTCAATTCCTTCATCTAAATCATTAATGTATATTGTAAATAGCTGGGGTCCCAGCACTGAGCCCTGCGGCACTCCACTAGTCACTGCCTGCCATTCTGAAAAGGACCCGTTTATCCCGACTCTCTGTTTCCTGTCTGACAACCAGTTCTCTATCCATGTAAATACATTACCCCCAGTACCATGTGCTTTGATTTTGCACACCAATCTCTTGTGATATGCATACCCTCACATTTCTGGTATCAACCTTGTAAATTTTCTCTGCACCCTCTCCAGTGCCTCTATATCCTTTTTATAATATGGCGACCAGAACTGTTCACAGTGCTCCAAGTGTGGTCTAACCAAGGTTCGATACAGGTTTAGCATAACTTCCCTACTTTTCGATTATATCCCTCTAGAATAGTCATTCCAAAACATCGCACAACATCAACATAACAAAAACAGATTATGTGGTCATTATCATGTTGCTGTGTGTGGGAGCTTGCTGTGCGCAAAGTGACGGCCGCATTTCCCACATTACAACAGTGACTACACTTCAAAAGTACTTCATTGGCTGTAAAGCGCTTTGAGACATCCGGTGGTCATCATCGACAGTACTCCAAGTGTGGTCCAATCAAGGTTCATAAGAACATCAGAACATAAGAAATAGGAACAGGAGTCGGCCATACGGCCCCTCGAGCCTGCTCCGCCATTTATTAAGATCATGGCTGATCTGATCATGGACTCAGCTCCACTTCCCCGCCCGCTCCCCATAACCCTTTACTCCTTTATCGCTCAAAAATCTGTCTGTCTCCGCCTTAAATATATTCAATGTCCCGGCTTCCACTGCTCTCTGGGGCAGAGAATTCCACAGATTTACAACCCTCTGAGAGAAGAAATTCCTCCTCAGCTCATTTTTAAATGGACAACCCTTTATTCTTAAACTATGCCCCCTAGTTCTGGATTAGGAGGAATGGAAACATCCTCTCTGCATCCACCTTATCGAGCCTCCTCAGTATCTTATGTTTCAATAAGATCACCTCTCATTCTTCTAAACTCCGATGAGTATCCAATGAATGTAGTGAACCTTCTCTGAAATGTCTCCAATGCAAGTATATCCCTCCTTAAATACGGAGACCAAAACTGTACACAGTGCTCTCGGTGTAGCCTCACCAATACCCTGCACAGTTGTAGCAGGACTTCTCTGCTTTTATACTCTATCCCCCTTGCAATAAAGGCCAATATTGCCTTTGCCTTCCCGATTACTTGCTGTACCTGCATATTAACGTTTTGTGTTTCATGCAGGTCCCTCTGTACTGCAACATTTTGTAGTTTCTCTCAATTTAAATAATAATTTGCTTTTTTATTTTTCCTGTCAAAATGGATAACCTCACATTTTCCCACATTATACTCCATCTGCCAAAGTTTAGCCTGTCCACATCCCTTTGCAGATTTTGTGTGGCCTCCTCACAATTTGCTTTCCCATCCATCTTTATATCATCAGCAACCTTGGCTACATTACACTCGGTCCCTTCATCCAAGTCATTAATATAGTTTGTAAATAGTTGAGGCCCCAGCACTGATCCCTGTGGCACTCCACTAGTTACCATTTGCCAACCAGAAAATTACCAATTTATCCCCTCCCTGTTTTCTGTTAGTTAGCCAATCCGCTATCCATGCCAATATATTACCCCCAACCCCTTGAGCTCTTATCTTGTGCAGTAACCTTTTATGTGGCACCTTATCGAATGCCTTCTGGAAATCCAAATACACCACATCTACTGGTTCCCCCTTTATCCACCCTGCTCGTTACATCCTCAAAGAACTCCAGCAAATTTGTCAAACATAATTTCCCTTTCATAAAACCATGCTGAATCTGCTTGATTGAATTATGCTTTTCCAAATGTCCAGCTACTGCTTCCTTAATAATGGACTCCAGCATTTTCCCAATGACAGATGTTAGGCTAATTTGGTCTATAGATTCCTGCTTTCTGTCTACCTCCTTTCTTAAATAGGGGCGTTAGATTTGCAGTTTTCCAATCCGCTGGGATCACCCCAGAATTCAGGAAATTTTGGCAGATTATTACCAATACATCCACTATCTCTGCAGCCACTTCTTTTAAGACCCTAGGATGTAAGCCATCAAGACAAGCCGACTTGTCTACCCTTAGTCCCATTATTTTGCCGAGTACTGTTTCTTTAGTGATAGTGATTGTTTTAAGTTCCTCCCTCCCTATAAGCCCCTTGATTATCCACTATTGGCATATTTTTAGTGTCTTCTACAGTGAAGACCGATACAAAATATTTGTTCAAGGTCTCCGCCATTTCCCTGTTCCCAGTTATTAATTCCCCAGTCTCATCCTCTAGGGGACCAACATTTACTTTAGCCACTCTTTTCCTTTTTATGTACCTGTAGAAACACTTACTATCTGTTTTTATATTTCTTGCTAGTTCACTCTCATACCCTATCTTTCCTCTCTTTATAATTTTTTTGGTCGTCCTTTGCTGATACAAGTTTAGCATAACTTCCCTACTTTTCAATGGTATCGCTCTAGAAATGGGGTAATTCCAAAACATTGCACAACTCAGCACGACATAAGTTCAGGTGTGCTCACTGACTGTGTTTTCTTAGAAACTGCCAGCAATATAAGATTGGCACCTGAATACAGGAAGAATTATTAATGCCAAAAAAATAAGTTTCAGTATCGCAAAGGGCCAGTGTCAAACCTCATCTATCTGCATAAAAAGCCAAGCTAACTCCAAACTGTTGGTGCACGTCTCTGTGCACTAGGCTTGACATCCTCCAACTCCTTCCTCTGAGGGTGCATTGGGACTGCTCGCATTCATTGGTTGCTGTGTACAGTCTCCAAGGGGAAAAGAAACTACTTCTGATCCAATGAAACATTCGGACTCAGACATCAGAAGTTCCCTGTCTCTCGCGGTCACTATTGTATGATAATCCTGAGACAGTTCAGCTCCGTAACTATAAAACTTCACTGAATCTCCAGCTAAAGTTTAGTGTGTAACTTTATATCTTGAGGTTTTCCAATTAGAAACATAGAAACATAAAAAATAGGAGCAGTAGTAGGCCATTCGGCCCCTCGAGCCTGCACCGCCATTCAATATGATCATGGCTGATCCTCTATCTCAACACCATATTCCCGCTTTCTCCCCATACCCCTTGATGCCTTTTGTGTCTAGAAATCTATCTATCTCCCTCTTAAATATATTCAGTGACTTGGCCTCCACAGCCTTCTGTGGTAGAGAATTCCACAGGTTCACCACCCTCTGAGTGAAAACATTTCTCCTCATCTCGGTCCTAAATTTCCTATCCCGTATCCTGAGACTGTGACTCCTTGTTCTGGACTTCCCAGCCAGGGGAAACATCCTCCCCGCATCCAGTCTGTCCAACCCCGTCAGAATTTTATACGTTTCACTGAGACCCCCTCTCATTCTTCTAAACTCTAGTGAATACAGGCCTGGTCGACTCTTGTGTAAACTTTGAGTAAAGAAAGGAAAGACTTGTATTTATATAGTGCCTTTCACAACCACCGGACATCTCAAAGTGCTTTACAGCCAATGATGTATTTTTTGGAGTGTGGTCACTGTTGTAATGTGGGAAACACAGCAGCCAATTTGCGCACAGCAAGCTCCCACACACAGCGATGTGATAATAGCCCGCTTGGGGGCAGGAACAGCAGCGAGGTGGGAGTTCCTGCACAAGGCGCGCAAGTCTCGTCCCGCCCCGCTCCCGATATTGGGGTTACTGCTCCCCTGAGAGCAAGTGGAGTGACAAATAACGCCCTCCACTCCCTCAGTGGGCCACGAGCTAGGCTGAAGGAAAAGGAGAGTGGCGCAGTGCTACACGCCGTGATGCCTAGCGCTGCCGCGTAGAAGGGACCCATGCTGCCGACTCTGTGGGTCCCGACCGAGACCGCAGGGAGCCGTGGCATTTGCCCGGCATTCCAGCGCAGTGCCGGGCTGCAAGTTCACGGCACGGACCCCACAGTCCACAATACAATGGGCTGTGGCCGGTAAGTGGGATGATTTTATTTTGTGTGAGTGCCACCTCCCGTGTAAGCAGCATCATCATCATAGGCAGTCCCTCGCAATCGAGGAAGACTTGCTTCCACTCTAAAAGTGAGTTCTCAGGTGACTGAACAATCCAATACAGGAATTACAGTCTCTGTCACAGGTGGGTCAGACAGTGGTTGAGGGAAGGGGTGGGTGGGGAGTCTGGTTTGCCGCACGCTCCTTCCGCTGCCTGCGCTTGGTTTCTGCATGCTCTCGGCGATGAGACTCGAGGTGCTCAGCGCCCTCCCGGATGCACTTCCTCCACTTAGGGCGGTCTTTGGCCAGGGACTCCCAGGTGTCGGTGGGGATGTTGCACTTTATCAGGGAGGCTTTGAAGGTGTCCTTGTAACGTTTCCTCTGCCCACATAGGGCTTGCCTGCCGTGTAGGAGTTTTGAGTAGAGCGCTTGCTTTGGGAGTCTTGTGTCGGGCAATGTGGCCTGCCCAGCGGAGCTGGTCGAGTGTGGTCAGTGCTTCAATGCTGGGGATGTTGGCCTGGTCGAGGACACTAGCGTTGGTGCATCTGTCCTCCCAGGGGATTTGCAGGATCTTGCGGAGACATCGTTGGTGGTATTTCTGCAGCGATTTGAGGTGTCTACTGTACATGGTCCACGTCTCTGAGCCATACAGGAGGGCGGGTATTACTACAGCCCTGTAGACCATGAGCTTGGTGCCAGATTTGAGGGCCTGTTCTTCGAACAGTGTCTTCCTCAGGTGGCCGAATGCTGTGCTGGTGCACTGGAGGCGGTGTTGAATCTCGTCGTTGATGTCTGCCCTCGTTGATAAGAGGTTCACAAGGTATGGGAAATGGTCCACTTGAGGAAGGACATTCTTGCTATTGAGGGAGTGCAGCGAAGGTTCACCAGACTGATTCCCGGGATGGCGGGACTGACCTATCAAGAAAGACTGGATCAACTGGGCTTATATTCACTGGAGTTCAGAAGAATGAGAGGGGACCTCATAGAAACGTTTAAAATTCTGACGGGGTTAGACAGGTTAGATGCAGGAAGAATGTTCCCAATGTTGGGGAAGTCCAGAACCAGGGGACACAGTCTAAGGATAAGAGGTAAGCCATTTAGGACCGAGATGAGGAGAAACTTCTTCACCCAGAGAGTGGTGAACCTGTGGAATTCTCTACCACAGAAAGTTGTTGAGGCCAATTCACTAAATATATTCAAAAAGGAGTTAGATGAGGTCCTTACTACTAGGGGCATCAAGGGGTATGGCGAGAAAGCAGGAATGGGGTACTGAAGTTGCATGTTCAGCCATGAACTCATTGAATTAGGCCGAATGGCCTACTCCTGCACCTATTTTCTATGTTTCTATGTTTTCACTATGGCCCGGAAATTCTGGTGTCCCGGTTCTGTACGAAGTTTCTACGGACCTGGGAAGGCATAGCTTGTGCTGAAAACCGGCTTTTCCGATCTGTCAAGCTGGAGCTCGACAGATCACCCACATCTTGCCCGGCAAATGTCCTTAAAACTCTTGCGCCTGATAAAAGCAGGCGCATAGCTTACTGTTACAGGCGTGAGAGTTTAAAATCATACATAAACACAATAAAATTAAATTAAATAAACACATTATATTGTTAAATACTCTGCCCACTAAGGTAAGTTTATTTTAAACCTGAATTACAAAATTTTAAAAAATCAGAAATATATTGTTTTTCTCCAAGGCATTTATTAACTTTAATTTCAATTAATTTTAATTACGTGAGGTCTGTTTTTTATTTTTTATTGGTGTGTGTTTGGTTTTGTGCCCATTAATAGCTCTGAGAACTGGTAGATCAGTGAGTCTCAGTGCTATTCATGGGAACCTGTGAACTACCGACCTGATTGGCTGAGCAGTCACACGTGACCGCACCGTCTCCGTGGGAACCCTCCGGACGGGAGCGCGCTTCACAACGCGGAAAGAGAAGGTCTCCCCACCGGAATCCCACGCTCCTCCCGGACCACCGGATACTGCCGCAAAAATTCTCCGGTCGGGAGGCAATTGCCCGCGGGAAGCCTCCGACCGCAGTTCTCGGGCCGATGACTTGGGAGTTCAGCCTCCCAATGTGCACCTCCCCTTTAAGCAGCGCCCCGTGAGTTGGCTAACAACACCCTGGCATCGCCCAGAGCAGCTTCAGGTGGGGGGGGTCCCAAATCTTTCCTCCGGGGCGATAACGGGCCGCTGTGCACGGTGATGACATCGCTAAACTCGCGCGGAATTTAGCATGAGTTGTTAGCGGCAACGCGCCCAGCCGGAAAGCCGTTTGCCCAACATGGGGCACGAGCGGAAGGTGCAAATGACACACATTTCTCCCCCTGACTCTGTAACAGGGAGTGCTGCATTGTCAGAGGTACTGCCTTTCAGACAACCCGGTAAACAGAAAAGAAAGAAAAAACATTGCATTATGTAGCACCCCTTCATCTGGACTTTCCAAATCGCTTCACTGCCAATGAACAAAGTCTGGTCAGGGTTCTACAGCAGGAATTGAGCAGATAGTTTCCACACAGCAAGATCAAGGACCAGTGGAGGAGTTTTCTCAGAGCAGTTGATTGAGGGATAGATGTAGGCCAGGTGACCGGAAGAAACACCCTGATCATCTATTAATAGTATCACTTCATCGACAGTGTGCATGGTAGAGGGCACATTATATTTCTTTAATTAACATAAGAACATAAGGAATTGGAACAGGAGGAGGCCATATGTCCCCTCAAGCCTGTTCCACCATTCAATAAGATCATGGCTGATCTGATCATGGACTCAGCTCCACTTCCCTGCCCGCTCCCCATAACCCTTTATTCGCTTATCGCTCAAAAATCTGTCTATCTCCGCCTTAAATATATTCAATGTCCCGGCTTCCACAGCTCTCTGGGGCAGAGAATTCCACAGATTTACAACCCTCTGAGAGAAGAAATTTCTCCTCATCTCAGTTTTAAATGGTCGGCCCCTTATTCTGAGACTATGTCCTCTAGTTCTAGTCTCCTCTATGAGTGGAAATATCCTCTCTGCATCCACCTTGTCGAGTCCCCTCATTAACTTATTAGTTTCGATAAGATCACCTCTCATTCTTCTGAATTCCAAATTGTAGAGGCCCAACCTCCTCAACCTTTCCTCATAAGCCAACCCCCTCATCTCCGGAAACAACCTGGTGTACCTTCTCTGAACAGCCTCCAATGCAAGTATATCCTTCCTTAAATACGGAGACCAAAACTGCAAACAGTACTCCAGGTGTGGCCTCACCAATACCCTGTACAGTTGTAGCAGGACTTCTCTGCTTTTATACTCTATCCCCCTTGCAATTCTCATCTAAAAGATGGCACCTCGGACAGTGCAACACTTGCTCAGTACTGCAATGGAGAGCCAGCCAAGATCATACCCTCAAACCTTTCCCATACTATCCGACTGAAGGACGAATACTATTATTGAGCCAAGGCGGATGACAATCCTCATTTCTTCTCTAACTATTGATACTGCTACGGAACAAAAACATCGTGCTCAACAATAGTCAATGTGCTCTACACTGTCTCATCAGTTCAGGGCAGGTACAGCACGGGTTAGATACAGAGTAAAGCTCCCTCTACACTGTCCCATCAAACACTCCCAGGGCAGGTACAGCACGGGGTTAGATACTGAGTAAAGCTCCCTCTACACTGTCCCATCAAACACTCCCAGGGCAGATACAGCACGGGGTTAGATACTGAGTAAAGCTCCCTCTACACTGTCCCATCAAACACTCCCAGGGCAGGTACAGGGGGTTAGATACAGAGTAAAGCTCCCTCGACACTGTCCCATCAAACACTCCCAGGGCAGGTACAGCACGGGTTAGATACAGAGTAAAACTCCCTCTACACTGTCCCATCAAACACTCCCAGGGCAGGTACAGCATGGGTTAGATACAGAGTAAAGCTCCCTCTACACTGTCCCATCAAACACTCCCAGGGCAGGTACAGCACGGGTTAGATACAGAGTAAAGCTCCCTCTACACTGTCCCATCAAACACTCCCAGGGCAGGTACAGCACGGGGTTCGATACAGAGTAAAGCTCCCTCTACACTGTCCCAGCAAACACTCCCAGGGCAGGTACAGCACGGGGTTAGATAGAGAGTAAAGCTCCCTCTACACTGTCCCAGCAAACACTCCCACGTTAAATAAAGTTGTGTTCAATGCAGGATAAAGCTCTCTTTTTTTGTGTCCCAGCAATGGACTTTAATCTCAATCTCAGAAGACAGCCTTCGCTCCAATGTTTCGGTTGACTTTTGCATTTCCCTTGCTTTTCTGAAAAAGTATCCGTTTGAACAAGCAATTCGACTGAGATTGGACGCGCTGACTCAGAGAAGTACTTTTATCTTAATTTGGTACGACCCCAGGTCGAGAGTAAAAAGGGCATTCACTCATCCCTTAACAGTAGCAGTTATTATCTATATTTGTACACGAGATTAAATTACTCTCTATAAGGTTATGCATTTTGTTTCACCTATACCACACAACACTCAGAGCAACTGCTTGTATTTGTACATTGATGCTGCTATTTATAGCAACATAGAGGGAATTGCACGATCTGATGGAGATATCATGTTCCACAGATCATTCTCACAGCCAAGGATTTGATTTTTTAAATAACAAAACTTGTATTTATATAGCGCCTTTGACGTAGTGAAACATTCCAAGGTGCTAAAAAATTTGACACCAAGCCGCATAAGAAGAAATTAGCGTGGATGACTAAAAGCTTGTTCAAAGAGGTCGGTTTTAAGGAGCGTCTTGAAGGAGGAAAGTGAGGTAGAGAGACGGAGAGGTTTAGGGAGGGAGTTCCAGAGCTTACGGCCCAGGCAACAGAAGGCACAGCCACCAATGGTGGGGCGATTATAATCAGGCTTGCTCAGGAGGGCAGAATTAGAGGAGCACAGATATCTCAGGGAGTAGTGGGGCTGGATGAGATTCGAAATCGAGGAAGACTTGCTTCCACTCTAAAAGTGAGTTCACAGGTGACTGAACAGTCCAATATGAGAGCCACAGTCCCTGTCACAGGTGGGACAGACAGTGGTTGAGGGAAGGGGTGGGTGGGACTGGTTTGCCGCACGCTCCTTCCGCTGTCTGCGCTTGGTTTCTGCATGCTCTCGGCGATGAGACTCGAGGTGCTCAGAGCCCTCCCGGATGCACTTCCTCCACTTAGGGCGGTCTTTGGCCAGGGACTCCCAGGTGTCAGTGGGGATGTTGCACTTTATCAGGGAGGCTTTGAGGATGTCCCTTGTAACGTTTCCTCTGCCCACCTTTGGCTCGTTTGCCGTGAAGGAGTTCCGAGTGGAGCGCTTGCTTTGGGAGTCTCGCTTCGGGCATGTGGACAATGTGGCCCGTCCAACGAGATAAAGAGATAGGGAGGGGCGAGGGCCATGGAGGGATATGAAAACAAGGATGATCATTTTGAAATCGAGGCGTTGCTTAACGAGGAGTCAATGTAGGTCGGCGAGCACAGGGGGTGATACAAAGTAAGCAGCGGATGAAGGAGTTAATCGCCAGATGAGACATAAACTGTCGTCTGAGGAAAAGACAGCTGACTGTGGGAGCCAGACAGTGAGGCGATTTGGACCAACATACTAACTGATCTGACTTGGTTCATTATTTGTATTTCAGTCCTGAAAACAAAACTATAAAAGAACTTACTAATACATTGCTAGTTAGCAAAATATTTTCTTGTCATGTCACAAATCTCTTTTTTTTCTCTTTCTCTCTCTCTCTCTGTCTCACTTGCTGTCTCTTTTTCTCTGGGTCGGTCTCTCTCATGCGCAGCAAAGTGCACAGAAAATTTCCAGTCAATGAATTTGTTTCTCAGTTCATGAAATGGTCCAGCATTTTACCTTAGCTGCTGCTTCTCAACTTTTGGAACACGTACAACTATTAATTTCTCTGCTACCAAGGGAACATTTCAATGGCCTTGCATGTTATGGAGGTGGAAATAGGCGGTCTTAGTTATACTGTGGTTATGTGGTCGAAAGCTCATTTCAGGATCAAGTATGACACCAAGTGCGGTTCAGCCTCAGACAGAAGTTGGGGAGAGGGATGGAGTCCGTGGCGAAGGAACGCAGTTTGTGGCAGGGATCGAAAACAGCGGCTTCGGTCTTCCCAATATTTAATCATCGAATGACGGCACCTCCGGCAGTGCAGAACTCCCTCACAACTGCAATGAAGTCATAGTGGTTTGGTGACACCAATTCTCCAGATAGTAGCAAGGCAGGGAGAAGTTCCACACTGGGGTTAGAGCAGGAGATACTATGGATCTTGGATACTTGCATGTGCACCTGGAGTTCCGTAACCTACAGGGCCACAGACCGAGAGCTGGAAAGTGGGATTAGGCCGGATAGGTCTTGGTCGGCCGGCACGGACACGATGGGCCGAAATGGCCTCCTTCTGCACTGTAGATTTCTATGTTTACCTTAGGTGGTGCTTCTCAACTTTGGAATGTGTACAATTATTCATTTCTCTGCTGCCAAGTGTACATTAATGATTTAGACGAGGGGATTAAATGTAGTATCTCCAAATTTGCGGATGACACTAAGTTGGGTGGCAGTCAGAGCTGCGAGGAGGATGCTATGAGGCTGCAGAGTGACTTGGATAGGTTAGGTGAGTGGGCAAATGCGTGGCAGATGAAGTATAATGTGGATAAATGTGAGGTTATCCACTTTGGTGGTAAAAACAGAGAGACAGATGATTATCTGAATGGTGACAGATTAGGAAAAGGGGAGGTGCAACGAGACCTGGGTGTCATGCACATCAGTCATTGAAGGTTGGCATGCAGGTACAGCAGGCGGTTAAGAAAGCAAATGGCATGTTGGCCTTCATAGCGAGGGGATTTGAGTACAGGGGCAGGGAGGTGTTGCTACAGTTGTACAGGGCCTTGGTGAGGCCACACCTGGAGTATTGTGTACAGTTTTGGTCTCCTAACTTGAGGAAGGACATTCTTGCTATTGAGGGAGTGCAGCGAAGGTTCACCAGACTGATTCCCGGGATGGTGGGACTGACCTATCAAGAAAGACTGAATCAACTGGGCTTGTATTCACTGGAGTTCAGAAGAATGAGAGGGGACATCATAGAAACGTTTAAAATTCTGACGGGTTTAGACAGGTTAGATGCAGGAAGAATGTTGGGGAAGTCCAGAACCAGGGGTCACAGTCTAAGGATAAGGGGTAAGCCATTTAGGACCGAGATGAGGAGAAACTTCTTCACCCAGAGAGTGGTGAACCTGTGGAATTCTCGACCACAGAAAGTAGTTGAGGCCAATTCACTAAATATATTCAAAAGGGAGTTAGATGAAGTCCTTACTACTCGGGGGATCAAGGGGTATGGCGAGAAAGCAGGAAGGGGGTACTGAAGTTGCATGTTCAGTCATTGAATGGCGGTGCAGGCTAGAAGGGCCGAATGGCCTGCTCCTGCACCTATTTTCCATGTTTCTATATTTCTATTTCAATGGCCTTGGACACCAGGATTGGTGGGATTTGTTCATTTTTAAGAAGCACTTCACTGAGTCAGTCAGTCACTTCATAATAACAGCAATAATTTGCATTTCTATAGCGCCTTTCATGACCAGCGGACATCCCAAAGCGATTCACAGCCAATGAAGTAATTTTTGAAGTGCAGTCACTGTTGTAATGTGGGAACTGGGATGTAGGAGCGGTGAGCGTTGGCCATGGGCAGTGTGCCGGTGTACCACGGCAAGGTACAGCGCGAGCTGGTGCAGGAGGGCGACGGCAGCCAAGAGTGACGTCACTAAGATCCAGGTCGGTGATTGGAGCGTGGGCAGGTACAGCAGGAGCGGCGAGGTCGGGGCGAAGGAGCGGCGAGAGATTGTAGAGGGACGTGATCGGGGCCCAGGAGAGGCGAGAGTTCAGGGGTCAGGAGCCCAGGGGCAGCACGGGCCCAGCCCACACTGCGATATGTGTGCACACTGGGTCCGTGCAGCAGAGCTGGTCTCCAGTCGTCTTGGTTAATCCTTGCCACTGGACCAAGACCTAGCTCTGTCAAGCCCGTGTGGTGGCTGGTGTATAAAAAAAAATCCACGCACAGGCATCTTCCACCCTTCAACATGTAGTTCGGGATGTGGAATATTAGGTCCTTCATTGAAACAGCTGTGAACTCATCCCTTTTTTGGCGTGGAAGCAAGTCATCCTCGATACGAGTGACCGCCTATCATGATGATGATGACGATGTAGGAACTGGGAACCAATGTCGGTCGGTGAGCACAGGGGCGATGGGTGAATGAGACTTGGGGTGGATTAGGATACAGGCAGTGGAGTTTTGGATGAGCTGAAGTGTATGGAGTGAGGACGATGGGAGGCCGGCCAGGAGGGCACTGGAATAGTTGAGTCCGATGGCACGGATGGAGGTTTAGGCAGCAGATGGACTGAGGCAGGAATGAAGATGGGGCAATGGGGGTGGAACTAGATGGTGGAGAGGATATGGGGTTGGAAGCTCACACCAGGGTCCAATAGGATGCCGAGCAGTCTGGTTCAGCCTAAGACAGTGGTCGATATGGGGGAGGAAATTGGTGGTTTGTGGCGGGACTCGAAGACGATGGCTTCAGTCTTCCCAACGTTTAACTGGAGGAAATTGTGGCTCATCTGGGATTGGATGTCAGACAAGCTGTCTGACAGCAGAATGGTGGTCGAGAGACTCCCAAAGCAAGCGCTCGACTCGGAACTCCTTCACGGCAAACGTGCCAAAGGTAGGCAGAGGAAACGTTACCAGGGACACCCTCAAGGCCTCCCTGATAAAGTGCGACATCCCACCAACACCTGGGAGTCCCTGGCCAAAGACCACCCTAAGTGGAGGAAGTGCAACCGGGAGGGCGCTGAGCACCTCGAGTCTCATCGCCGAGAGCGTGCAGAAACCAAGCGCAGGCAGCGGAAAGAGCGTGCGGCAAACCTGTCCCACCCTCCCCTTCCCTCAACCACTATCTATCCCACCTGTGACAGGGACTATAATTCCCATATTGGACTGTTCAGCCACCTAAGGACTCACTTTTAGAGTGGAAGCAAATCTTCCTCGATTCCGAGGGACTGCCGATGGTGATGATGATGGTCGAGAGAGATGGTGGAGCTGGGTATCGATAAGAGTAAATACGGAACCTGAGCCCGTGTTGTCAGATGGTGTTGCCAAGGGGCGGCATGTAAATAAGGAAATGGAGTTAAGGTTCAACCCTTGGGGACTTCAAAGCTAACAGTGCGGGGAGGGAGGAAAAACCATTACTGCGATTGAATCGGTCAGAGTGGAACCAAGTGAGGGCAACTGGACGGTGGGGAAATTTTGTAGGAGGACAGTAACATAGCAACAGTTTCACGTACATCTTTGGTCCATCTAGCACACCTATAGGAACAGGAGTAGGCCAGTCAGTCCCTTGAGCCTGGACTAGGCCTGTATTCACCAGAGTTTAGAAGAATGAGAGGGGATCTCAGTGAAACGTATAAAATTCTGACGGGGTTGGATAGACTGGATGCGGGGAGGATGTTTCCCCGGGGCTGGGAAGTCTAGAACAAGGGGTCACAGTCTCAGGATACGGGGTAGGAAATTTAGGACCGAGATGAGGAGAAATGTCTTCACTCAGAGGGTGGTGAACCTGTGGAATTCTCTACCACAGAAGGCTGTGGAGGCCAAGTCACTGAATATATTTAAGAGGGAGATAGATAGATTTCTAGACACAAAAAGCATCAAGGAGTATGGGGTAAAAGCGAGAATTGGAAAATGATCACCAATGCATCCACTATTTCTAGGGCCACTTTCTTAAGTACTCTGGGATGCAGACTATCAGGCCCCGGGGATTTATTGGCCTTCAAAATCCCATCAATTTCCCTCACACAATTTCCTGACTAGTAAGGATTTCCTTCAGTTCCTCCTTCTCACTAGACCTTCGGTCCCCTAGTATTTCCGGAAGGTTATTTGTGTCTTCCTTCGTGTAGACAGAACTAAAGTATTTGTTCAATTGGTCTGCCATTTCTTTGTTCCCCATTATAAATTCACCGGATTCTGACTGCAAGGGACCTACATTTGTCTTCACTAATCTTTTTCTCTTCACATATTTATAGAAGCTTTTGCAGTCAGTTTTTATGTTCCCAGCAAGCTTCCTCTCATACTCTATTTCCCCCCTCCTAATTAAACCCTTTGTCCTCCTCTGCTGAATTCTAAAGTTCTCCCAGTCCTCAGGTTTGCAGCTTTTTCTGGCCAATTTATATGCCTCTTCCTTGGATATAACACTATCCTTAATTGCCCTTGTTAGCCACGGTTGAGCCACCTTCCCCGTTTTATTTTTACTCCAGACAGGGATGTACAATTGTTGAAGTTCATCCATGTGATCTTTAAATGTTTGCCATTGCCTATCCACCGTCAACCCTTTAAATATCATTTGCCAGTCTATTCTAGCCAATTCACGTCTCATACCATCGAAGTTACCTTTCCTTAAATTCAGGACCCTAGTTTCTGAATTAACTGTGTCACTCTCCATCTTAATAAAGAATTCTACCATATTATGGTCACTCTTCCCCAAGGGGCCTCGCACAGTAAGATTGCTAATTAGTCCTTTCTCATTACACATCACCCAGTCTAGGATGGCCAGCCCTCAAGTTGGTTCCTCGACATATTGGTCGAGAAAACCATCCCTAATACACTCCAGGAAATCTCCTCCACCGTATTGCTACCAGTTTGGTTAGCCCAATCTATATGTAGATTAAAGTCGCCCATGATAACTGCTGTACCTTTATTGCACGCATCCCTAATTTCTTGTTTGATGCTGTCCCCAACCTCACTACTACTGTTTGGTGGTCTGTACACAACTCCCACTAGCGTTTTCTGCCCTTTGGTATTCCGTAGCTCCACCCATACAAATTCCACATCATCCAAGTTAATGTCCCTTCTTACTATTGTGTTAATTTCCTCTTTAACCAGCAACGCTACCCCACCTCCTTTTCCTTTCTGTCTATCCTTCCTGAATGTTGAATACCCCTGGATGTTGAGTTCCCAGCCCTAGTTACCCTAGAGCCATGTCTCTGTGATGCCAATTATATCATATCCGTTAACTGCTATCTGCGCAGTTAATTTGTCCACCTTATTACGAATACTCCTCGTATTGAGGCACAGAGCCTTCAGGCTTGTCTTTTTAACACACTTTGTCCCTTTAGAATTTTGCTGTAGTGTGGCCCTTTTTTAATTTTTGCCTTGGGTTTCTCTGCCCTCCACTTTTACTATTCTTCTTTCTATCTTTTGCTTCTGCCCCCATTCTACTTCCCTCAGTCTCCCTGCATAGGTTCCCATCCCCCTGCCATATTAGTTTAACTCCTCCCCAACAGCACGAGCAAACACTCCCCCTCGGACATTGGTTCCGGTCCTGCCCAGGTGCAGACCGTCCGGTTTGTACTGGTCCCACCTCCCCCAGAACCGGTTCCAATGTCCCAGGAATTTGAATCCCTCCCTCGTGCACCACACTTCAAGCCACAAATTCATCTGAGCTATCCTGTCATTCCTAGTCTGACTAGCACGTGGCACTGGTAGCAATCCTGAGATTACTACCTTTGAGGTCCTGCTTTTTAATTTAACTTATAGCACCCTAAATTCAGCTTGAAGGACCTCATCACGTTTTTTTACCTATATCTTTGGTAAGGAGACCAAAACTGCATACAATACTCCAGGTGCAGTCTCACCAAGGCCCTCTATAACTGGAGTAAGACATCCTTGCTCCTGTACAAGGGTGGATGTGAGACTGTAGTTGAGCAGATCAAATAAAGTAACGTGGCAAATGGAAGGTTAAAGGCCAGGCAGATGAAAATAATAACAGCATTGCATCGTCCTCTCTCACACATTTGTTAAGGCTCCCTACACTCCAACCAAACCAGATCATTGTCCTGGGCACAGACATATCACAACAACAGAAAACTCAATACCAAACCTACCCCTTTGTGTAAAAGAATCTGAGTCTCCTTCGTTGGGTCAGGTTCTGGTAGTTTCCGACACGCCACCTGCATGTGAAGGTTTCCTGCTCAGGTGAGCGGCATTCTGTGATCCTTGGCCTTTCCAGCGGAACTGCAGCAGAAGGAGAGGTATACTGGCGGCAGTGCAATACATTGCAAAGAGCTGTAGCTATGTCCCGGGTACGCATGCTGCCTGTTCCCCACACAAGTCGGCCACACAAAGACACTCACAGAACTGTCGTGAAATGCTGCAGCTCCGTCACCCTGTAAAAGCAGAACCTGCCTTTGCACAATCTCTTTTACGATGGACACATCAATAACGGGGCAATGCCCATACTTCAACGCTCAGTGCAAAATTCAGAGTTGTGTGTTCACGTTGACTCTTCTTCCCCACCCCAGACAATCTCCCCGTTTCTCCCAAAGTAACGGACCCTCTGGTCATCCTTCCTGTGTTAATGTTGACAGAAAGTGTCAACCATGAGGACAACACAGGACAGTCTAATCCTGTCCTCACCTGTGACATCCAGTGACATACGATGCCCTTCCTGGCGGAGTCACTAGCCAGTGAGAAGAGCTGTGTGGACCCTGGCCCATATACCCCCCCACCCTAACCCAGCGACCGAGACACAAACCGCTCTGAACGTGGCAACAGATGAAATCAGATAACTCAGCACAGCCATGGCACCTTCTCAATCTATGGGCTCAATTTTTCCCCAAAGCAATTTTTTGGCGTACTTGACGAGTTACGCCCGTTTTTTGGGGGCCTAAGTACGCACCCCCCTCCAAAAATGTGCTGAGTTTCCCCGTTGGATTTGGTCATTTTGGCGCGGCCTAACCTGACCTTTGATTTTGGGGGTGGAGTCTTGATCGGCGCCAAAAAGATCGGGCTGCCATGGTAACCAGGGACACAATGCGAGCCGAGACTGCAAAGTGAAGCATACAGCCAGCTCCCAACACATTAAAAGAATTGAAAAACACAGAGCAGCAACTTACCGCGCTCTCTCTCTCTCAGCCTTCGGGCCGGGTTGAAGGCAAGTGTTTTTCAATGTTTTCAGTGTGTTCGGACATCTGCTGTGCAGATTTCCTTAACTCGAGGGAAGGTTTTCCAGGTCAGGCAACATAAGCAGAACTGGAGTAACTCTCAGCTGGCCAAACTTGCCGAAATGGCCAGAATTGACGCGGGTAGCAGCTTAAAAAAAAACTGACCTAAAAAAATCGTAACTAACTGAGTTATGCTGGTGCAAATTGATTGGGGAAGGTGGGGATTTTCAACTTAGGCCAAAAAGAGCGGCCTGCTCCAAAAAAACGGTGCAAATACTGGGGAAAATTGAGCCCCAAGGCCCAGCTATTCATTATCTTAACCAGCAGACACAATGGGAAGCTGTCAGTTCGTGACTCCCTAAGCCCCTCAGTTTGAACATACTGGGCTGGAATTTCGGTATGGTCCACTTTGAGGTGGTGATGGCGCGGGGCGCTACTGTTCGGGCTGGGCGATGTCTACCGCCTCAAGGTGCGATATTCAGTTGTATCGCCCCAAAAGGAGAGTGGAGCGTTAAGGGAACTGCTCCACACCCCTCTTCGAGCGCTAACGCAGCGATAGCGCGGGAGGCCGACTCAATCTTGTTTGGCGCTGGAATGCCTGCAGCCTAGTGCTAGAAGGTGAGTTACAAAAATCCCGGTGAAAAGTTCAATAAACCTCACCCACTACTGCAACAAATAAACAGAAGTTGAAAAAGTGAAGTTTCAGCCATGACCTTGCTCTCCGGACGCTATCGCCCCGGGACCGTCACTGGACCGACTGCTTTCCCCGTCCGGTCTCAGCGCCGGGCCCTACCGCAAGCGGAAGGGTGAAGTTAGCGAATGCGGGGCTAAGGGGACGGGGCGCACTCAGTGACGTCACTGAGTGAGCGGGGCCAGCGAGCGCAGCGCAAACCGTCAGCGCCGCCGCTAAACCATCGCTGAAGTCCGCAGCGGGCGCTGACAGCGTGGCAGGAGGTGGTTAGCGCCCCGCTCAGGCCGAAATGGTGGATCTAAAACAACCGAATATCTAGCCCACTATTTATTAAGAAGAGTCTCTGAAAAAACTATAACAATATATGTTATTAATTATCGAGTGTGGTCAGTGCTTCAATGCTGGGGATGTTGGCCTGGTCGAGGACACTAACGTTGGTGCGTCTGTCCTCCCAGGGGATTTGCAGGATCTTGCGGAGACATCGTTGTTGGTATTTCTCCAGCGACTTGAGGTGTCGACGGTACATGGTCCATGTCTCTGAGCCATACAGAACCAACGTTAGCGTCCTCAACCAGGCCAACATCCCCAGCATCGAAGCACTGACCACACTCGATCAGCTCTGCTGGACAGGGTCACATTGTTCGCATGCCCCAGACACGAGACTTCCAAATTAAGCGCTCTACCTCGGAACTCCTTCACGGCAAACGAGCCAAAGGTGGGCAGAGGAAACGTTACAAGGACACCCTCAAAGCCTCCCTGATAAAGTGCAACATCCCCACTGACACCTGGGAGTCCCTGGCCAAAGACCACCCTCAGTGGAGGAAGTGCATCCGGGAGGGCGCTGAGCACCTCGAGTCTCATCGCCGAGAGCACGCAGAAATCAAGTGCAGGCAGCGGAAGGAGCGTGTGGCAAACCAGTCCCACCCACCCCTTCCCTCAACCACTGTCTGTCCCACCTGTGACAGGGACTGTGGTTCCCGTATTGGACAGTTCAGCCACCTAAGGACTCATTTTTAGAGTGGAAGCAAGTCTTCCTCGATTCAGAGGGACTGCCTATGATGATGAGTGCCCCACTCAGGCGCTAATGGTGGTGCTAAACAATCGAATATCTAGCCCACTTCGAAAAAACTATAAGAATACTTTCAGTGTCTTCTCTCACGTTATTAATTATCACACTTTGCTTTTAAAACTTAGCTCACCTTCGACTGATTGTGAGATCGGAAGGAAGACTTTTAAGGTGTTGCTGAACTCACTGAAGTTGCCGACGTTGGGATAGGTGCACCTCAGGCGGACCACGTACTCCCTCCCAGTTGCAAAGTCATACAGCGGCTGTGGTGGGTGTTGGTTTGGCACGGTGTCAATCTGTGAAGACAGGGGAATTCAGCAAAGAGCACAGTCTCTGTTTCATCGCAGGGAGCAGGGCGAAACAAAGGCAGCAAGGGCAGGAATTAGAAAATAAGCAGCATTAGATTCCCACAGCCATCCCCGATGGTCATTCATATTGTTTAGTTTACAGAAAACCAAAAATTAACGATACAGACTTCGGAATCAAAACCATAATTGCTACATTTGCGGCTGACAGCAAATGGTCAATACTGGGGAGGACTGCAACACATTGCAGGGGAACATTAATAAACTTGCAGAATGGGCAGATAATTGGGGAATGAAGTTCAACACAGATAAATGTGAGGTGTTGCAGTTTGGTCGGAAGAATAGGGAGGTCACTTATTACTTGGAGGGTGAGAGTCTGGGTGGGGTCGAGGAACAAAGGGATCTCGGAGTACACATACACAAATCGCTAAAAGTTTGACACAGGTTAGCAAGGCCATAAAAAAGCAAACCAAGCACTAGGGTTTATGTCTGGAGGTATAGAATTGAAAAGAAGGGAAGTTATGCTAAACCTGTATCGAACCTTGGTTAGACCACACTTGGAGCACTGCGTACAGTTCTGGTCGCCATATTATAAAAAGGATATAGAGGCACTGGAGAGGGTGCAGACAAGATTTACAAGGATGATACCAGAAATGCGAGGGTTTACATATCAGGACAGGATGAATAGGCTGGGTCTCCTTTCTCTTGACAAAAGAAGGCTGAGGGGTGACCTAATAGAGGTCTTTAAAATGATGAAAGGTTTGGCAGAGTGGATACAGAGAGAGTGTTCCCACTTGTGGGGAAGAGCATAACTAGAGGCCATCAATATAAGATAGTCACCGAGAAATCCAACAGGGAATTCAGAAGAAACTTCTTTACCCAGAGAGTGGTGAGAATAGAAACATAGAAACATAGAAAATAGGTGCAGGAGTAGGCCATTCGGCCCTTCTAGCCTGCACCGCCATTCAATGAGTTCATGGCTGAACATTCAACTTCAGTACCCCATTCCTGCTTTCTCGCCATACCCCTTGATCCCCCGAGTAGTAAGGACCTCATGTGGAACTCACTGCCACGGGGAGTGGTTGAAGTGAATAGTATCGATGCATTTAAGGGGAGGCCGGACCAGCGTATGAGGGAGAAGGGAACAGAGGGTTATGCCGATAGATTTAGATGAGGAAAGATGGGAGGAGGCTCGAGTGGACTCCGGCATGGACTGGCTGGGCCGAATGGCCTGTTTCTGTGCCGTATATCCTCTGTAATCCTATGTGAATATTTAAATGTCCACCATGCATACTATACACACTGGCCTGGCCATTTTCATTGTCACTGCTGATGCAGTTATTGATGGTCAACCCCAATCTACAACGAAACGAGAAGGTGCCATTTTCCCCGACACGCCCATTCTTTCCCAATTTATTTAATCGCCTGGGGACATGAGTAAAACTCGGAGATGCTGAAATTTCTTCTGATCTCCCCATCGCCTACAATAAAATGAAAGCTGCCATTTATAATTATTTTTGTTTGCAGGAACGCAGATGAAACCCTAATCTGTGTTTCGTCTTTTCAGCTGCTGACAGACCCGCCGTGTAGTTCCAACATTTGCAGTTTGGCTTCTTTATAAAATGAGGAGCTGCACTTAACCCTCCATATCCAGTCACAATCCGCAGATAACAGTTTGCATTTATACAGCGCCTTCAGCGCTGAGAAACAACCCAAGCCGTCCTCACAGAAGCATTTCCTAGACAACAACAGACACCGGGACAAGGACAGAGTGAGTAAAAGCTTGGTTGAAGAAGTGGAGGAGAAGGAGGGGGCGAGGCGGGAGGGTTTAGGGAGGAAATCTCTGAGCCTGGGTCCGAGACGGCACACCACCAAAAAGGCCAGAATCTGAAGAACATAAGAAATAGGAGCAGGAGTCGGCCATTCGGCCCCTCGAGCCTGCTCCGCCATTTTATACCATCGTGGCTGATCCCATCATGGACTCAGCTCCACTTCCCTGCCCGCTCCCCATAACCCCTTAATCCCTTATCGGTTAAGAAACTATCAATCTCTGTCTTAAATTTATTCAATGTCCCGGCTTCCACAGCTCTCTGAGGCAGCAAATTCCACAGATTTACAACCCTCTGAGAGAAGAAATTCCTCCTCATCTGAGTACTTGTGAAATGGAAAAAATAATTTGGGCCAAAAAAGTCTCTTCAGACTGGTGTTCGAATCGAAGGATTCATTCCATGGGACAACAGCTAAAGTGAAAACAGAGAGTCGGGATAAATGGTTCATTCTCGGGTTGGCAATCAGTAACTAATGGGATGCCGCAGGGATCAGTGCTGGGACCCCAACTATTTACAATCTATATCGACGACTTGGAGGAAGGGACTGAGTGTAACGTAGCCAAGTTTGCTGACGATACAAAGATGGGAGGAAAAACAATGTGTGAGGAGGACACAAAAAATCTGCAAAAGGACACAGACAGGTTAAGTGAGTGGGCAAAAATTTGGCAGACAGAGTATAATGTTGGAAAGTGTGAGGTCATGCACTTTGGCAGAAAAAAATCAAAGAGCAAGTTATTATTTAAATGGAGAAAGATTGCAAAGTGCCGTAGTCCAGCGAGACCTGGAGGTACTTGTGCATGAAACACAAAAGGATAGTATGTAGGTACAGCAAGTGATCAGGAAGGCCAATGGTATCTTGGCCTTTATTGTAAAGGGGATGGAGTATAAAAGCAGGGAAGTCTTGCTACAGCTATACAGGGTATTGGTGAGGCCACACCTGGAATACTGCGTGCAGTTTTGGTTTCCATATTTACAAAAGGATATACTTGCTTTGGAGGCAGTTCAGAGAAGGTTCACGGAGATGAGAGGATTGACTTATGAGGAAAGATTGAGGAGGTTGGGCCTCTACTCATTGGAATTCAGAAGAATGAGAGGTGATCTTATCGAAACGTATAAGATTATGAGGGGGCTTGACAAGGTGGATGCAGAGAGGATGTTTCCACTGATGGGGGAGACTAGAACTAGGGGACATAATCTTAGAATAAGGGGCCGCCCATTTAAAACTGAGATGAGGAGGAATTTCTTCTCTCAGAGGGTTGTAAATCTGTGGAATTCGCTGCCTCAGAGAGCTGTGGAAGCTGGGACATTGAATATATTTAAGACAGAGATAGACAGTTTCTTAACTGATAAGGGATTATGGGGAGTGGGCAGGGAAGTGGAGCTGAGTCCATGATCAGATCAGCCATGATCGTATTAAATGGCGGAGCAGGCTCGAGGGGCCGTATGGCCTACTCCTGCTCCTATTTCTTATGTTCTTATGTTCTTATGTTGAACAGCGTGAACATAAATAACTGAAACATCTGAAGGCCAAGAATGGCCTGTCTGACACCGACCTTGGGAGGATCGATAGGACAGACACGTGAAGAGGAGGGTTCACCCAAGAGTTGAGACAAAGAACTCGACCATATCATAGCTTTAATGGTCTTGTCCATCACGTTCCCCAGGCCAACCCCTAAAAAGATATTAAAAGGGACGTCTAAAGCGCTTTTCAGGACAGACGGTGAAGATAAGAATTGTTCATACAACGAGCCATCTCTCCGGTCGGAACTAGTACCAGCTACTTGTCATGGTCGTATGTCTACTGTGTCTATTCTATTGTGTGCTGTGTTTGACTATATTTGAACGACCGCTCCTTAATAAAATACCTTATTACTCTTTATACACATACCGAATCCCAGTGCTCAGCATCCCTGAGTTTATACTGGATTTGATATTTGCGTGGGATTCTTCCTGAGCTGATGTCGGCAATGGCTGGGTCCTCCCACCACAGCTGGATGTCCATGAACAATCCCGATTGGCTGATGTTCAAAAGTGCCCAGTTCAATGACATTGGAGCATCTGGTTTCACTAAGAAAAAGAGATAAAAAGAGAGACCATGAATGTCCAATGATACAGTGAGACCGGGACTGTCCAATGATACAGTGAGACCGGGACTGTCCAGTGATACAGTGAGACTGGGACTGTCCAGTGATACAGTGAGACTGGGACTGTCCAATGATACAGTGAGACCGGGACTGTCCAGTGATACAGTGAGGCCGGGACTGTCCAGTGATACAGTGATACCGGGACTGTCCAGTGATACAGTGAGACCGGGACTGTCCAATGATACAGTGAGACCGGGACTGTCCAGTGATACAGTGAGACCGGGACTGTCCAGTGATACAGTGAGACTGGGACTGTCCAGTGATATAGTGAGACCGGGACTGTCCAATGATACAGTGAGACCGGGACTGTCCAATGATACAGTGAGACCGGGACTGTCCAGTGATACAGAGAGACCGGGACTGTCCAGTGATACAGTGAGACCGGGACTGTCCAGTGATACAGTGAGGCCGGGACTGTCCAGTGATACAGTGAGACTGGGACTGTCCAGTGATACAGTGAGGCCGGGACTGTCCAGTGATACAGTGAGGCCGGGACTGTCCAGTGATACAGTGAGACCGGGACTGTCCAGTGATACAGTGAGACCGGGACTGTCCAGTGATACAGTGATACCGGGACTGTCCAGTGATACAGTGATACCGGGACTGTCCAGTGATACAGTGAGACCGGGACTGTCCAGTGATACAGTGAGACCGGGACTGTCCAGTGATACGGGGACTGTCCAGTGATACAGTGAGATCGGGACTGTCCAGTGATAGTGAGACCGGCCGGGACTGTCCAGTGATATGGGGACTGTCCAGTGATAGTGAGACCGGGACTGTCCAGTGATAGTGAGACCGGCCGGGACTGTCCAGTGATACAGTGAGACCGGGACTGTCCAGTGATAGTGAGACCGGCCGGGACTGTCCAGTGATATGGGGACTGTCCAGTGATAGTGAGACCGGGACTGTCCAGTGATAGTGAGACCGGCCGGGACTGTCCAGTGATACAGTGAGACCGGGACTGTCCAGTGATAGTGAGACCGGCCGGGACTGTCCAGTGATATGGGGACTGTCCAGTGATAGTGAGACCGGGACTGTCCAGTGATAGTGAGACCGGCCGGGACTGTCCAGTGATACAGTGAGACCGGGACTGTCCAGTGATACAGTGAGAGTGAGTGGGGGGAGGGGGAGTGAGCAGGAGGTGGGGTAGGGTGAGTGAGCGGGGTGGGGTGGGGGGGGGGGAAGTGAGCGGGGGAGGGGAGTGAGCGGGGGGAGGAGTGAGGGAGTGTGCGGTGGGGGGGGGGGGATTGAGCGGGGGGAGATGTGAGGGAGCGTGCAGTGAGAGTGTGCGGGGGGGGAAGAGGGGAGTGAGTGGGGGGATGGGGGGCGAGAGGGGGAGTGGTGAGTAAGCGGGGGGAGGGGGAGGGGGAGGGGTGAGTGAGTGGGGGCGCGGGGAGGGGGAGGAGTGTGTGAGCGTGGGGAGGGGGAGGGGAGGTGGTGTGAGTGGTGGGAGGGGGGAGTGTGCGGGGGGAGAAGTGAGGCGTGAGGAAGTGTGCAGAGAGAGTGCGCGGGGTGGAGGTGGGGGGAGAGGGGAGTGAGCG
Organism: Pristiophorus japonicus; assembly: GCF_044704955.1. Taxonomy (NCBI): domain Eukaryota; kingdom Metazoa; phylum Chordata; class Chondrichthyes; family Pristiophoridae; genus Pristiophorus; species Pristiophorus japonicus. Next base: position 5,659,313 of record NC_091977.1, read on the forward strand.
GGGGGAGGGGGAGGGGAGTGAGCGGGGGGAGGGGGAGGGGGATGGAAGGGAGAGGGGGTGTGAGCGTGGGGAGGGGGAGGGGGAGGGGGAGGGGAGTGAGCGGGAGAGAGAGGGGGAGGGGAGGGGGTGTGAGCGGGGGGAGGGGAGGGAGAGGGGGAGGGGGAGGGGAGGGTGAGGGAGAGGGGGAGGGGTTGTGAGCGGGGGGAGGGAGAGGGAGAGGGGGAGGGGGAGGGGGAGGGAGAGGGGGAGGAGTGTGAGTGGGGGGAGGGGGAGGGGGAGGGGGAGGGGGTGTGAGCGGGGGGAGGGGGAGGGAGAGGGGGAGGGGGAGGGGTGTGAGTGGGGGGAGGGAGAGGGGGAGGGGGAGGGAGAGCGGGAGGGGGAGGGGGAGGGAGAGGGGTGTGAGTGGGGGGAGGGGGAGGGTGAGGGGGTGTGAGCGGGGGGAGGGGGAGGGGGCGGGGGCGGGGGTGTGAGCGGGGGGAGGGGGCGGGAGAGGGGGAGGGGGTGTGAGCGGGGGGAGGGGGAGGGGGGAGGGGGCGGGGGAGGGGGAGGGGGAGGGGGAGGGGGTGTGAGCGGGGGGAGGGGGCGGGAGAGGGGGAGGGGGAGGGGGAGGGGGTGTGAGCGGGGGCGGGAGAGGGGGAGGGGGAGGGGGTGTGAGCGGGGGGAGGGGGAGGGGGCGGGAGAGGGGGAGGGGGAGGGGAAGGGGGTGTGAACGGGGGGAGGGGAGGGAGAGGGGGAGGGGGAGGGGGAGGGGGAGGGGTGTGAGTGGGGGGAGGGAGAGGGAGAGGGGGAGGGGGAGGGGGAGGGGGAGGGGGAGGGGGTGTGAGCGGGGAGAGGGGGAGGGGGAGGGAGAGGGGGTGTGAGCGGGGGGAGGGGTGTGAGTGGGGGGAGGGAGAGGGGGAGGGGTGTGAGTGGGGGGAGGGAGAGGGGGAGGGAGAGGGGGAGGGGGAGGGGGTGTGAGCGGGAAGAGGGGGAGGGGGAGGGGGAGGGGGTGTGAGCGGGAAGAGGGGGAGGGGGAGGGGGAATGGGTGTGAGCGGGGAGAGGGGGAGGGGGAGGGGGAGGGAGAGGGGAGTGAGCGGGGGGAGGGGGAATGGGTGTGAGCGGGGAGAGGGGGAGGGGGAGGGGGAGGGAGAGGGGAGTGAGCGGGGGGAGGGGGAGGGGAGGTGAGCGTGGGGAGGGGGAGGGGGAGGGGAGTGAGCGGGGGGAGGGGGAGGAGGAGGGGGTGTGAGCGGGGGGAGGGGGAGGGGGAGGGGGAGGGGGAGGGGAGGTGAGCGTGGGGAGGGGGAGGGGGAGGGGGAGGGGGAGGGGAGGTGAGCGTGGGGAGGGGGAGAGGGAGGGGGAGGGGGAGGGGGTGTGAGCGGGAAGAGGGGGAGGGGGAGGGGGAAGGGGTGTGAGCGGGGGGAGGGGGAGGGGGCGTGGTGATACAGTATGAGATGCGCATTAAGTGGGACCTGAATGCAGGGTATGAGTCAGCATCATAGACAGTCCCTCGAAGCGAGGATGACCTGATTCCATGTCAAAAAAATGGATGAGTTCACAGGTGAACTCCTCATATGAAGAACCGAATATTCCAGATCCCGAACTACATCCTGAAGGGTGGAAGATGCCTGTGCGTGGATTTTTTTAACGTGGGGTGACCGTTGCACACCAGCCACCACACGGGGCTTGACAGAGCTAGGTCTTGGTCCAGTGGCGAGGGTTAACCAGGACGACTGGAGACCAGCTCTGCTGCACGGGCCCAGTGCGCACACATATCGCAGTGTGGGCTGGGCCCGTGCTGCCCCTGGGCCCCTGGCCCCGAACTCACACCTGCCCTGGGCCCCGATCACGTCCCTCCACAGTCTCTCGCCGCTCCTTCGCCCTGATCTCGCCGCTCCAGCAGCAAGGTATGAATATCAATGTGCTGGAACACAGGGGCAGTCTATCTAAATCACGTATGCCTCAGGTGTTGCTTGCATAGACTTCAGTTCACTTGCATTAGATTAGCTGTTTATTTACCGATATTGTCGAGGGTGAAGCAGTGTTGTTGGTGTGTGATGTTGCCAGACTTCAGTTGCACACAGTACTCAGTCTGCGCGGTGTAGGACTGGTTGAAGTAGCAGCTGTTTTCTCTGCGGACATACATTGGACATTCTCTCCAGCCAGGATTTTTTCTGGACAGAAATAGTAATCATTGAATAATTAGCACACAGTTCGGCACACAATGGTTTCTGGTGTTGGGTACAGCGCAGGTTAGATACAGAGGAGGGGGAAATTGTGGGTAGGATTGCAATAGATAGAGAAGACGTGCCAAAAAGATTAACGTTATTGAAAACTGATAGCTCATCTAGTTCAGATGCAATGGTTGCTGATAAAAAGAGGTAGAAATAACACAGGCATTTCTAACTCCCTGTTAAAATTATTGATGGAATCCGCTTCCAACACCTTTTCAGGCAGAGCGTCCAGACCCTGACACCTCTCGGAGGGAAAAGATATCTCCCCTCTGGATCTTTTGCCAAAGATTTTAAACCTACGACCGTTGGTTATTGACCCTCTCATCATACTGTCTACTCTGTCAAAACCTCCATCATCTTGTAAGCCTCTGCTAGGTCACCTCGTAACCTAACTTTTCCAACCTCGCCTCAAAACTGAAGTCCCTCATAAAAACATAAGAAATAGGAGCAGGAGCAGGCCATACGGCCCCTCGAGCCTGCTCCGCCATTTAATACGATCAAGGCTGATCCGATCATGGACTCAGCTCCACTTCCCCGCCCGCTCCCCATAACCCCTTGTCCCCTTATCGGTTAAGAAACTGTCTATCTCTGTCTTAAATTTATTCAATGTCCCAGCTTCCACAGCTCTCTGAGGCAGCGAATTCCACAGATTTACAACCCTCTGCGAGAAGAAATTCCTCCTCATCTCAGTTTTAAATTCTAAGATTATGCCCCCTAGTTCTAGTCTCTCCTATCAGCCCTTGGTAACATCCCGGTAAACCTCCTCCGCACCCTTTCTGAGGCCTTTACATCTTTCCTGAGGTGTGGTACCCAGAACTGTCCACAATACTCCAGCTCAGGCCTAGCCAGTGATTTATAAAGTTCCAGCACGATCTCTTTGCCTTATATTCTGTGCCTCTATTTATAAACCCAAGTAACCCACATGCTTTTTTAACCACCTGATCAACTTGCCCAGCCACCTTTAAGGATTTGTGTACTTGTGTACAGGGTCTCTCTGCTCATCTGCACGTTTCAAAGTCGGGCCATTTATAGTCTACCGTCTTTCCATATTAGTCCTCCCAAAGTGCATCACTTCACATGTCTCCACACTGAACTCCATCTGTCCCACTCCCCTGCTCTTTCCCCGTAGCCCTTCGTGTTTTTTCCTTTAAGTATTTATCCAATTCTCTTTTGAAAGTTGCTATTGAATCTGCTCCCAGCGCCCTTTCAGGCAGCGTGTTCTAGATCACAACAACTCGCTGCGTAATACAACGTGCCCACATCTCCCTCTGGTTCTTTTGCCAATAATCACAGACGGTCCCTGGAACGAGGATGACTTGTTTCCGCATGAGTTCGCAGATGTTTCAATGAAGGACCCGATGTTCCAGTCCTGAACTCCAATTGAGGGGGTGGAAGATGCCTGTGGGTGGATTTTTTTTAACGTGGGGTGATCGTTGCACACCAGCCACCACACGGGGCTTGACAGAGCTAGGTCTTGGTCCAGTGGCAAGGGTTAACCAGGACTAACTGGAGACCAGCTCTGCTGCACGGACCTAGTGCGCACACATCGCAGTGTGGGCTGACCCGTGCTGCCTCTGGGCCCTCGGCTCTTCTGGGCCCCGTACCCTCATTTGCCGCACCTCCGCCATGATGTTCCAGGGCCCAGCGCTCCAGCTCTATAGCCCCGACCTGCGGTGATGTTCTCACACAGGTCGGGACCACCCCCGATGTATTGACAATAATACTAAATTTGTGTCCTCTGGTTATTGACCCTCCTGTCAGTAGAAACAGTTTCTCCTGATTTACTCTACCAACACCCTTCATCATTTGGAACACCTCTAGCAAATCTCCTCCTAACCATCTCTGCTCCAAGGAGAACAATCCCAGCTTCTCCAGTCTCTCCATGTAACTGAAGTCATTCTGGTAAATGGTTTTGGGTCCCGCACTTCAGGAAGGATGCGCAAGGCTCAGAGAGAACGCAGAGGAGATTTACTAGAATGGTACCAGGGATGAAAGACTTTGGCTTCAGCCTTCCCTGTGTCGAGGAGGCCAGGACTTATCCAGGACTGGGTCAGACAAGCAGTCCAAACACACGGAGGCAGTCGAGGGGTTGCGAGGGGCAGTGGAGAGGTACAGCTGCGTGTCTTCAATGTGCATATGTCTGCAGTTAGTGTTGCTTTAGGTTCAGAAATGCAAAGCCCCTGGGAGGACAGACGCACCAACGTTAGCGTCCTCGACCAGGCCAACATCCCCAGCATTGAAGCACTGACCACACTCGATCAGCTCCGCTGGGCAGGTCACATTGTTCGCATGCCTGACGCAAGACTCCCAAAGCAAGCGCTCTACTCGGAACTCCTTCACGGCAAGCGAGCCCCAGGTGGGCAGAGGAAACGTTACAAGGACACCTTCAAAGCCTCCCTGATAAAGTGCAACATCCCCACTGTCGCCGAGAGCGTGCAGAAATCAAGTGCAGGCAGCGGAAGGAGCGTGCGGCAAACCAGTCCCACCCTCCCTTTCCTTCACCCGCTGTCTGTCCCACCTGTGACAGGGATTGGAATTCGCACATTGGACTGAGAACTCGCTTTTAGAGTGGAAGCAAGTCTTCCTGGATTTCGAGGGACTGCCTATGATGATGTTGCTGAGGGGCAGCATGTAGGATGAGAAAGTGGGGGGGGTCAAGGATAGGTCCGTGGTTGTGTCAGGAGGCGATGGTGTGGGGGTGGGAAAAGAATACATTGCTGGGACAATTTCATCTCATGACTTGGGGAGGGCTAACAAGGCGAGGGAATACACATTAAATGGTAGGACACTGAGAAGTGCAGAGGAACAGATGGACCTTGGAGTGCAGGTCCACTGATCCCTGAAGGTAGCAGGCCAGGTAGATAAAGAAAGACGACAAAGGTAACCCGTGTGTGGAGGCAAAAGACGTGGGTTCTTCATGAACACTTGCCTTTATTAGCCGAGCACAGAATACAAGAGCAGGGAGGTTATGCCTGAACTGTATAAAACACTGGTTAGGCCACAGCTGGAGTACTGCGTGCAGTTCTAGTCACTACATTACAGGAAAGATGTGATTGCACTAGAGAGGGTACAGAGGAGATTTACGAGGATGTTGCCTGGACTGGAGAATTTAGCTATGAGGAAAGATTGGACAGGCTGGGGTTGTTTCCTTTAGAACAGAGGAGCCTGAGGGGAGACCTTATTGAGGTGTATAAAATTGAGTGGTCTCGATGGAGTGGACCTATTTACATAGAAACATAGAAAATAGGTGCAGGAGTTGGCCATTCGGCCCTTCTAGCCTGCACCGCCATTCAATGAGTTCATGGCTGAACATGCAACTTCAGTACCCCATTCCTGTTTTCTCACCATACCCCTTGATCCCCCGAGTAGTAAGGACTTCATCTAACTCCTTTTTGAATATATTTAGTGAATTGGCCTCAACAACTTTCTGTGGTAGAGAATTCCACAGGTTCACCACTCTCTGGGTGAAGAAGAGGGCGCATTAACAAGGGGCATAGATTTAAAGTAACTGGTAGGAGATTTAATGGGAACTTAACTACGGACCAAGAGCTGGAAAGTGGGATTAGGCCAGATAGTTCTTGGTCGGCTAGCGCGGACATGATGGGCCGAATGGCCTCCTTCGGTGCTGTAAATTTCTATGACTTGACCCAAATTCAAAGAAAGAAACAAGAAAAGACTTGGATTTATATAGCGCCTTTCATGATCACCGGACGTCTCAAAGCACTTTACAGCCAATGAAGCATTTTGGAGTGTAGTCACTGTTGTAATGTGGGAAACGCGGCAACCAACTTGCGCACAGCAAGCTCCCACAAACAGCAATGTGATAATGATCAGATAATCTGTTTTGTTATGTTGATTGAGGGATAAATATTGGCCCCAGGACACCGGTGAGATCTTCCCTGCTCTTCGAAATAGTGCCGTGGGATCATTTACGTCCACCTGAGAGAGGTGACGGGGCCTCGGTTTAATGTCTCATCTGAAAGACCTCTGACAGTGTGGCCATCCCTCAGTACTGCCCCTCCGACAGTGCAGCACTCCCTCAGTACTGTCCCTCCGACAGTGCAGCACTCCCTCAGTACTGCCCCTCCGACAGTGCAGCACTCCCTCAGTACTGTCCCTCCGACAGTGCAGCACTCCCTCAGTACTGTCCCTCCGACAGTGCAGCGCTCCCTCAGTACTGCCCCTCCGACAGTGCAGCACTCCCTCAGTACTGCCCCTCCGACAGTGCGGCACTCCCTCAGTACTGCCCCTCCGACAGTGCAGCACTCCCTCAGTACTGTCCCTCCGACAGTGCAGCGCTCCCTCAGTACTGCCCCTCCGACAGTGCGGTGCTCCCTCAGTATTGCCCCTCCAACAGTGCGGCACTCCCTTAGTACTGCCCTTCCGACAGTGCGGCACTCCCTCAGTACTGCCCCTCCGACAGTGCGGCACTCCCTCAGTACTGACCCTCCGACAGTGTGGCACTCCCTCAGTACTGCCCCTCCAACAGTGCGGCACTCCCTCAGTACTGCCCCTCCGACAGTGTGGCACTCCCTCAGTACTGCACTGGAGTGTCAGCCTAGATTTTTGTGCTCAAAGCCCCTGGAGTGGGACTTGAACCCACAACCTCCTGACTCACTGAGCCACAGATGACACTGTAACTGAAGTCCCTCATCCCTGGAACCATTCTAGTCAATCTCTCTGTACCCTTCTCCAAAGCCTTCAACACTCAATTGTCTTTCCCCGGAGCATTAACGAAACTATTTCTGGGCGCAGTGTCCGAGGGGCCCACGCTTTATCCAAGCAGCTACTGATTCACGCGCGCCTCAACAGTGAGCACCAGCTAGGGCTCATCCCGCCCCCGTGTTGCATGCTCGCCAATAGTGGATAGACCTCAGGAGCTCCGACAGAGATTTGTCATTGTAAACGAGTGTGATCAAAGCCAATATAGTGCCTTCTGCTGTCCGAGAATCAGAGATAACACAGCACAGAATCCTCGCCGGCCGTCCGGACACGCCATGGCGTACCATCTTGCCGTCCGGAGGAGGCGGGGGTCCCCGATGGAGGGCACTCTACGCAGGGGTCCTCCCATTATTCATCGGGGACTTGGCCTGGAGGGTGGTGCACGGAGCAGTGCCGTGCAACAAATTTTTAAGCCGGTTCACGGACTCCCAGGCCGCCTGCAATTTCTGCGGTCTGGAAGAGTCCGTGTTCCATGTTTTTATGGAATGCACAAGGTTGCAGCCCCTGTTTTATTATTTGAAGGGGCTGCTCCTGAAATTCTGGCTGCGAAACTGTCGAGGAAATTTCTAAGTTAAAGTAACTCAAGCGGAGATTTCAGAGTCTTGCTTCAAGAGATTCTTTAATATGTACAGGCGAGATATCTCGGAGAGCTGCTTGGTCCTTACCAAGGCAATACTCCCGATAGTAGTACTTGGTGTAATTTTGCTGATTCTGCTGCTAATTGTCTGTGGAATGGGGCTGAAAGTAAGATCCCTGTTAGGACAAGTAATGAACCTAGTAGAAAAAATAGAGCAGAAAAATGTGATCGTGAAAGGAAGGTTAAACAGAATAGAGGGACAGTTAGATGACTATAATGAAAAAGAATGTTTAGAGATGAGACCTTACCCCGAGGGGTATGAGCCTCCCTTTTCTTTCTAAGAAGGAAAGCATGTTGATCATTAAAGATAAAAGATCAACAAGGAGGGAGTTGTGGAAGAACTTTAGTTCACGATATAGGAAGGGGTTAAATTTCTCTCTTCCTTTTAGTAAGTTTAATTCTGTGCTGAGACTGCAGAATCCTGCAAGGCCAGAAAATACTTGATGTCTCTTCTTTGTTAGAAAAGAACAGATAACATGAAAGCTGTACATCTGGTATTTGTATATGTTAAGATACCCCCATTGCCTGGACAAACTGATTTCTCTGATAAGAGGGGCTTTTAGTGATGATCTTGCTGACCCTCGAAAAGATTGAATAATGACGTGACAAGATACTGTTGGGCTGTGTAAACTGACCTTTGTGCCCTGTTTAGAATTGGTAATGTTCCTGAATAATGTAGGTGTCAATTGTAGAGATAAAATTCCTTTTTTTCTGTATAAAGATGGAACAAGTTTCTATAGAATTTCGGAGTATTGCCTTGGTAAGGACCAAGCAGCTCTCCGAGATATCTCGCCTGTACATATTAAAGAATCTCTTGAAGCAAGACTCTGAAATCTCCGCTTGAGTTACTTTAACTTAGAAATTTCCTCGACAACTTCAGTCCCACTCTCCTGATCTTTGGGCACCCTGTGCGGAGGGGAGCGGGTAGGTCCGAAGGCCTCCTCGTAGGACTGCTCCTGGGCACGGCCAAGGGTGCCATCAGCCGGTCCAGGCAGCGGGCGGTCGAGGGGGTCGTTCAACCTGACTGCCTGCCTCTCTTCCGCTCTTACATCCGGTCCAGGGTGTCCTTGGAGATGGAGCACGCGGTGTCCACCGGTACGCTCGCGGCCTTCCGCGAGAGGTGGGCACCGGAGGGACTGGAGTGCATCATCACGCCCGGCAACCAAATTTTAATTTGATTTTACGTTTTAAAGTTTAATTTGTTTTAATTGCCGGTGCTTTTAGTGTCCCCCTCCCCTTTTGTAGGGGGCACTGGAAAAAATTTTGATTTTAGCGCCCCAAAAAAAAAAAGAAAGAAAAAAAAAAGGGGCCTTGAAAATGTCTGCTGTGTCACCCAGGCGGGTGGCACGGTTTAATGTTTATGTTTATTTTCAGGTAAACTCAAAAGAGTTAACACAGCACAGAAGGAGGCCATTCGGACCGTCGAGTCTGCATCAGCTCTTTCGAAGAGCGATCCAATAGTCCCATTTCCCCCCCACCCACAATGTTCCCTTTAAATTGTTTTTAGTATTATTTAAATGGTGATGGCTTGGGAAGTGTCGATGTACAGGGGGACCTGGGTGTCCTTGTACACCAGTCATTGAAAGCAAACATGCAGGTGCAGCAAGCAGTTAGGGGCAAATGGTATGTTGGCCTTCATTGCAAGAGGATTTAAGTACAGGAGCAAGGATGTCTTACTACAGTTATACAGGGCCTTGGTGAGACCACACCTGGAGTAGTGTGTGCAGTTTTGGTCTCCTTACCTAAGAAAGGATATACTTGCCATAGAGGGAGTGCATCGAAGGTTCACCAGACTGATTCCTGGGATGGCAGGACTGTCGTATGAGGAGAGATTGGATCGACTAGGCCTGTATTCACTGGAGTTTAGAAGAATGAGAGGGGATCTCATTGAAACGTATAAAATTCTGACGGGGTTGGAGAGACTGGATGCGGGGAGGATGTTTCCCCTGGGGCTGGGAAGTCTAGAACAAGGGGTCACAGTCTCAGGATACGGGGTAGGAAATTTAGGACCGAGATGAGGAGAAATGTTTTCACTCAGAGGGTGGTGAACCTGTGGAATTCTCTACCACAGAAGGCTGTGGAGGCCAAGTCACTGAATATATTTAAGAGGGATATAGATAGATTTCTAGACACAAAAGGCATCAAGGGGTATGGGGAAAAAGCGGGAATATGGTGTTGAGATAGAGGATCAGCCATGATCATATTGAATGGCGGTGCAGGCTCGAAGGGCCGTATGGCTTACTACTGCTCCTATTTTCTATGTTTAAGGCACCGTGGTCCATTCAGATTAATGTGCATGCGCGGTTTTTCCTATTTAAAAGCTGGTGAGCCGGGTGTACGGGAGCTGCAGATTGCTGCATGGCCGCACAGATTAAAGGGAAGGTGGTTACCCTTCCTTTCCCAGTATCCCTGCCGTTGTGTCTCCGTGAAGTATTGTCACCCAATGCCCTTTAGAAGGCTACTATTGAATCTGATTCCACCACTCGGTCAGGCAGTGCGTTCCAAACCCTAACCACTTGTTGCATCAACAGGTTTATTCTCATGTCGCCTCTGGCTCTTTGCCAATCGCCTTAAATCTGTGGTTATTGAGCCGTCCGGCAGTGCAAACAGTTCTTGTTTATTTACTCTGTCTGATGATTTTGAACACCTCTCTCAAATCTCCTCTCAACCTTCTCTGCTCCAAGGAGAACAACCCCAGCTTCTCCAGTCTATCCACGTAACTGAAGTCCCTCATCCCTGGAACCATTCTCGCAAATCTCCTCTGTACCCTCTCCAAAGCCTTCACGTACTTCCTAAAGTGCGGTGCCCCGAATTGGACATAATGGCCTGGAAATTCCGACGTCGCAGGCCCGTACGAAGTCTCTACGGACTCGGGAAGGCATCGGAAAAGATGGTTTACAGCGCACAATGCGCAGGCGCTGAAAATCAGCTTTCCCGATCCGTCAAGCTGGAGCTGGACAGATCCTCCGTATCTCGGGAGCGAGGACTATTGCACGGGGAAGATTGCGGGATTTACCCATATCTTGCCCAGCAAACTTCCTCAAAACTCTTGCATCTGATAAAAACAGGCGCATAGCCTACTGTTACAGGCATAAGAGTTATAAAACATACAAAAACATAATTCAATTTAATTTATAAGACATGCATTATTTTTTAAAACCCTGCCCACCACGTTACATTTATTTTTAACCATAATTAAAAACTCGGAAAAAAAATTTTCTCTCAGATATTTATTAACTTCAATTTCAATTAATTTTAATTACATGAGGTGTGTTTTTTTTATTACATGTTTAGTGTGTTTGGGTTCCTTTTCTCATTAATAGCAATGAGAACTGGTGGATACGGAGTTCCCATTGCTATTAATGAGAAAGCTGTGGAATACTGTACCTGATTGGCTGAGCAGTCACATGTGACTGCACCGTCTCCGTGGGAACCTGGAGGACGGGACGCGCTTCGTAGCGCGGGAAGAGAAGGCCTCCCCACCGGAATCCCGCGCTCCTCCGGGACCACCAGGTAGATCTGTAGACATTTTTCAGATCGGAGGCACCTGCCCGCGGGAAGCCTCCGACCGCAATTTCTGGGCCAATAATCTTGGCTGTTATCAGCACATAACAGGAGATGAATCTGGAACCACCCATATATAAGATGCAGTGCCAGGTCAGGTGATCTACTTTCTCATTGACACAACACTCCCAGGAGATCGCATGGCTCCGGTTGGGGTGGAGTGTAGAATGTTTCAGTGAAGGGGTGTCGCAGTTGTGTGGGGCGGACTGGGTTGGGCTGGGTGCTCTTTACCTTTCCGCCATTGTTCACAGGTTTATATGTAACCTTCAGGGCTGCTGACCGAGGGCCGTGCGGCTCTTTGTCGGCCGGCGCGGACACGATGGGCCGGAATGGCCTCCTTCTGCGCTGTAAATTTTTATGTTTCTATGTTTCTAAGACTCAAGATTTGGTCAAAGGGTGCATCGGTTGGGTTGTAGATTTAATCGCTCCCTACTTAATGGTTAATGGCCTGAAAGACTGAGTCAACTTACCCACTGAGAATGAAGAATTGTGCTTTTGTGCTAATCTAGTTGTTGGATATTTTTAGAACTGTATGTCTACTATTGTGTGCTGGGGAATCTCAACTGCGTAGGACATAGACACAATATCCCGACAACAAGATATAACAAAGACTCAAAAAATGCAGCAAATGGAGAAGGAGTATATTGTTGGAAAGTGTGAGGTCATGCACTTTGGCTAAAAAAAAAAATGGAAGAGCAAGTTATTATTTAAATGGGGAAAGATTGCAAAGTGCTGCAGTACAGCGGGACCTGGAGGTACTTGTGCATGAAACACAAAAGGATAGTATGCAGGTACAGCAAGTGATCAGGAAGGCCAATGGTATCTTGGCCTTTATTGCAAAGGGGATGGAGTATAAAAGCAGGGAAGTCTTGCTACAGTTATACAGCATATGGGTGAGGCCACACCTGGAATACTGCGTGCAGTTTTGGTTTCCATATTTACAAAAGGATATATTTGCTTTGGAGGCAGTTCAGAGAAGGTTCACTAGGTTGATTCCGGAGATGAGGGGGTTGACTTATGAGGAACGGTTGAGTAGGTTGGGCCTCTACTCATTGGAATTCAGAAGAATGAGAGGTGATCTTATCGAATTGTTTAAGATTATGAGGGGGCTTGACAAGGTGGATGCAGAGAGGATTTTTCCAATGATGGGGGAGACTAGAACTAGGAGGCATAATCTTAGAATAAGGGGCCGCCCAATTAAAAATGAGATGAGGAGGAATTTCTTCTCGGAGGGCTGTAAATCTGTGGAATTCGCTGCCTCAGAGAGCTGTGGAAGCTGGGACATTGAATACATTTAAGACAGAGATAGACAGTTTGTTAACTGATAAGGGAATAAGGGGTTATGGGGAGCGGGCAGGGAAGTGGAGCTGAGTCCATGATTGGATCAGCCATGATGGTATTAAATGGTGGAGCAGGCTCGAGGGGCCATATGGCCTACTCCTGCTCCTATTTCTTATGTTCTTTTGTTCTTAAGTGATCAGTGTCAAACCTTACCCTTTGGTATAAAAGAACTGAAGTTGGCCATGTTGGGTCCGGTTCGGGTAGTTTCCGACATTCCACCTGCACGTAAAGGTTTCCTGTTCCGGGGAGCGGCATTCTATGATTTTGGGCCCTTCAAAAGAAAATGAGAAAGGATGAATGATTCACAGCGCACCGAGATACAAGGTGCAACACTTGCAGTAATCCTGCCTCATACAATCAGAGAACGGTTACAGCACAGGAGACAGCCATTCGGCCTGTCGAGCACTTCAGTCAGTCCCACTCCCGCCCCTGCCCTTTCCCCGTAACCCTGCAAATGTTTCCTTCGGGTACTTATCCAACTCCCTTTTGAAAGCCACGATTGACTCTGCCTCCACCACCCTCTCAGGCCGTGCATTCCAGATCCTAAACACTCGCTGCGTAAAACAGTTTTTCCCCGTGTCGCCTTTGGTTCTTCTGCCAATCGCCTTAAATCTGTGTCCTCTGGTTCTCGACCCTTCCACCAATGGGAACAGTTTCTCTCTCGATCTGCTCTGTCCAGACCCCTCATGATTTTGAACACCTCGATCAAATCTCCTCTCAACCTTCTCTGCTCCAAGGAGAACAACCCCAGCTTCTCCGGTCTATCCCCGTAACTGGAGTCCTTCATCCCTTGACACCCTCTCCAAGGCCTCACATCCTTCCTAAAGTGCGGTGCCCAGAATTGGACACAATACTCCAGTTGGGGCCGAACCAGTGTTTTATAAAAGGTTCATGATAACCTCCTTGCTTTTGTACTCTGTGCCTCTATTTATGAAGCCCAGGATCCCGTAAGCTTTTCTAACAGCATCCTCAACTGCCTTATCAATGACTTGTGCAGCTCGCTCTGTTCATGCACCCCCTTTACGTGGTGGCTGGTGTGCAACGGTCACCCCACGTTAAAAATATCCACGCACAGGCATCTTCCACCCTTCAGGATGTAGTTCGGGGATCGTGAATATTAGGTCCTTCATTGAAACACCTGTGAACCTTTTGACATGGAAACAAGTCATCCTGGACTCAAGGGACTGCCGATGATGATGGTTATTATTGTACCCTTTTAGTTTATATTGCCTCTCCTCAAAAATGTATCACTTCGCACTTTTCTGCGTTAAACTTCATCTGCCACGTGCCCGCCCATTCCACCAGCCTGTCTATGTCCTCTTGAAGTCTATAACTATCCTCCTCACTGTTCACTGTACTTCCAAGTTTTGTGTCACCTGCAAATTTTGAAATAGTGCCCTGTACACCCACCTCCAAGTCATTCATATATATCAGTAAAAGCAGTGGTCCCAGTACCGACCCTGGGGAACACCACTGTATGCCTTCCTCCAGTCCGATAAACAACTGTTCACCACTATTCTCTGCTTCCTGTCACTGAGCTAATGTTGTATCCATGCTTACCACTGTCCCTTTTATTTCAAAGTGCCACACAATAGGCCTGCCAGCACTTTGTGGAACGCCTTTTGGAAATCCATGTAAACCATGTCAACCGTATTGCCTCATCAACCCTCTCTATTACCTCATCAAAACACTCGCTCGTTGGGTAAACACAATTTACCTTTGCGATTACTGTTTCTAAAAGCTTCTCCACAACCGAGGTTAGACTGACCGGCCTGTAGGTGCTGGGTTTATCTTTACAAAGTGACTATTTGTACTGTGCAGGATCTGTGGAGTCCCTCCTACCCCACTCCCCCTCCCCTCCCACCCCTCTCCCCGCCACCCTCACCCCCTCCCCCTCACCCCTCCGTCCCTCAGCCCCCCTCCCGTCCCCTCAGCCCCCCTTACCCTCTCCCCCTCCCGCCCCTCACCCCCTCCCCCTCACCCCTCCGTCCCTCAGCCCCCCTCCCGTCCCCTCAGCCCCCCTTACCCTCTCCCCCTCACCCCCTCCCCCTCACCCCTCCGTCCCTC